>NC_092356.1:10512699-10862067 GCF_963676685.1 Mytilus edulis | reverse complement strand
AAAGTTCCGAACCGGACCTAGTTCATTTTAAAGGTATTGACCCAAGCTATTCCCCACTTAAATATTTTTCTGGGATCCGGGCCTGTCTGGCCACCACAGAGGTTCAAAGTTGCCAATTTACGTATTTTCCATACCAACCACACATTCGGTACTCCTCGACATATCCCTACGGCAAAGTTCCGAACCGGACCTAGCTCATTTTAAAGGTATTGACCCAAGCTATTCCCCACTTAAATATTTTTCTGGGATCCGGGCCCGTCTGGCCACCACAGAGGTTCAAAGTTGCCAATTTACGTATTTTCCATACCAACCACACATTCGGTACTCCTCGACATATCCCTACGGCAAAGTTCCGAACCGGACCTAGCTCATTTCAAAGGTATTGATCCAAGCTATTTGCCACTTAAATATTTTTCTGGGATCCGGGCCCGTCTGGCCACCACAGAGGTTCAAAGGTGACCCTTGACGTAATTTGCCGTATTAACCATATGCATACATTCGATACTTTTCGGCATATACCAACGGCAAAGTTCCGAACCGGACCTAGTTCATTTTAAAGGTATTGACCCAAGCTATTCCCCACTTAAATATTTTTCTGGGATCCGGGCCTGTCTGGCCACCACAGAGGTTCAAAGTTGCCAATTTACGTATTTTCCATACCAACCACACATTCGGTACTCCACGACATATCCCTACGGCAAAGTTCCGAACCGGACCTAGCTCATTTTAAAGGTATTGACCCAAGCTATTCCCCACTTAAATATTTTTCTGGGATCCGGGCCCGTCTGGCCACCACAGAGGTTCAAAGTTGCCAATTTACGTATTTTCCATACCAACCACACATTCGGTACTCCTCGACATATCCCTACGGCAAAGTTCCGAACCGGACCTAGCTCATTTCAAAGGTATTGATCCAAGCTATTTGCCACTTAAATATTTTTCTGGGATCCGGGCCCGTCTGGCCACCACAGAGGTTCAAAGGTGACCCTTGACGTAATTTGCCGTATTAACCATATGCATACATTCGATACTTTTCGGCATATACCAACGGCAAAGTTCCGAACCGGACCTAGTTCATTTTAAAGGTATTGACCCAAGCTATTCCCCACTTAAATATTTTTCTGGGATCCGGGCCTGTCTGGCCACCACAGAGGTTCAAAGTTGCCAAATTTACGTATTTTCCATACCAACCACACATTCGGTACTCCTCGACATATCCCTACGGCAAAGTTCCGAACCGGACCTAGCTCATTTTAAAGGTATTGACCCAAGCTATTCCCCACTTAAATATTTTTCTGGGATCCGGGCCCGTCTGGCCACCACAGAGGTTCAAAGTTGCCAATTTACGTATTTTCCATACCAACCACACATTCGGTACTCCTCGACATATCCCTACGGCAAAGTTCCGAACCGGACCTAGCTCATTTCAAAGGTATTGATCCAAGCTATTTGCCACTTAAATATTTTTCTGGGATCCGGGCCCGTCTGGCCACCACAGAGGTTCAAAGGTGACCCTTGACGTAATTTGCCGTATTAACCATATGCATACATTCGATACTTTTCGGCATATACCAACGGCAAAGTTCCGAACCGGACCTAGTTCATTTTAAAGGTATTGACCCAAGCTATTCCCCACTTAAATATTTTTCTGGGATCCGGGCCTGTCTGGCCACCACAGAGGTTCAAAGTTGCCAAATTTACGTATTTTCCATACCAACCACACATTCGGTACTCCTCGACATATCCCTACGGCAAAGTTCCGAACCGGACCTAGCTCATTTTAAAGGTATTGACCCAAGCTATTCCCCACTTAAATATTTTTCTGGGATCCGGGCCCGTCTGGCCACCACAGAGGTTCAAAGTTGCCAATTTACGTATTTTCCATACCAACCACACATTCGGTACTCCTCGACATATCCCTACGGCAAAGTTCCGAACCGGACCTAGCTCATTTCAAAGGTATTGATCCAAGCTATTTGCCACTTAAATATTTTTCTGGGATCCGGGCCCGTCTGGCCACCACAGAGGTTCAAAGGTGACCCTTGACGTAATTTGCCGTATTAACCATATGCATACATTCGATACTTTTCGGCATATACCAACGGCAAAGTTCCGAACCGGACCTAGTTCATTTTAAAGGTATTGACCCAAGCTATTCCCCACTTAAATATTTTTCTGGGATCCGGGCCTGTCTGGCCACCACAGAGGTTCAAAGTTGCCAATTTACGTATTTTCCATACCAACCACACATTCGGTACTCCTCGACATATCCCTACGGCAAAGTTCCGAACCGGACCTAGCTCATTTTAAAGGTATTGACCCAAGCTATTCCCCACTTAAATATTTTTCTGGGATCCGGGCCCGTCTGGCCACCACAGAGGTTCAAAGTTGCCAATTTACGTATTTTCCATACCAACCACACATTCGGTACTCCTCGACATATCCCTACGGCAAAGTTCCGAACCGGACCTAGCTCATTTCAAAGGTATTGATCCAAGCTATTTGCCACTTAAATATTTTTCTGGGATCCGGGCCCGTCTGGCCACCACAGAGGTTCAAAGGTGACCCTTGACGTAATTTGCCGTATTAACCATATGCATACATTCGATACTTTTCGGCATATACCAACGGCAAAGTTCCGAACCGGACCTAGTTCATTTTAAAGGTATTGACCCAAGCTATTCCCCACTTAAATATTTTTCTGGGATCCGGGCCTGTCTGGCCACCACAGAGGTTCAAAGTTGCCAATTTACGTATTTTCCATACCAACCACACATTCGGTACTCCTCGACATATCCCTACGGCAAAGTTCCGAACCGGACCTAGCTCATTTTAAAGGTATTGACCCAAGCTATTCCCCACTTAAATATTTTTCTGGGATCCGGGCCCGTCTGGCCACCACAGAGGTTCAAAGTTGCCAATTTACGTATTTTCCATACCAACCACACATTCGGTACTCCTCGACATATCCCTACGGCAAAGTTCCGAACCGGACCTAGCTCATTTCAAAGGTATTGATCCAAGCTATTTGCCACTTAAATATTTTTCTGGGATCCGGGCCCGTCTGGCCACCACAGAGGTTCAAAGGTGACCCTTGACGTAATTTGCCGTATTAACCATATGCATACATTCGATACTTTTCGGCATATACCAACGGCAAAGTTCCGAACCGGACCTAGTTCATTTTAAAGGTATTGACCCAAGCTATTCCCCACTTAAATATTTTTCTGGGATCCGGGCCTGTCTGGCCACCACAGAGGTTCAAAGTTGCCAATTTACGTATTTTCCATACCAACCACACATTCGGTACTCCTCGACATATCCCTACGGCAAAGTTCCGAACCGGACCTAGCTCATTTTAAAGGTATTGACCCAAGCTATTCCCCACTTAAATATTTTTCTGGGATCCGGGCCCGTCTGGCCACCACAGAGGTTCAAAGTTGCCAATTTACGTATTTTCCATACCAACCACACATTCGGTACTCCTCGACATATCCCTACGGCAAAGTTCCGAACCGGACCTAGCTCATTTCAAAGGTATTGATCCAAGCTATTTGCCACTTAAATATTTTTCTGGGATCCGGGCCCGTCTGGCCACCACAGAGGTTCAAAGGTGACCCTTGACGTAATTTGCCGTATTAACCATATGCATACATTCGATACTTTTCGGCATATACCAACGGCAAAGTTCCGAACCGGACCTAGTTCATTTTAAAGGTATTGACCCAAGCTATTCCCCACTTAAATATTTTTCTGGGATCCGGGCCTGTCTGGCCACCACAGAGGTTCAAAGTTGCCAATTTACGTATTTTCCATACCAACCACACATTCGGTACTCCTCGACATATCCCTACGGCAAAGTTCCGAACCGGACCTAGCTCATTTTAAAGGTATTGACCCAAGCTATTCCCCACTTAAATATTTTTCTGGGATCCGGGCCCGTCTGGCCACCACAGAGGTTCAAAGTTGCCAATTTACGTATTTTCCATACCAACCACACATTCGGTACTCCTCGACATATCCCTACGGCAAAGTTCCGAACCGGACCTAGCTCATTTCAAAGGTATTGATCCAAGCTATTTGCCACTTAAATATTTTTCTGGGATCCGGGCCCGTCTGGCCACCACAGAGGTTCAAAGGTGACCCTTGACGTAATTTGCCGTATTAACCATATGCATACATTCGATACTTTTCGGCATATACCAACGGCAAAGTTCCGAACCGGACCTAGTTCATTTTAAAGGTATTGACCCAAGCTATTCCCCACTTAAATATTTTTCTGGGATCCGGGCCTGTCTGGCCACCACAGAGGTTCAAAGTTGCCAATTTACGTATTTTCCATACCAACCACACATTCGGTACTCCTCGACATATCCCTACGGCAAAGTTCCGAACCGGACCTAGCTCATTTTAAAGGTATTGACCCAAGCTATTCCCCACTTAAATATTTTTCTGGGATCCGGGCCCGTCTGGCCACCACAGAGGTTCAAAGTTGCCAATTTACGTATTTTCCATACCAACCACACATTCGGTACTCCTCGACATATCCCTACGGCAAAGTTCCGAACCGGACCTAGCTCATTTCAAAGGTATTGATCCAAGCTATTTGCCACTTAAATATTTTTCTGGGATCCGGGCCCGTCTGGCCACCACAGAGGTTCAAAGGTGACCCTTGACGTAATTTGCCGTATTAACCATATGCATACATTCGATACTTTTCGGCATATACCAACGGCAAAGTTCCGAACCGGACCTAGTTCATTTTAAAGGTATTGACCCAAGCTATTCCCCACTTAAATATTTTTCTGGGATCCGGGCCTGTCTGGCCACCACAGAGGTTCAAAGTTGCCAATTTACGTATTTTCCATACCAACCACACATTCGGTACTCCTCGACATATCCCTACGGCAAAGTTCCGAACCGGACCTAGCTCATTTTAAAGGTATTGACCCAAGCTATTCCCCACTTAAATATTTTTCTGGGATCCGGGCCCGTCTGGCCACCACAGAGGTTCAAAGTTGCCAATTTACGTATTTTCCATACCAACCACACATTCGGTACTCCTCGACATATCCCTACGGCAAAGTTCCGAACCGGACCTAGCTCATTTCAAAGGTATTGATCCAAGCTATTTGCCACTTAAATATTTTTCTGGGATCCGGGCCCGTCTGGCCACCACAGAGGTTCAAAGGTGACCCTTGACGTAATTTGCCGTATTAACCATATGCATACATTCGATACTTTTCGGCATATACCAACGGCAAAGTTCCGAACCGGACCTAGTTCATTTTAAAGGTATTGACCCAAGCTATTCCCCACTTAAATATTTTTCTGGGATCCGGGCCTGTCTGGCCACCACAGAGGTTCAAAGTTGCCAATTTACGTATTTTCCATACCAACCACACATTCGGTACTCCTCGACATATCCCTACGGCAAAGTTCCGAACCGGACCTAGCTCATTTTAAAGGTATTGACCCAAGCTATTCCCCACTTAAATATTTTTCTGGGATCCGGGCCCGTCTGGCCACCACAGAGGTTCAAAGTTGCCAATTTACGTATTTTCCATACCAACCACACATTCGGTACTCCTCGACATATCCCTACGGCAAAGTTCCGAACCGGACCTAGCTCATTTCAAAGGTATTGATCCAAGCTATTTGCCACTTAAATATTTTTCTGGGATCCGGGCCCGTCTGGCCACCACAGAGGTTCAAAGGTGACCCTTGACGTAATTTGCCGTATTAACCATATGCATACATTCGATACTTTTCGGCATATACCAACGGCAAAGTTCCGAACCGGACCTAGTTCATTTTAAAGGTATTGACCCAAGCTATTCCCCACTTAAATATTTTTCTGGGATCCGGGCCTGTCTGGCCACCACAGAGGTTCAAAGTTGCCAATTTACGTATTTTCCATACCAACCACACATTCGGTACTCCTCGACATATCCCTACGGCAAAGTTCCGAACCGGACCTAGCTCATTTTAAAGGTATTGACCCAAGCTATTCCCCACTTAAATATTTTTCTGGGATCCGGGCCCGTCTGGCCACCACAGAGGTTCAAAGTTGCCAATTTACGTATTTTCCATACCAACCACACATTCGGTACTCCTCGACATATCCCTACGGCAAAGTTCCGAACCGGACCTAGCTCATTTCAAAGGTATTGATCCAAGCTATTTGCCACTTAAATATTTTTCTGGGATCCGGGCCCGTCTGGCCACCACAGAGGTTCAAAGGTGACCCTTGACGTAATTTGCCGTATTAACCATATGCATACATTCGATACTTTTCGGCATATACCAACGGCAAAGTTCCGAACCGGACCTAGTTCATTTTAAAGGTATTGACCCAAGCTATTCCCCACTTAAATATTTTTCTGGGATCCGGGCCTGTCTGGCCACCACAGAGGTTCAAAGTTGCCAATTTACGTATTTTCCATACCAACCACACATTCGGTACTCCTCGACATATCCCTACGGCAAAGTTCCGAACCGGACCTAGCTCATTTTAAAGGTATTGACCCAAGCTATTCCCCACTTAAATATTTTTCTGGGATCCGGGCCCGTCTGGCCACCACAGAGGTTCAAAGTTGCCAATTTACGTATTTTCCATACCAACCACACATTCGGTACTCCTCGACATATCCCTACGGCAAAGTTCCGAACCGGACCTAGCTCATTTCAAAGGTATTGATCCAAGCTATTTGCCACTTAAATATTTTTCTGGGATCCGGGCCCGTCTGGCCACCACAGAGGTTCAAAGGTGACCCTTGACGTAATTTGCCGTATTAACCATATGCATACATTCGATACTTTTCGGCATATACCAACGGCAAAGTTCCGAACCGGACCTAGTTCATTTTAAAGGTATTGACCCAAGCTATTCCCCACTTAAATATTTTTCTGGGATCCGGGCCTGTCTGGCCACCACAGAGGTTCAAAGTTGCCAATTTACGTATTTTCCATACCAACCACACATTCGGTACTCCTCGACATATCCCTACGGCAAAGTTCCGAACCGGACCTAGCTCATTTTAAAGGTATTGACCCAAGCTATTCCCCACTTAAATATTTTTCTGGGATCCGGGCCCGTCTGGCCACCACAGAGGTTCAAAGTTGCCAATTTACGTATTTTCCATACCAACCACACATTCGGTACTCCTCGACATATCCCTACGGCAAAGTTCCGAACCGGACCTAGCTCATTTCAAAGGTATTGATCCAAGCTATTTGCCACTTAAATATTTTTCTGGGATCCGGGCCCGTCTGGCCACCACAGAGGTTCAAAGGTGACCCTTGACGTAATTTGCCGTATTAACCATATGCATACATTCGATACTTTTCGGCATATACCAACGGCAAAGTTCCGAACCGGACCTAGTTCATTTTAAAGGTATTGACCCAAGCTATTCCCCACTTAAATATTTTTCTGGGATCCGGGCCTGTCTGGCCACCACAGAGGTTCAAAGTTGCCAATTTACGTATTTTCCATACCAACCACACATTCGGTACTCCTCGACATATCCCTACGGCAAAGTTCCGAACCGGACCTAGCTCATTTTAAAGGTATTGACCCAAGCTATTCCCCACTTAAATATTTTTCTGGGATCCGGGCCCGTCTGGCCACCACAGAGGTTCAAAGTTGCCAATTTACGTATTTTCCATACCAACCACACATTCGGTACTCCTCGACATATCCCTACGGCAAAGTTCCGAACCGGACCTAGCTCATTTCAAAGGTATTGATCCAAGCTATTTGCCACTTAAATATTTTTCTGGGATCCGGGCCCGTCTGGCCACCACAGAGGTTCAAAGGTGACCCTTGACGTAATTTGCCGTATTAACCATATGCATACATTCGATACTTTTCGGCATATACCAACGGCAAAGTTCCGAACCGGACCTAGTTCATTTTAAAGGTATTGACCCAAGCTATTCCCCACTTAAATATTTTTCTGGGATCCGGGCCTGTCTGGCCACCACAGAGGTTCAAAGTTGCCAATTTACGTATTTTCCATACCAACCACACATTCGGTACTCCTCGACATATCCCTACGGCAAAGTTCCGAACCGGACCTAGCTCATTTTAAAGGTATTGACCCAAGCTATTCCCCACTTAAATATTTTTCTGGGATCCGGGCCCGTCTGGCCACCACAGAGGTTCAAAGTTGCCAATTTACGTATTTTCCATACCAACCACACATTCGGTACTCCTCGACATATCCCTACGGCAAAGTTCCGAACCGGACCTAGCTCATTTCAAAGGTATTGATCCAAGCTATTTGCCACTTAAATATTTTTCTGGGATCCGGGCCCGTCTGGCCACCACAGAGGTTCAAAGGTGACCCTTGACGTAATTTGCCGTATTAACCATATGCATACATTCGATACTTTTCGGCATATACCAACGGCAAAGTTCCGAACCGGACCTAGTTCATTTTAAAGGTATTGACCCAAGCTATTCCCCACTTAAATATTTTTCTGGGATCCGGGCCTGTCTGGCCACCACAGAGGTTCAAAGTTGCCAATTTACGTATTTTCCATACCAACCACACATTCGGTACTCCTCGACATATCCCTACGGCAAAGTTCCGAACCGGACCTAGCTCATTTTAAAGGTATTGACCCAAGCTATTCCCCACTTAAATATTTTTCTGGGATCCGGGCCCGTCTGGCCACCACAGAGGTTCAAAGTTGCCAATTTACGTATTTTCCATACCAACCACACATTCGGTACTCCTCGACATATCCCTACGGCAAAGTTCCGAACCGGACCTAGCTCATTTCAAAGGTATTGATCCAAGCTATTTGCCACTTAAATATTTTTCTGGGATCCGGGCCCGTCTGGCCACCACAGAGGTTCAAAGGTGACCCTTGACGTAATTTGCCGTATTAACCATATGCATACATTCGATACTTTTCGGCATATACCAACGGCAAAGTTCCGAACCGGACCTAGTTCATTTTAAAGGTATTGACCCAAGCTATTCCCCACTTAAATATTTTTCTGGGATCCGGGCCTGTCTGGCCACCACAGAGGTTCAAAGTTGCCAATTTACGTATTTTCCATACCAACCACACATTCGGTACTCCTCGACATATCCCTACGGCAAAGTTCCGAACCGGACCTAGCTCATTTTAAAGGTATTGACCCAAGCTATTCCCCACTTAAATATTTTTCTGGGATCCGGGCCCGTCTGGCCACCACAGAGGTTCAAAGTTGCCAATTTACGTATTTTCCATACCAACCACACATTCGGTACTCCTCGACATATCCCTACGGCAAAGTTCCGAACCGGACCTAGCTCATTTCAAAGGTATTGATCCAAGCTATTTGCCACTTAAATATTTTTCTGGGATCCGGGCCCGTCTGGCCACCACAGAGGTTCAAAGGTGACCCTTGACGTAATTTGCCGTATTAACCATATGCATACATTCGATACTTTTCGGCATATACCAACGGCAAAGTTCCGAACCGGACCTAGTTCATTTTAAAGGTATTGACCCAAGCTATTCCCCACTTAAATATTTTTCTGGGATCCGGGCCTGTCTGGCCACCACAGAGGTTCAAAGTTGCCAATTTACGTATTTTCCATACCAACCACACATTCGGTACTCCTCGACATATCCCTACGGCAAAGTTCCGAACCGGACCTAGCTCATTTTAAAGGTATTGACCCAAGCTATTCCCCACTTAAATATTTTTCTGGGATCCGGGCCCGTCTGGCCACCACAGAGGTTCAAAGTTGCCAATTTACGTATTTTCCATACCAACCACACATTCGGTACTCCTCGACATATCCCTACGGCAAAGTTCCGAACCGGACCTAGCTCATTTCAAAGGTATTGATCCAAGCTATTTGCCACTTAAATATTTTTCTGGGATCCGGGCCCGTCTGGCCACCACAGAGGTTCAAAGGTGACCCTTGACGTAATTTGCCGTATTAACCATATGCATACATTCGATACTTTTCGGCATATACCAACGGCAAAGTTCCGAACCGGACCTAGTTCATTTTAAAGGTATTGACCCAAGCTATTCCCCACTTAAATATTTTTCTGGGATCCGGGCCTGTCTGGCCACCACAGAGGTTCAAAGTTGCCAATTTACGTATTTTCCATACCAACCACACATTCGGTACTCCTCGACATATCCCTACGGCAAAGTTCCGAACCGGACCTAGCTCATTTTAAAGGTATTGACCCAAGCTATTCCCCACTTAAATATTTTTCTGGGATCCGGGCCCGTCTGGCCACCACAGAGGTTCAAAGTTGCCAATTTACGTATTTTCCATACCAACCACACATTCGGTACTCCTCGACATATCCCTACGGCAAAGTTCCGAACCGGACCTAGCTCATTTCAAAGGTATTGATCCAAGCTATTTGCCACTTAAATATTTTTCTGGGATCCGGGCCCGTCTGGCCACCACAGAGGTTCAAAGGTGACCCTTGACGTAATTTGCCGTATTAACCATATGCATACATTCGATACTTTTCGGCATATACCAACGGCAAAGTTCCGAACCGGACCTAGTTCATTTTAAAGGTATTGACCCAAGCTATTCCCCACTTAAATATTTTTCTGGGATCCGGGCCTGTCTGGCCACCACAGAGGTTCAAAGTTGCCAATTTACGTATTTTCCATACCAACCACACATTCGGTACTCCTCGACATATCCCTACGGCAAAGTTCCGAACCGGACCTAGCTCATTTTAAAGGTATTGACCCAAGCTATTCCCCACTTAAATATTTTTCTGGGATCCGGGCCCGTCTGGCCACCACAGAGGTTCAAAGTTGCCAATTTACGTATTTTCCATACCAACCACACATTCGGTACTCCTCGACATATCCCTACGGCAAAGTTCCGAACCGGACCTAGCTCATTTCAAAGGTATTGATCCAAGCTATTTGCCACTTAAATATTTTTCTGGGATCCGGGCCCGTCTGGCCACCACAGAGGTTCAAAGGTGACCCTTGACGTAATTTGCCGTATTAACCATATGCATACATTCGATACTTTTCGGCATATACCAACGGCAAAGTTCCGAACCGGACCTAGTTCATTTTAAAGGTATTGACCCAAGCTATTCCCCACTTAAATATTTTTCTGGGATCCGGGCCTGTCTGGCCACCACAGAGGTTCAAAGTTGCCAATTTACGTATTTTCCATACCAACCACACATTCGGTACTCCTCGACATATCCCTACGGCAAAGTTCCGAACCGGACCTAGCTCATTTTAAAGGTATTGACCCAAGCTATTCCCCACTTAAATATTTTTCTGGGATCCGGGCCCGTCTGGCCACCACAGAGGTTCAAAGTTGCCAATTTACGTATTTTCCATACCAACCACACATTCGGTACTCCTCGACATATCCCTACGGCAAAGTTCCGAACCGGACCTAGCTCATTTCAAAGGTATTGATCCAAGCTATTTGCCACTTAAATATTTTTCTGGGATCCGGGCCCGTCTGGCCACCACAGAGGTTCAAAGGTGACCCTTGACGTAATTTGCCGTATTAACCATATGCATACATTCGATACTTTTCGGCATATACCAACGGCAAAGTTCCGAACCGGACCTAGTTCATTTTAAAGGTATTGACCCAAGCTATTCCCCACTTAAATATTTTTCTGGGATCCGGGCCTGTCTGGCCACCACAGAGGTTCAAAGTTGCCAATTTACGTATTTTCCATACCAACCACACATTCGGTACTCCTCGACATATCCCTACGGCAAAGTTCCGAACCGGACCTAGCTCATTTTAAAGGTATTGACCCAAGCTATTCCCCACTTAAATATTTTTCTGGGATCCGGGCCCGTCTGGCCACCACAGAGGTTCAAAGTTGCCAATTTACGTATTTTCCATACCAACCACACATTCGGTACTCCTCGACATATCCCTACGGCAAAGTTCCGAACCGGACCTAGCTCATTTCAAAGGTATTGATCCAAGCTATTTGCCACTTAAATATTTTTCTGGGATCCGGGCCCGTCTGGCCACCACAGAGGTTCAAAGGTGACCCTTGACGTAATTTGCCGTATTAACCATATGCATACATTCGATACTTTTCGGCATATACCAACGGCAAAGTTCCGAACCGGACCTAGTTCATTTTAAAGGTATTGACCCAAGCTATTCCCCACTTAAATATTTTTCTGGGATCCGGGCCTGTCTGGCCACCACAGAGGTTCAAAGTTGCCAATTTACGTATTTTCCATACCAACCACACATTCGGTACTCCTCGACATATCCCTACGGCAAAGTTCCGAACCGGACCTAGCTCATTTTAAAGGTATTGACCCAAGCTATTCCCCACTTAAATATTTTTCTGGGATCCGGGCCCGTCTGGCCACCACAGAGGTTCAAAGTTGCCAATTTACGTATTTTCCATACCAACCACACATTCGGTACTCCTCGACATATCCCTACGGCAAAGTTCCGAACCGGACCTAGCTCATTTCAAAGGTATTGATCCAAGCTATTTGCCACTTAAATATTTTTCTGGGATCCGGGCCCGTCTGGCCACCACAGAGGTTCAAAGGTGACCCTTGACGTAATTTGCCGTATTAACCATATGCATACATTCGATACTTTTCGGCATATACCAACGGCAAAGTTCCGAACCGGACCTAGTTCATTTTAAAGGTATTGACCCAAGCTATTCCCCACTTAAATATTTTTCTGGGATCCGGGCCTGTCTGGCCACCACAGAGGTTCAAAGTTGCCAATTTACGTATTTTCCATACCAACCACACATTCGGTACTCCTCGACATATCCCTACGGCAAAGTTCCGAACCGGACCTAGCTCATTTTAAAGGTATTGACCCAAGCTATTCCCCACTTAAATATTTTTCTGGGATCCGGGCCCGTCTGGCCACCACAGAGGTTCAAAGTTGCCAATTTACGTATTTTCCATACCAACCACACATTCGGTACTCCTCGACATATCCCTACGGCAAAGTTCCGAACCGGACCTAGCTCATTTCAAAGGTATTGATCCAAGCTATTTGCCACTTAAATATTTTTCTGGGATCCGGGCCCGTCTGGCCACCACAGAGGTTCAAAGGTGACCCTTGACGTAATTTGCCGTATTAACCATATGCATACATTCGATACTTTTCGGCATATACCAACGGCAAAGTTCCGAACCGGACCTAGTTCATTTTAAAGGTATTGACCCAAGCTATTCCCCACTTAAATATTTTTCTGGGATCCGGGCCTGTCTGGCCACCACAGAGGTTCAAAGTTGCCAATTTACGTATTTTCCATACCAACCACACATTCGGTACTCCTCGACATATCCCTACGGCAAAGTTCCGAACCGGACCTAGCTCATTTTAAAGGTATTGACCCAAGCTATTCCCCACTTAAATATTTTTCTGGGATCCGGGCCCGTCTGGCCACCACAGAGGTTCAAAGTTGCCAATTTACGTATTTTCCATACCAACCACACATTCGGTACTCCTCGACATATCCCTACGGCAAAGTTCCGAACCGGACCTAGCTCATTTCAAAGGTATTGATCCAAGCTATTTGCCACTTAAATATTTTTCTGGGATCCGGGCCCGTCTGGCCACCACAGAGGTTCAAAGGTGACCCTTGACGTAATTTGCCGTATTAACCATATGCATACATTCGATACTTTTCGGCATATACCAACGGCAAAGTTCCGAACCGGACCTAGTTCATTTTAAAGGTATTGACCCAAGCTATTCCCCACTTAAATATTTTTCTGGGATCCGGGCCTGTCTGGCCACCACAGAGGTTCAAAGTTGCCAATTTACGTATTTTCCATACCAACCACACATTCGGTACTCCTCGACATATCCCTACGGCAAAGTTCCGAACCGGACCTAGCTCATTTTAAAGGTATTGACCCAAGCTATTCCCCACTTAAATATTTTTCTGGGATCCGGGCCCGTCTGGCCACCACAGAGGTTCAAAGTTGCCAATTTACGTATTTTCCATACCAACCACACATTCGGTACTCCTCGACATATCCCTACGGCAAAGTTCCGAACCGGACCTAGCTCATTTCAAAGGTATTGATCCAAGCTATTTGCCACTTAAATATTTTTCTGGGATCCGGGCCCGTCTGGCCACCACAGAGGTTCAAAGGTGACCCTTGACGTAATTTGCCGTATTAACCATATGCATACATTCGATACTTTTCGGCATATACCAACGGCAAAGTTCCGAACCGGACCTAGTTCATTTTAAAGGTATTGACCCAAGCTATTCCCCACTTAAATATTTTTCTGGGATCCGGGCCTGTCTGGCCACCACAGAGGTTCAAAGTTGCCAATTTACGTATTTTCCATACCAACCACACATTCGGTACTCCTCGACATATCCCTACGGCAAAGTTCCGAACCGGACCTAGCTCATTTTAAAGGTATTGACCCAAGCTATTCCCCACTTAAATATTTTTCTGGGATCCGGGCCCGTCTGGCCACCACAGAGGTTCAAAGTTGCCAATTTACGTATTTTCCATACCAACCACACATTCGGTACTCCTCGACATATCCCTACGGCAAAGTTCCGAACCGGACCTAGCTCATTTCAAAGGTATTGATCCAAGCTATTTGCCACTTAAATATTTTTCTGGGATCCGGGCCCGTCTGGCCACCACAGAGGTTCAAAGGTGACCCTTGACGTAATTTGCCGTATTAACCATATGCATACATTCGATACTTTTCGGCATATACCAACGGCAAAGTTCCGAACCGGACCTAGTTCATTTTAAAGGTATTGACCCAAGCTATTCCCCACTTAAATATTTTTCTGGGATCCGGGCCTGTCTGGCCACCACAGAGGTTCAAAGTTGCCAATTTACGTATTTTCCATACCAACCACACATTCGGTACTCCTCGACATATCCCTACGGCAAAGTTCCGAACCGGACCTAGCTCATTTTAAAGGTATTGACCCAAGCTATTCCCCACTTAAATATTTTTCTGGGATCCGGGCCCGTCTGGCCACCACAGAGGTTCAAAGTTGCCAATTTACGTATTTTCCATACCAACCACACATTCGGTACTCCTCGACATATCCCTACGGCAAAGTTCCGAACCGGACCTAGCTCATTTCAAAGGTATTGATCCAAGCTATTTGCCACTTAAATATTTTTCTGGGATCCGGGCCCGTCTGGCCACCACAGAGGTTCAAAGGTGACCCTTGACGTAATTTGCCGTATTAACCATATGCATACATTCGATACTTTTCGGCATATACCAACGGCAAAGTTCCGAACCGGACCTAGTTCATTTTAAAGGTATTGACCCAAGCTATTCCCCACTTAAATATTTTTCTGGGATCCGGGCCTGTCTGGCCACCACAGAGGTTCAAAGTTGCCAATTTACGTATTTTCCATACCAACCACACATTCGGTACTCCTCGACATATCCCTACGGCAAAGTTCCGAACCGGACCTAGCTCATTTTAAAGGTATTGACCCAAGCTATTCCCCACTTAAATATTTTTCTGGGATCCGGGCCCGTCTGGCCACCACAGAGGTTCAAAGTTGCCAATTTACGTATTTTCCATACCAACCACACATTCGGTACTCCTCGACATATCCCTACGGCAAAGTTCCGAACCGGACCTAGCTCATTTCAAAGGTATTGATCCAAGCTATTTGCCACTTAAATATTTTTCTGGGATCCGGGCCCGTCTGGCCACCACAGAGGTTCAAAGGTGACCCTTGACGTAATTTGCCGTATTAACCATATGCATACATTCGATACTTTTCGGCATATACCAACGGCAAAGTTCCGAACCGGACCTAGTTCATTTTAAAGGTATTGACCCAAGCTATTCCCCACTTAAATATTTTTCTGGGATCCGGGCCTGTCTGGCCACCACAGAGGTTCAAAGTTGCCAATTTACGTATTTTCCATACCAACCACACATTCGGTACTCCTCGACATATCCCTACGGCAAAGTTCCGAACCGGACCTAGCTCATTTTAAAGGTATTGACCCAAGCTATTCCCCACTTAAATATTTTTCTGGGATCCGGGCCCGTCTGGCCACCACAGAGGTTCAAAGTTGCCAATTTACGTATTTTCCATACCAACCACACATTCGGTACTCCTCGACATATCCCTACGGCAAAGTTCCGAACCGGACCTAGCTCATTTCAAAGGTATTGATCCAAGCTATTTGCCACTTAAATATTTTTCTGGGATCCGGGCCCGTCTGGCCACCACAGAGGTTCAAAGGTGACCCTTGACGTAATTTGCCGTATTAACCATATGCATACATTCGATACTTTTCGGCATATACCAACGGCAAAGTTCCGAACCGGACCTAGTTCATTTTAAAGGTATTGACCCAAGCTATTCCCCACTTAAATATTTTTCTGGGATCCGGGCCTGTCTGGCCACCACAGAGGTTCAAAGTTGCCAATTTACGTATTTTCCATACCAACCACACATTCGGTACTCCTCGACATATCCCTACGGCAAAGTTCCGAACCGGACCTAGCTCATTTTAAAGGTATTGACCCAAGCTATTCCCCACTTAAATATTTTTCTGGGATCCGGGCCCGTCTGGCCACCACAGAGGTTCAAAGTTGCCAATTTACGTATTTTCCATACCAACCACACATTCGGTACTCCTCGACATATCCCTACGGCAAAGTTCCGAACCGGACCTAGCTCATTTCAAAGGTATTGATCCAAGCTATTTGCCACTTAAATATTTTTCTGGGATCCGGGCCCGTCTGGCCACCACAGAGGTTCAAAGGTGACCCTTGACGTAATTTGCCGTATTAACCATATGCATACATTCGATACTTTTCGGCATATACCAACGGCAAAGTTCCGAACCGGACCTAGTTCATTTTAAAGGTATTGACCCAAGCTATTCCCCACTTAAATATTTTTCTGGGATCCGGGCCTGTCTGGCCACCACAGAGGTTCAAAGTTGCCAATTTACGTATTTTCCATACCAACCACACATTCGGTACTCCTCGACATATCCCTACGGCAAAGTTCCGAACCGGACCTAGCTCATTTTAAAGGTATTGACCCAAGCTATTCCCCACTTAAATATTTTTCTGGGATCCGGGCCCGTCTGGCCACCACAGAGGTTCAAAGTTGCCAATTTACGTATTTTCCATACCAACCACACATTCGGTACTCCTCGACATATCCCTACGGCAAAGTTCCGAACCGGACCTAGCTCATTTCAAAGGTATTGATCCAAGCTATTTGCCACTTAAATATTTTTCTGGGATCCGGGCCCGTCTGGCCACCACAGAGGTTCAAAGGTGACCCTTGACGTAATTTGCCGTATTAACCATATGCATACATTCGATACTTTTCGGCATATACCAACGGCAAAGTTCCGAACCGGACCTAGTTCATTTTAAAGGTATTGACCCAAGCTATTCCCCACTTAAATATTTTTCTGGGATCCGGGCCTGTCTGGCCACCACAGAGGTTCAAAGTTGCCAATTTACGTATTTTCCATACCAACCACACATTCGGTACTCCTCGACATATCCCTACGGCAAAGTTCCGAACCGGACCTAGCTCATTTTAAAGGTATTGACCCAAGCTATTCCCCACTTAAATATTTTTCTGGGATCCGGGCCCGTCTGGCCACCACAGAGGTTCAAAGTTGCCAATTTACGTATTTTCCATACCAACCACACATTCGGTACTCCTCGACATATCCCTACGGCAAAGTTCCGAACCGGACCTAGCTCATTTCAAAGGTATTGATCCAAGCTATTTGCCACTTAAATATTTTTCTGGGATCCGGGCCCGTCTGGCCACCACAGAGGTTCAAAGGTGACCCTTGACGTAATTTGCCGTATTAACCATATGCATACATTCGATACTTTTCGGCATATACCAACGGCAAAGTTCCGAACCGGACCTAGTTCATTTTAAAGGTATTGACCCAAGCTATTCCCCACTTAAATATTTTTCTGGGATCCGGGCCTGTCTGGCCACCACAGAGGTTCAAAGTTGCCAATTTACGTATTTTCCATACCAACCACACATTCGGTACTCCTCGACATATCCCTACGGCAAAGTTCCGAACCGGACCTAGCTCATTTTAAAGGTATTGACCCAAGCTATTCCCCACTTAAATATTTTTCTGGGATCCGGGCCCGTCTGGCCACCACAGAGGTTCAAAGTTGCCAATTTACGTATTTTCCATACCAACCACACATTCGGTACTCCTCGACATATCCCTACGGCAAAGTTCCGAACCGGACCTAGCTCATTTCAAAGGTATTGATCCAAGCTATTTGCCACTTAAATATTTTTCTGGGATCCGGGCCCGTCTGGCCACCACAGAGGTTCAAAGGTGACCCTTGACGTAATTTGCCGTATTAACCATATGCATACATTCGATACTTTTCGGCATATACCAACGGCAAAGTTCCGAACCGGACCTAGTTCATTTTAAAGGTATTGACCCAAGCTATTCCCCACTTAAATATTTTTCTGGGATCCGGGCCTGTCTGGCCACCACAGAGGTTCAAAGTTGCCAATTTACGTATTTTCCATACCAACCACACATTCGGTACTCCTCGACATATCCCTACGGCAAAGTTCCGAACCGGACCTAGCTCATTTTAAAGGTATTGACCCAAGCTATTCCCCACTTAAATATTTTTCTGGGATCCGGGCCCGTCTGGCCACCACAGAGGTTCAAAGTTGCCAATTTACGTATTTTCCATACCAACCACACATTCGGTACTCCTCGACATATCCCTACGGCAAAGTTCCGAACCGGACCTAGCTCATTTCAAAGGTATTGATCCAAGCTATTTGCCACTTAAATATTTTTCTGGGATCCGGGCCCGTCTGGCCACCACAGAGGTTCAAAGGTGACCCTTGACGTAATTTGCCGTATTAACCATATGCATACATTCGATACTTTTCGGCATATACCAACGGCAAAGTTCCGAACCGGACCTAGTTCATTTTAAAGGTATTGACCCAAGCTATTCCCCACTTAAATATTTTTCTGGGATCCGGGCCTGTCTGGCCACCACAGAGGTTCAAAGTTGCCAATTTACGTATTTTCCATACCAACCACACATTCGGTACTCCTCGACATATCCCTACGGCAAAGTTCCGAACCGGACCTAGCTCATTTTAAAGGTATTGACCCAAGCTATTCCCCACTTAAATATTTTTCTGGGATCCGGGCCCGTCTGGCCACCACAGAGGTTCAAAGTTGCCAATTTACGTATTTTCCATACCAACCACACATTCGGTACTCCTCGACATATCCCTACGGCAAAGTTCCGAACCGGACCTAGCTCATTTCAAAGGTATTGATCCAAGCTATTTGCCACTTAAATATTTTTCTGGGATCCGGGCCCGTCTGGCCACCACAGAGGTTCAAAGGTGACCCTTGACGTAATTTGCCGTATTAACCATATGCATACATTCGATACTTTTCGGCATATACCAACGGCAAAGTTCCGAACCGGACCTAGTTCATTTTAAAGGTATTGACCCAAGCTATTCCCCACTTAAATATTTTTCTGGGATCCGGGCCTGTCTGGCCACCACAGAGGTTCAAAGTTGCCAATTTACGTATTTTCCATACCAACCACACATTCGGTACTCCTCGACATATCCCTACGGCAAAGTTCCGAACCGGACCTAGCTCATTTTAAAGGTATTGACCCAAGCTATTCCCCACTTAAATATTTTTCTGGGATCCGGGCCCGTCTGGCCACCACAGAGGTTCAAAGTTGCCAATTTACGTATTTTCCATACCAACCACACATTCGGTACTCCTCGACATATCCCTACGGCAAAGTTCCGAACCGGACCTAGCTCATTTCAAAGGTATTGATCCAAGCTATTTGCCACTTAAATATTTTTCTGGGATCCGGGCCCGTCTGGCCACCACAGAGGTCCAAAGTCGTCTTAGGGTGGTCACTGTCATTTAAGCAGTCTCTGGTAGGTGTTCACTATTAATTTCTTTTCTTTTTTTGGCTTTCCATAAGTATTTCTATGTATATTTCTATATGTTTCTGGAGTAATTGGATTTTGTTTCATATTTTATATATTAAATTACATCTTTGGTGAATCCTCTGTAATGTTTTATTGATAAAAATCTATATAACATAAAGACAAATATACAACTTGTATCAGGGTTTATATTCGAGGACAACGAAAATTTATGACAGCTTGAAGGGGTCATAAAATGGTATCTTTTTCCTCAGGCTTTATAGTGATTTTCAACTAAATTTAAATATTGAACCGACGGCTAGCAGTCAGTTGGATATTGAATATCAATTATCGAATGTCAAATAAAGGACAGACCGCTTACATACATATTTAAAACGGAATGAAATGCTTTAGAAATTAGCAAAAACCGTGAAATTGTCGATTTCCGCTATTAGATTGCATTTAACTAAGATTTAGCGATTTTTGGAACGTTTGAGCCTCTCGCAGTTTTTTGGTTTTTAGACATATCGTCAAAATTGGCTGCTGGAAAAAAGTGGCTGCTATCTTGATTGGCCGATGAAAGTGGCTGCCAGCTTGAGTCTGGTTGGCTTCAAAAGTCTACATAATTGATGACTTCATACAAAAAAATAGCTCTTTTAAAACATTAAATGATTCAGAAGTAATAGCGACTTTAAAGTAAACTCATCATAAAGTGCGTTGGAATGAACAGTGGTATAGCAAACATCGAATCCCTCAAATGTTATCGATTTCACAAAAAGTCGTAAGTGTAAGTCCTAATTTTTGTACTTAAGATTCTCCTAAGAGTTGTCTTTGGAGATTTTCACAAAACGTATCATAACCCTCCAGGATGGATATTTTCACAAAACGTATCATAACTCTCCAGGATGGATCCAAACCCTTGTCTACCGAAGATGACTTACATCTATGATATTTGTCTTGTCTTTCAGAAAATGAATGACTCTGAATTCCCACCTGGTAAGTCTGACAATACAAACACCACGTTTTGTTAATTTTTTTTAATGTACACATATTGCCAAATGGATGTATAAAACAATGTTGTTATCGAAATTAGGGTTTCTCAAGCTACAGAGTTCAAGAATTATTAATATTTCAAGTTAAATGACTATTAGTGACTGCGCCGATTACCGAAGTAATAATTAACCATGTTTACTGTAATCAAAAAATGTTCGCCTGCATTTTATACAATTATAAATTTACATTTCATAGAAAACTAAATGGATTTACCTCCAAACCGAATTTTTACATTTTTCTATAAAAGAGAAGCAGAAGATACCAAAGGGGTAAATTAGTCAAATACATAAGTCGAACAAAAAACAATGCCATGTATATTTAGAAATAAAACGTTTTTTTTTTTAAATCATCATAACCTTATACCCAGTCAATTATTTCAAATCAAATGCAAAAAAATCGGTAACATTTTTTTTTCACCTGTCTCGGGATTACGTGTTGCTTTTCTTTCTTTTTACTGCAACTTGTTTAAATCAAGGATTAATTTTGTATAGTTAAGAGGCCCCTCATGGGGGGGGGGGGGGGGGGGGGTCCTAGTAATCACATAATCACTATTTTTTTGCCAATATAATCACATAATCATTAAATATTTGCTTATCTTTAGTAATCAAATAATCATAAACTAAAAATACAGTCCTAGGTAATCAAATAATCATGAAATATTTGGCTTAATAATCAAATAATCATTAAAAAAACGGCCAAGTAATCACATAATCAAAAACCCCATGAGGGCCCTCAGTTAACAAAATCCTTGTTTAAATATACACCGTCATTTCAACAAATAGTTTGAAATCAATAATCTTGAAACAGGTAAATATCATACGACGCAGGCGTATTCAATGTATTTTCCTCTCTCTAAATGCCAGTGCTAATTTTGTCAGTTGTGACAACATTTATTTGTTTTTATCCCTCAATATTTCGACGATAAATCGGTAAGTTGTCGCAAATTAATAAGAAATGAAATGAGAAGTTGAACAAGGTAATTTGAATATGCATACGATTTTTACTTTCGTTTTAGACAATTCAATTACTCGCACTTCACTAAACGTTAAGCTATATGGGCGGTTAGTCTGTTAATCGGGTCGGTTATAGTCTGTTAAGTGATCTTAAGTGTTACACGCACAATCTAATGTTATGAAACTCCGTTAAATATACAGATTTTTGACATAATTTATTATAAGAACCATATCATACTAGTATCTGAATTGTTTGAAAGGTCTTTCCTGTAAAAAGGATGTTTTTGTAATGTACTCCTAACGATCTTTCATTTGATATACGACAAGCATACCTTCTGAAAACTTTGTAATGACCCCATCCACCTTTATTTTTTTTAAATCCGAAGTATGATATTTGTAATGTTAACATGATTACCGTTCATTTGATATGCGGCAACACCATATTCTAGAAAGTTTGATTTCTTGCACTCAATTTTTAGAGGTCAGGAATTTGATATTTGAAATGTACACATCCTGACCTTTCATTTGATACACAACAACCATACATTAGAAGACAATTTATTTTTTGCACTCCAATCCTTTTTTGGGGACGTCAATTTGATATTTGAAATGTACGCTTTATGGACTGTCATTTTATATGCGACAAGCTAACCATCTGAGAAGTTTGAAATTTTGCACTAAATGACGCCCACCCTGCACACTGGGATGAAAAGGGGATTTAAAATTTTCATTTTTGAGTAGAGCTCATTAAGACCTTCAATTTGATATATCAAATGACCCAATTGGCAAAGTGCAATATCAATTATATAAATAGAACTTGTGAAACTTACAAAGTCAATGCAAAACATGAAAATTTCAAATTGATTTATTCTTTCATAGAATGTTTGTGTATTTGGTTAAACATATAACCATGTTAAACTCTTCAATTTCTAAATCATTTCTGGTGGTAACCTGTTGTTGATTCAGAAATACATGCCTCCGCACGCATAATTTTAAACTGCATTATCTCTAATGCGACAGCAGATATCGCAAATCTGCTAAGTGATGGATGATCTGCAGTTGAAGTACAACGGTGTAGAAAAAAAATTAACGATTCCAAGGTTCATCATGGTCACACTGAATTATCAAATATATAATGCAATACCAAACTTAAAACCAGAAGTTGTAGAGACATGAGACTACCACTATTTACCTCAGGGCCACTTAAATTGTCAAGTATCACAAGGTCAAGGTCATAGTTCACTTTGAAGGTCAAGGAAAAATTTCATCATGACCTGACATTGAATTACTAATCAATTTTTCAGTTTAGAGTAGGTTGATATCTGTTACTTTATAAAACATATTTACACCATAATATACTTTTAAGAAGTCGGGAAGTTTTGAGCATTATATGTAAAATGTAGAGCTGGCCGAGAGGAAAATTTTATACGCTGTATGTATGCAGCAATTCCTTATCATTTTCTTAATGTGAAAGCTTGAAATTGCAGCGTAAATTTTTTTTGCAATCGGTGACCTTTGATCTTGAGTGCAAATTGAAGGTCATATGAACCTAAGATTATTGATGTAGGTTCCTAATCTAGGACTTCCGATTCCCGAAATACATTTTTTTTTAAATTGTGTATATTTTTTCAAGGGAGATAACTCCTTAGAAGGGTTAGTAACAAACTAATTGTTCATGATGAGGTGTATCGATGGTCCTAATTTGTATTGATAACTCCAATAGAAAAGTTGTCAAAAAAATGTTGGAAGAAAAAAAGAAAAAAAACAGTGAAAAAAAAACATTAGAAAAACAATGCACGTAGGGAGACCTTAGAAAAGAACAGTGTCTGCCAAAATGATATATATCATAGAACATTTTCCACCTGTAAAAAACGTTTCATAGTCTGCGCAGTTATCAGTAAAACTAAAACGCGTCGCTCAAGTATGGTGTATTTATAGTTATATACGCATAGCAATTTTTTGGAGAAAAGGCGAAAAAAAACATTTTTAGATATCATTTTAAGGACACAAAATAGTACTTTTGTTCTAAAAAATTAAATTGACATTAGTAATTATTTCATAATTGTAATTAAACGGAAGTAATACCACATTTCAGTGAATAAAAGGGGACTCAAGTCTGTTAATGGGTTGGACAATTTAAACTGTGTCAGTTAAGAGTTAATCAGCCACGATTATAGTTTTGCCACCTTTATAATTTTCCATTGAAAAAGTTTAGAATGATATGAACTTGAGAAGAAAAATGACAACACGGTGCAACAGTATCCTTTTAGCCAGAGCATTTTTATCTCGACATTCTTTGCCCTTTATTGAAGGGTGTGTTATTTCAATATAGCGTGATATGGATTGGCCGCTGGAATATGCACGAATTTACCATCAACGTTTTGAGTCAGTCTTATATTTTGTGTCTGTTCAAAGTCTGCAACATTTATGAATCTGTCATGTGTTACAATGCAGCTGGTTAAATTCCATGCGTTTTCCGATATGCATTGTCATCGACATTTTTTGCCAGGGACAATGTCTGTACCAAGTAAGGAATATGACAGTTGTTTTCTATTCGTTAGTAAGACGTGGTTCTAAACAATAAATTTACATTAGTAAGTATTTTTTTCTATCAATATTTGTGCTGGGTGTTGCTTAACTTATATTATATGCGACCACTCTTGGATGAAATTAATATTACTTTGATATTACACTTTTTTAACCATTTTTATCAATTTTCAATTTCCATTGTCTAAATTTATACTAGTTGTTCATAGATTATAAAGTACTAAATGGGGCCCCCATTACCCGCAATGCTATTTTTAGCAATTATCTCCTTAAAAGGCGTTTTTAATAAACTTAAATATATATGGTCCCATGGCTTTTCTTGGTGAATTTTGGCGCTTTTTACGATTCCTTACGATTTCGCAGTAAATTTTCCCTAATTTTGATCAACATTAAAAAAAATATTCCGACCCTTCATCCTATACATTTAAGGACATAGTTGTGCTTGCATGAAACCTTATTCATAATGCTTTCCAGAAAAAAAATACATAAATGATATAACAACCAATCACAGAGAGCCATCTATTTTTATCTCTATGTCATGTTCCCTTCATAAAATGGCTGCGCCCATGTAATTCTATTTGGTACATTGTAACCTTAATGTGTTGTTTCCGTATATATTAGCCACTCGTCTTGAACCTACCCATTTGCTCCGATAACTACCCATACTATACTTCTAATACCGCTCAGAACTCTCAACAGACCAATTAACAGACCGGGTTTTATACATCCGACCCATTAACAGATCAGATTTTTAATAAAAAAAAAAAATGATTTATGTCACCAACATACAGATTTTCGTGTAGATTTTTCACATAATGATATTAATTTGGTTAACAAACATAATGCTTGTCTTTTTTTCAATGTTCAAAATATTGCACGCAAGTAAAATAAACCAACTTGTCATTTTGTGTACCGTTTGATTTTGTGTGTGTAAAATGTGTATGAATTTATTGATTAGTAACCCGCCACTTCATTTTATTGATCGTTTATCTAAGCTAGAAAAAATAAATAATTACACCGCTACATTCAGTTCACTAAACTGTTTTGGCAGACATGAATAGTTTTATGATAAAAATATACTAGTATTTAAAAAGATATACAATGAAACATACTGACCTTGCAATGATTTTCTCGATAACACCACAATTGATATACTAGTTTGATTTGGTTCTTATAATATATCAAAAATCTGTATATTTAACGGAGTTTATATAACATTAAATTGTGCGTTTACTCTTAACAGACTTTAGCCAATCTTATTAACACACCAACCGCCCATATAGCCGCATACTCAATATAGATTAACAGACCAATCTCTCGGTTAATCGAGTGACGGTCGTGATGTTATTGCGATATGTATCGGTTATATATATATTTGAACCTGAAAAATGAAATCAATATTTGTATTTTGAATACTTACATTTTCATGTGTGTTGTACGGTTATTGTCTTTTTGGCATATAAACCGACTTTGATATAACAACCAAACTAAGTTAATTGGTTCTGTCATTCATTTTTTTCAGGTAGCCCCTGACTAGGGTTATAATGGATTCCAACCATCTTCTAGTTGCAGCGATAGATTTCGGAACCACATACTCTGGCTATGCTTTTTCAACGAGAAGTGATTTTGAGAGAGATCCTCTCAAAATTCGTGCTAATCAAGCATGGAATGCGGGTGGAAGGCAACTGCTCTCATTAAAGACACCAACAGTTATTTTACTTGATAAGGACAAGAAGTTTGTTTCATTCGGTTATGAAGCAGAAAACCAGTATTCCGACCTTTTGATGGATAACGAACATGAAGATTTTTACTACTTTCATCGATTTAAAATGAAACTTCATAAAAATAAGGTATAGTAAATGTCATTGCTATCATTGAAAGGTGGAATTCACACTATGTAAGACATACAGTCATTTATGATATAGCTGGTACTACAAGCATTCAAATAATTATCTTATTATGTGATGATACTTAGTTTATACATATTTATTTATAGTGGATTGAGAAACAAGTTATTACAACTTATATTAATCCGTTGCCACTTTGCGTGTACGAATGGTGCCTTGTAGCGGCATTATTGAAATACTCATTATCGTCAATGCCACTGTCCTACGGGTAGTCCATGTATCACGATGATGGCCAGTTCCTCAATAACTATATACATTTATTTCCCGTGGCTGAGGGAGATATGAAGATTTGTTCACCAAAGAAGATTCATATTTCACGAGGGCTTTGCCCGAGGGAAATATGATTTTTCGAGGGTGAACAAATCTTCATATCTCTCGAAGCTAAGGGAAATGAATGTTTTATTCCACTGCCTATGCGTTATTTACTTACTGAATATAATATATTAATGTATATACGTTTGTTTTCTTATCAGCTTAATAGCTAAACACGGAATTAACATTGATAAACAGTACGGATCAAAAGTAAATTAATGGTCTTTTTATTTTAACGCTGGAATAAATTTAAACACGGTAATGACTTTAAAAACGCTATTTGAATAAAATCACCTTCAAAACGGTATGTACATTAACCGCGCGTAACGTCATACTACGAAGTCTCGATATACAGAGGGGAATATGATGTTCAGAGGGGAATATGATACTCAGAGGGGAATATGAAGTTTTGTTCGACGTCTCGTGTTATAGTTTCAACCAATCAAATGTTGATTTCACTATCAAAATCAACATGCAGTGGAATAATTATGTTTATTTCATTGAGGCATGTTTTTAAATATTCTCATAACTTCAAATTGTTGAAAGCAAATTCGAGTTATTGCAAGATTTCTATAGGAAAGAGTGAAGACCAGTCATAGTGATGTAAAAGTCCGTTATTGACCATTTTTCTGGTCCGTTTATTTCTGTGAAATATCGATGGCTTTTTTTTTGGCTTTTTTTTTTACTTAAAAAATAAAGAATGTCATGTTTCCTCTTGGTATCCAATAATAAAAGCTAATTCTTAACCGATATGAAATAAACTACTTTCTATGAAAGGGGAGGTATGAACGCTAACAGATAGCTTTAACACTGCACATTCAATACTAAGTACATACATTTGTACCAGTCGTTGGTTTGCTATCTGTCACAATACTGTTTTTTAAGGTCCTACGGTAACATAGTTGGCAAAACCGCTGATACTGTGCACAGCCACTAGATCAACTTGACTTTTAAACATACAGCTTTTGTAAGTCTAAAAATGCATTTACTCTTCGGCCTTATAAAGGGTTTTGAATAAAGGCAACAGTAGTATACCGCTGTTCGAAATTCATAAATCGATTGAGAAAAAAACAAATGGGGGTTACAAACATAAACTGAGGGAAACATTTTATACGCCAGACGTAGTTTGGCACGTAGTTTGACACAGTTCATGATTTGTAAAATAAAATAGAACAGTACAATATTCAACATTTTTGATTTTACTGATTTCTTTGGTTGTTTGCAAAAGAAATGTATTTGTTATTCGGTTAAGAAGCAGAACATTAGTATGCCGAAAATAAACTATGTAAACAAACTTATACGCAATTACTTCTTTTTCTTAAATAAACCATTTACAATTTAATGTTCATTTGATAATCGAATAAGATTTCACCATAACTTCATAGAATTATTATACAATAACAGTAATTGGGAGTATACGGATACGAACAAATTTAATATGTTGTCAAAAATTAGGAGCATTGTTAGCAGTGGTTGTTGTTTGTTACTGTTTGTCATAATTGTTCTTCGGTTATTGTTTTGATCATAACTCCAGCTAAATCCGTGTAAACATATAGCGAAGGAATAATCAATTTTACTTTTGTCACTTATGCGGTATGGGTTTCATTCATTGTAGAAGGCCGAAGGGTGACTTATGATTACAGACGTCTACGTTATTTGATAACTGGTTAAGAATTGTCTTATTGGCAACAACACCATACCTTTTATTTTGTTTTTAAATAAAATTGCGGGTCCTTTAATATCCAAAACTTCAATCAATAAATGGCAATTATACAAAAACATATAATTTTTATTGCAGCATTTGTCAGCAGCTTCAATGATTGAGGACATAACTGGAAAGTCAGTATTAGCAATGGATGTGTTTTCATTGTCCATTCAAGCTCTGAAGGATCATTTGATGGAAACATTAGACAAAAGGGGTATTGGAATGAGAGTAAAAGACATACGATGGGTACTTACTGTTCCAGCAATCTGGACTGATGCAGCAAAACAATTTATGAGAAAAAGTGCTGAAAAGGTAATGGTGTTCGCGCGCGCGCACACGCGAGAGAAAGAGAGATAGAGCAACTCCCAATATGATGACTACTAAAATGAAGCTAGCTAAGGTACCTATAGTTGTCGGTTTAATACAGCAGGTCAAGAAAAACGCTGTCAGAAAACAACAGTTCCAAAAGGTTTCATGAAGTCTTTAATATATATAAAAAAAAATCAATCATAGAATACGCTATATTTGTGAGAGGTTAGTAAGTATTCAAAGCGTCAAACGATCAAATGAAAGAAATCTTCCAAGCGAAATAGTACACAGGTGGGCCTTTCTATTGAGATATTTGAATACTTTACCGAGTTAAACATATCCGTGTTTTGATTTATGTTAAGGTTCCACTAATGTCAAAATATAGAACACTACAGAAATATATTAACTTTACCTGTATTTTTCAACCTATAGATAATGAATAAAGTCCTACACTATGGGAACATATGTTCATTTAAACATACTTAACATATACACACTGTGAAAATTGTAAATAAACTTGAAATTGTTATGTTGTGGCCAAACCGGTTTTGGGGGTGAACACTAAATTTTCCAAAAAAATCTGGAGGCCTGTGAGATGACTTAATTTGTTTAAAATTGGTATAGACGAATACTGTTACATGTAATGCAGTACAAGCTAGTGTTTATTTGTCAAATAAATATGTTTCAATGACATTTTTGTCCAATTTCTGTATTTTACCTTTGATATTCGTTCACTTAGATACACGAAATTAACTGAAACTCGTAAATCAAAACATTTTCTTAAAAATTTGTAAGGGTTCCGCGGAACCCAGTGTCTCGCCTACTTTTGCTGTAAATCGCAGGCTCAACAAAAATGAGGAAAAAAATCAATGAAAATATTCCTCTTGATACTATCTTTTGATTGTAAGAAGCTTCTGTCCAAGTTTGGTAAAAATCTAGGATAGTTTATGAATCTAATAAATGTTTTAAAACTTTATCTGCAGACTGTATGTAATGGTTACTGGAAGAAAAACTAAGTCCATTTATAAGTAAAATACAGATACACAGGTAGAAAATATTAACAAAATTTCCTTCTAGATACTAGCTTTTCATCATAAACAAGCTTCTGTCCAAGTTTGGTACAAATTAAAAATGGTATAAGAAAGTTATTAAAATTTTTAAAAATTTAACCACAGAATGAATGTGTTGTTTCCTGGCAGAAAATCTAAGTCCATTTAAAAGTAAAATACGGAAAAAATGGATTTATTTTTTTACAAAATTTACTTCTGGATACTATCTTATGATCATAAACAAACTTCTGTCCTACTTTGGTACAAACCTAGTATAATTTAAAGAAGTTTTAAAAATTCAAATATTTAACCAAAGAGTGAATGTAATGTTTCCCCGCAGAAAAACTAAGTCCATTTATATTGATTGATTGTTGGTTGCTTTACTCCGCTTTAGCACAAAAAGGCTATATCGCGGTGAAAGTCCATTTATAAGTTTAATACGAAAAAAATGTATTTTTCATTTTACAAAATTTACTTCTGGATACTATCTTATGATCATAAACAAGCTTCTGTCCAAGTTTGGTACAAAACCAGTATAGTTTAAGTAAGTTATTAAAATTTCAAAAACTTTAACCACAGAGTGAATATTTGTGGACGCCGCCGACGACGACGACGCTTAGTCTCGCTTTTTCGACTAAAGTCGAACGCTCGATAAAAATCAACACTAGCTTGTACTGCATTATATGTTACAGTATTCAGTTATACCAATTTTTAACAAATTAAGTCATCTCGCAAGCCTCCAGATGTTATGGAAAATTAAGTGTTCACCCCCAAAACCAGTTTATTTACAATTTTCACAGTGTGTATATGTTAAGTATGTTTAAATGAACATATGTTCCCATAGTGTAGGACTTTATTCATTCTAGGTTGAAAAATACAGACAAAGTTTAGATGTTTATAAAGTGTCCTATATTTTGACATTAGTGGAACCTTAAGATTTATGATCCCTTTTGTGGCCTGTCAATTACAAAATTTTCAAACTGCAAGTATTAAAACAGCAAAGTCCTAAACAATCTTTATATTCCAAAACACCACGTGCTGAGTCACCAAAAGTCCAGCGCACCATAAAAGGTATACTTGAATTGGTCCTTATTTATATTTGTTTTAACCAATATTTAAATTTATAAACTTCCTCTATCTATCAAGCATCGAATTGCCAAATATGAGTGTACAAGGGGAAAGGCTATGGATTTTCAAAATTTTTTCCCATATTTTTAGCATTAAATCAACACAAGGGTAGAATAACGAACACACCGGCAACAAGGTCCGTGTTTACAGGCTAGTGATACAATAGTTGGACTTCTTAGACCACTCAGCCACCGAGTCCCCTATTCTATCAAGAATAAGGTAGACTATATCAAAACACATTCTAGAAAGATGTAGAAGTTGTGAAAGATGCACGCAATGTGATGCAATAAAAAGAAAGATCAATCCAAATAAGGACAGTTTTGAATGGTAACTGTAAATGGCAACGTAAAACCGTATCTAGTTTTAGTTGCAATTTTCTATTTTGTACAAGTGTAATGTTATATTTGTTATTCTCATCGGATTTTGTCTAATGCTTAGGTCGTTTCTGTGTGTGTTACATTTTAATGTTGTGTCGTTGTTCTCCTATTATATTTAATGCGTTTCCTTCAGTTTTAGTTTGTTACCCCGATTTTGTTTTTTTCCTACGAGTTTTTTTTACAGCGGTATACTACTGTTATCGCCTTTATTTAACACCAAGGCATCTGCTTTACTGTAATTAGTCGGAATTTTCGGCACTTTGAGTTGATTATTTATTACCTAAGGCTGACAAAACATCTAATAAAACCCTTTATGTATTGATCTAATAATATCAACTCAAATTATTTGATTTAAAAGTAATGATGAACGAGACATTTGCGAATTTATCATTATTATTGAAATTTTATAAATATACTTAAATAAGCGATTTTCAATTCTCACGAGTTGTTACAGGCCTCAAACATAAAGGAAATATCCATATCATTTACATATCATTTACATATCATTTACATATCATTTACATATCATTTACATTGATAGTCGTTTCAAGCTTGTTTTTCCAAAAAAATATAGCATTATATATTATTCTGCAAAGTGCTTATTCCAAAATAACACAGTTCCTTTTATTTATATTTAAACAATTTGGCAGCATCATGATATGTTTATAATAATTATAACAATATGAAAATATGCATTTGTACACAGCAAAACTGAAAAAAATGACTTCTTTGTACAGTAAAACTATTCTCTTCCGTATGCATTCATAAAGTATTTTAAGGACGATACTATGAATTCTTGAAGGCAGGAATACCAGGAGAAAATTTACTGATTGCCTTGGAACCTGAGGCTGCTTCTATATACTGTCAATATCTTCCAACTGAAAAATTAAATGGTGCCGCAGAAGGATTCACGATGTCTGAAGTCGGAACGAAGTATATGATCATAGACTTAGGAGGTGAATATTAACATGTAGATCACTTTATATATCAATAGCAATAAATAGTAATAAACCACCTATACTGAAATTATTTGTCACCTGACAAATTAATTTGATAATTTTATTTTCATTCTTTTTCGCATACAACTTTTTTTCTGGAAATAAACAAGATGAACTGTTAAAGATATTGCCACATTGATACATATAAGCCTTTCAAATTCAAATATATACAAACAAGAGGTGGAAGATGCACAATAAATACTCAAACGCATACGTCGGAGACAAACTTACAACGCTATGGCAAAGAACGAAAGATGAAGAACAGATAAACAGCACTCTATAAAACAGAACACTAAAGATTAAGTAACACGAACCCCGTCACGATCTGGGTGTTTTGGAAGGGTAAGCAGACACATGTGGCATCCGTCGTGTTAATCACGTAATTACACCTTCAGTGATTTGACAATCGAGAAAAAGATGACGGGACTACAGTGACTGCAAGTTTATAAACATATCCGTCGTCACGTGTGAAAAAACAGTCCATAACGGTCAACTAGCACGCGTATAATTCTGGAAAGAAGTACTAAATTATAATCCTGGTACCTTTGATAACTATTTACACCTGTTTATCGGGCAAACGATGAAGTGATTTTAGACCAAATACTTTTACATTACAATTATTTCTAAAATGATTATCTGTTGATATGAACTGTCATTATACAGACACATATTTGTTCAACAATCTTTTTTTGCGAGTTTTTGTACAGGAATGCAATGCTTCATTACATTTACCGGACAATTAGGAGATAACTGTATTGTATTTTAAGCTCCGACGGCATCAATTGGGGATTTGATGGTCGCAAATTAAGTTTACTGGCGACGCGTTAGCGGAGACAGTAAACGGGTATTTGCGACCATCAAATCGACAATTGATGCCGTCGGAGCTTAAAATACAATATTGTTATCTCCATTCTAATGAAACTGACAGAAAACAACGTTAAAACATGTATTTCAAATCTGTCATATGCCGTCTGCTCATGCGCGTACGTCCCATAGCATCAATTGTCAATTGATGCCATGTAAGAAAGTGACGTTATCCAATCAAAATGAACGTTACAAACGTTGTTGCATTAGAATTCTCTTTTGATGAAGTTTCCAAACCGTCAAGTAGAGTGGACTAAGATGGATTTTTGAATACAGAAATTGTTTCAAAATTTAAGTAAGACGAATAATGCAACTGGGGGAAAACGACAGTCAGTAAGAAGAATTTGTCTTCTGAATTCGATGCATATGTCTTTATACAGTTTTTCTTGAAATTGTTATAATTAATCTCGCATTTTTGCCCATTCTTCAAAAGTCGCAATAACATATGCGATCATATGCACGCAATAATTTCTGCATTTTCTGTTAAAATGTTTGGTTTTAGCCTTCCTGAGTAAAGTATATCCGGAAAAGCGCACCGGACGCACAAACATTGTAACGTTTATTTTTGATTTTACAGGGGGTATCGCAGATATGACTGTCCACGAAAAAAAAGAAAATGAAAAATTAAAGGAATTATGCCAAGCTACCGGTGATGCATGTGGTGGAACATCCATTGATAACGAATTTTTTCAGTTGCTGGTAAAAATTGTTGGAGCACCTTTAATGTATAGTCTGTCAAAGGATAATCCGTCAGCTTATTTGGATCTTTTCAGAGAATTCGAAACTATAAAAAGAACAATAAACCCCAACAAATCAGGGAAGGTGAATTTTACCATCCCCTTTGTTGCTATAGATACTCTCTGTGAAAAGAATTTTGGAGAAGATTTTAAAAGTACTGTCTCTTCTTGTTCCATGAGCGATAAAATTTCCCTTCGTCACGACAAAATGAGAGCTGAGGCAGATGTCCTGAAAGGTCTATTTTCAAAGTCAATGGATGATATTGTAGGTCATATTTCAAAGTTAATCAAACAATGTGAAGGTATTTCCATGCTGCTCCTAGTGGGTGGGTTTTCAGAATCAGAAATGATTCAGCATGCCATACAGAAGGAATTCCCTGATATACGAATCATTATCCCTGAAGGTGCCGGGTTGTCTGTATTAAAAGGAGCTGTTCTCTTCGGTCATAAACCAGATTATATATCATCACGCGTCACGCGGTATACATATGGCATTGGAACTAGATTAGATTTTAATCGAAATATTCACGATCAAACAAGACTTGTCATAATTGATGGGAAAGAAATGTGTAAAAAATGTTTTTGGCCTATCATCAAGTCAAACCAAACAACTACAGTTGGAACCAAAGTAAGAAACAGACTTCATAGCACAAAGAAATTTGAAAAACGCCTTGTCCTTCCTGTTTACGCTTCATACAAAGAATCTCCAATGTATATTGATGAACCAGGATGTATGCACATTGGAACTGTCTATATAAACATTCCAAATCCATCTGAATATACACTTTACGTTAATGTTGAATTTTATTTCGGTAACACCGAATTAACAGTTACGACAACCGAAGAGGTAACAGGACACACAGAAACTGTAAAATTCGACTTAGTGTGAATGAATTATTTATTTATAATGTGACAAGCTTCGATAATGAAATCAATTTCCTCGGTTTGTTTGTTTTCATCTAAACATGTAAAATTTAAAATAAAAAAATAAGTGTGGATATTTTTTACTCTAAAAAATGTAAATCTAAGAAATTAAGGACGTGTAAAGATATCATTAGTTTTAAGAGACAAATTACTGGTGGAACATAGATAATTGAAAAGATCACTGGTGAAGGCTAGAAATTAAAAAAAAAATCATTGGTGAATCATAGAAAATTAAAATAAAATAATTGGTGGAGGCTATACATTAAAATGGTAAAAAAAACCGGTTGACAATTTGATTTCGAGATCTCTTTGCAGTACGACTTAAATACTTTGGCCGTTTAGTTTACCCTGAAATGAATGGAGGATGAATTTCATTATTGTCGCAATTATAATACTAGAGTTATGTCCTTGATTTGTATGCACATTTCAAAGTTAGGTTTAAGGAGGTTGAAATATTATGTGACATTTCTATTTATTTTTAACTTCAGAAAGTCGGCTTGATTCTCATATTGCCGTCGTATCCCATTATTGCTGCCGTAGTTAACTATTCTAAAATGTCCTTGTCCAAATACTAAAAATAATCTGTATAATTGATTTTACTCATATCCAAATCGATATTTAAAATTTCCACTTAAAATATTCTATCTTAAGGTTATAAAACTTTGAAAACACAAAACTCGTATTGTTATATTTGCATGTAGCTTTGATATAAAGCCAGATCAACATACTAATATAATACCAAGTTTTTAGTTCTTAATACCAGGGTGAGATGACATAAGTCTGATTTGTCATAACTTGGAATTATGGGTTTTCAATGCTCGTCTACTTCGTTATTGATTTGGCATTCCGCGTCCGTATTAAATCGAGTGCAAATGACACATCTTATGTAGATGCACGTTTGGTACCCACAGTATTGCATTTTATCTTACCTCCTATACATTACTAGGAATATGATTGATTAAAAGCATCCGCGTGGAGACCGTGTATATTCCATATTAGGTTAGTAGGGAGACGAGGCTTATTTCAATACACGGTTAGTGATTGAGTTACGACTTTGGCACTGTTTAATTATTTAAAAGAATTGAAAGTTCTGTTTAATATTGTTATATCAATGTTGTTGATAATAAATAGTTATTGTTTACATTAGTTTTTTTTTATTGCAGATCAACTGAAAAAGTTTCTTAAAATTGAACACTTTAACACTTATATCAATAAGAAGATGTGTTATGATAGCAAATGAGACAACTGTCTAAAAAGAATAAAGATAGTCGGTAAGATAAATTCGTTACATAGTGTGCTAGTGACCTAATATGATATATACGGGGTCTCCATGCATTGGTCTCACGTTTCTAGAACAGTTATTGTATAGGACTGTACGCACAACACGTGTTTCGAACGAACCTTCAAAAGGTACGCAGACAAAAAAATCTGTAAAATATTTCTCAGAATAAACGTGAAAAAACATTTAAAGGACCATAAAATGCCAAAATCATTACCGCCGAATTTTTTCAAACTCTTTATTTTAATTTATAACACACTAAAATATTAACCAAAATTACAAGATTTCCAATCACCAGAATGCATGATGTCGTCTAATCATGTGGTGTGTATGTAGGACTAGACAACGTCTAATTTACCATCGAAGTGACTCCGAAGACGGCCGTAACTCCTTTACATTTATTTTTGAAATTTTGGGCTAGGGTAATAGACACTAATAACTACAGATTTATTGATGTTGTTTTAACAGACTATTGATCGGATACTGGTACTGATACAGACAGACAATCTGTGCCATATTTTCGTTATCGTTTTATGTACGACTTTATTTCGGGGAGTCGATTCTTTGGTCTATTTTCCATTTTTATCATAGCTTTCGTAATTCCTGTTGTACTTTCTTCATCGTGGTAAAGACAATGCACTTCGTGATTTATAATTATCAATTTGGGTTTTACTCCATGTTTGAATATTTAGCTTATACCGCAACTTGATTCTGCCAAAGAAGTATCATTTACTTAATGAAACCGTATGTTCACTGTTATTCAGAAAAGGGAACGTCAGTATTGGGAAATAAATACATACGTATGATGTTTATTAATGTGCTGAAAGTTTATTTCAACATAGACTTGAGCGATTCATACACATGACTGCATCGTGCTACCTATTAACTGTATAATAAAAAGTTCAAATTGTTGAATACTTAGATTGAATCACCTAACTTGTAATATATATATATTTCATTGCTATATGCATCTATTTCATGTTCCCTTCCCACTATTTCATATCTATATTAATAATTTAATCTATATTGTACCAATCCATATTGCATTTTTGTATTATGTATAGTTTGTGCTTGTATTACCTTTGGGGCGATCATTTTAAAATACAATTATTTGTATTTGTATTTGTATAAGGGTATCTTAAATTCTGCAGAGAAAATGCATACAATACAATACAATACAAATTTTTATATGCCCCCACCATAGCAGAAGGGGCATTAAGTTCTACCCTTATCTGTCTGTACGTACGTCCCAAATTAGTTTCCGTTCTCTAACTTTAGTTTTCCGAAAACAAAGGCTATGAAACGTATACACAATGATTATTGCCACACATAACATAGATCTGGTTTGAATTTTGGTGGCGACACTTTTACCTTTCTAGAGTTATAACACTTTACAAATGGTCAAATTGTTGAATTTTTGGTTTCCGTTCTCTAGCATCAGTTTGCCTAAACCATATGTTATGAAACTTATACATAATGCTTATTACCACAAAACACAGATCAAGTCTGAACTTTGGTGTTCTTATTTTTACTGTTTTAGAGTAATGTTCCTTTACAAATGAAAATTTTCATTCCTGTTTTTTAACTTTAGTTTCCCTTAACCAAATTCAATGAAATTAAAACACAATGCTTATTACAACATACCACAGATAAAGTTGGAATTTTGGTTGCATAACTTTTACAGTTGTAGAGTAATTCTCCTTTACAATTTGAAATATTGCTTAATTTTTCGTGTTCGTTCTTTAACTTAAGTTTGCCTCAACCAAATGTTAAGAAACTTATACAAAATGCTTATAACCACACAACTCAAATCAGGAACAAATTTGGGTAGGATCACGGTAATTGTTCTTTATTAATGTACTTTTATAACTTTTGTACAAGTAAAGTCGCCATTTATTTCCAATTAAGTTCTCTCTAGGAGGCACTGACAAAGATGCAATCATAATGTAGTTTTATCAACTTATAATCAATTACAGTAAAAAATGAAAAGGGCATCGTATAACTCTCTTGCGTCTGAAGCGCTTTTCTGGATATACCCTCAAAGGTACACTAAAAGTCGAATTTTAAAAAGGCAAGGATGTATAAGAACCGAAACAGATGAAGAACTATATGATCAAATAGTTATCAAATGTACCAGGTTTATACTTTAATACGCCAGACGCGCGACTCGTCTACATAAGACTCATCAGTGACGCTCAGATCAAAATATATTTGAAAGTCACTTAAGTATAAGGTTGAAGAGCATAAAGAGCCTGAAAATAATAGCTTAAACATCTAAAGTCAACTTTGGCTGAGGGAGTTGAAGCCTTAGATTCTGAAGAATATGTAGACTTAATTTTATATCATATAAGAGATTTATGTATATATAAAAAAAAAAGCGCATTATCATTAAAGCATTTTTTTCTTGAGCCTGTGTAAACCGGTTTTAATTTAAAATCTGAAAGATGATGATGAACTTTACAGAAAAGAAATTACTGGAATCAGAATATGCAGTTCATGTAATAATATATTTGTATTAGTTATAGAATGTTATGCACTGAATATAGAAAAACAAAGGTAAAATATGATAACTGTTTGCTGAAAAATGTGAGAGGTGCACTCGACACTTCTTGTACTCCCTGTGGTCCGTTACAAAAATTACCAAGACACAATGTTACACAGACCATATGTTCGTTGAAGAATGCACACCGAGAGGAATTGTTTGGAGGAATATCTTTGAGTCTGTCTATTTTAGAATAGGAGAAAGAATGCCCATTACTGCAATCTCTAATGTAACTTGCAAACGAATCTGAAAAAAAAGAAGAAAAAATTGTCAATGGAGAAACTGGTTTGTTAATTGATGATTGGTTGACGTTTAACGTCTACGAATTGAAAAATCTTTCCGATGACCCATCCGTGGAGCAAAACCATCTCGATCCCGAAATTGAGGCGATTATGCTTCAGAAAGCGATCAGAAAACGGAACATGAAAGGAACACTGATAAAAAAAAGACCATCGTTACTAGCATTAGAAAAGAAACGAAAAGACAGCAAAGAAGTTATGCATTGTTTCTTTAATCTCTTTCCATGTCAATGGGCATATATTTACTAAATATCGCTTATATCATTCACAAATATTAAACCTACGATGGGCAATGAGAGACGATAGGACTGGTCCCTTTTTTGAAGAATTGACACTGATTGAAAAGTAGAATCTAAAACTTACTAAACTCACTAGTTCAGATGAATTTTGAATAATGCAATTCAAATTTCAACTCTTTATCAACTTTACAAATAATACATGATGATCTGAAAGTATAGATTGTAGGTACTGAGGTTGTTTATCATCTTTATTACGTGATATAGTCCACTTTGTGTCCTTGTGTATATCTTATACTTTTTATCCATTTTTGATTATAAACTAGTGACGTGGATCGGTGATTACATTTCTCGCTTTGTTTATTGGGCTAAGGATAATTTTGAGCTCTTGTATTCTATTTTGAATATATACTTTGTCTATGTACTTTGTCTATATGTTATTTTGTGTTTTAATTACACCTTATGTAAGAATCCGGGGTTTTGATTGGTTAATAGCCAGTGTATTTTTCACCAATTTACTGTTATCAAATGAATATCGTTCATTTTTAACGCCGCCGGGGTATTTGCTAAAAGGATATGCCTTTTTTACCCTCTCTGCCGTGGTATTTGCCAAAAAATACTCTATCCGACTGGACGCTTGTAACGTCACGATCATCAATGCGTTTTAGTACATTAACATTCGGTGTAATTAAACAGATATATCATGTTATTGAGGGGTATTTGCGAAAAATACCAGTCTTGAGAATGAATTTCCCTCGCCTTGCGGCTCGTGAAATTTAACATTCTCTCGACTGGTGTTTTTCGCAAATACCCCTCCTTAACATGATATATCTGTTCAAAATTAATAGTTATTTGGTTTATAGTGATTACGATTATAACACAATACTGACTGATGTATCCGATTTTTGACATTTTTACCTATTAGATCTATTTGTTTTGCTCACGTTGTTTTCAATATAACTGATTTCTATATATGCGACTGTCATGCAAGTGATAGTTTATCTAGCTACACACCAGGTTTCATCTACCATTTTCTACATAAAAAAATGTCTGTTCCTAGTCAGTAATATGACAGTTGTTTACTATTCGTTAGATAAGTTTGAGATTTCAATTTTGCCATTTAATAAAGGACATTTCGTTTGAATTTCTCTTGGAGTTTGTTATTATTTTCATTTGACTTTTTACCAGAATGGTGGCTTATAACTTCATTAATTATATGGCTGATATAACTGTTTGCTTGACATTTAAGAAGACGTTCACAAAAAAGGGTATGGTCATTTTACGATGATTGATTGCGTGCACGTTGCTGTGAGCTTGTAGTATGAAAACAAGTTAAACAAAAATTGCATAGAAGATACATGACAAATTCCTTTAGGAATTGTTTGTCCTCAATGCTCTTCAATTTCATACCATATTTGTCCTTCTTACCTCTTATTTATTCCAGCTTCACTAATGAGTAGTTGTTAAGATACTAAGGCTTTTCTACTAAGGATTAGATGACCTACGCTAAATTTGGCAAAACTTTTAGGAAATTTTGGTCCTCAATGCTCTTCAACTCCGCACTTTTTTTTTGTTTTTTCCAAGCTGCACTGATGAGTCTTTCAAGTCTGCCGCAAATACAAAAGTTCAATCCTGGTATCTATGTTGAGTTTATTAACCGCCTCTAAAAGCTTTCAGTGATTGATTGATTGATTGATTGATGTTTGCTTAACGACCAGTGGCAAAATTTGCATGGATATTCAAGAAAAACTCTTGCAGCAACTAATTGAATCATCCCTTTCTTATAAACCCTAGTTTTTTCAGTGGGCCTGCAGTCCAAATTACCCGACCTTTATCCAGGACGTCCTCTATTACAGGACCTACATATTGTTTTTCAATGTGTTCTTGTCTTGAATATACATAAAGTATTTGCCATTTAACGTTAAGCAACCAACAATCAATCAAACAATCATCAAAAGTTTTAAATATTAGAATTTCCAAGTTCGTATTTTGGACTAGTGAACTGCATTTTATGTAAAATTCATAACGGGTATGGTCATATCAATTCTTAGGCTAATATTTCGTTTTTTATGTTAATCAAATAATTAACTCTCGGTGTTAAACGTCACTTTATATTTACTTTTTCATGGCAGACAATGTTTATTGGTGGATGAAGTCAGTGTGCCTGCAAAGAGAACCACCGATTTTCGGCATGAAAACTGGCAATTCAAATTAAACTCTTTTTCATCAGGAACGCTAAAACCCAAACATTTCAAATTCAAGGATATATAATTAGTTATCAAAAGTACCAGGATTATAATTTTATACGCCAGACGCGCGTTTCGTCTACAAAAGACTCATCAGTGACGCTCAGATCAAAATAGTTAAAAAGCCAAAACAAATACAAAGATGAGGAGCATTGAGGACCCATAATTCCAAAAAGTTGTGCCAAATACGGCTAAGGTAATCTACTCCTGGGGTAAGAAAATCCTTAGTTTTTTCGAAAAATTCAAAGTTTTGTAAACAGAAAATTTATAAAAATGACCATATAATTGATATTCATGTCAACACCGAAGTGCTGACTACTGGGTTGGTGATACCCTCGGGGACGAAACGTCCACCAGCAGTGGCATCGACCCAGTGATGTAAATAGTTATCAAAAGTACCAGGATTATAATTTTATACGCCAGACGCGCGTTTCGTCTACAAAAGACTCATCAGTGACGCTCAGATCAAAATAAATAAAAAGCCAAAACAAATACAAAGATGAGGAGCATTGAGGACCCAAATTTCCAAAAAGTTGTGCCAAATACGGCTAAGGTAATCTACTCCTGGGGTAAGAAAATCCTTAGTTTTTCGAAAAATTCAAAGTTTTGTAAACAGAAAATTTATAAAAATGACCATATAATTGATATTCATGTCAACACCGAAGTGCTGACTACTGGGTTGGTGATACCCTCGGGGACGAAACGTCCACCAGCAGTGGCATCGACCCAGTGGTGTAAATAGTTATCAAAAGTACCAGGATTATAATTTTATACGCCAGACGCGCGTTTCGTCTACAAAAGACTCATCAGTGACGCTCAGATCAAAATAGTTAAAAAGCCAAAACAAATACAAAGATGAGGAGCATTGAGGACCCAAAATTCCAAAAAGTTGTGCCAAATACGGCTAAGGTAATCTACTCCTGGGGTAAGAAAATCCTTAGTTTTTCGAAAAATTCAAAGTTTTGTAAACAGAAAATTTATAAAAATGACCATATAATTGATATTCATGTCAACACCGAAGTGCTGACTACTGGGTTGGTGATACCCTCGAGGACGAAACGTCCACCAGCAGTGGCATCGACCCAGTGGTGTAAATAGTTATCAAAAGTACCAGGATTATAATTTTATACGCCAGACGCGCGTTTCGTCTACAAAAGACTCATCAGTGACGCTCAGATCAAAATAGTTAAAAAGCCAAAACAAATACAAAGATGAGGAGCATTGAGGACCCAAAATTCCAAAAAGTTGTGCCAAATACGGCTAAGGTAATCTACTCCTGGGGTAAGAAAATCCTAAGTTTTACGAAAAATTCAAAGTTTTGTAAACAGAAAATTTATAAAAATGACCATATAATTGATATTCATGTCAACACCGAAGTGCTGACTACTGGGTTGGTGATACCCTCGGGGACGAAACGTCCACCAGCAGTGGCATCGACCCAGTGGTGTAAATAGTTATCAAAAGTACCAGGATTATAATTTTATACGCCAGACGCGCGTTTCGTCTACAAAGGACTCATCAGTGACGCTCAGATCAAAATAGTTAAAAAGCCAAAACAAATACAAAGATGAGGAGCATTGAGGACCCAAAATTCCAAAAAATTGTGCCAAATACGGTTAAGGTAATCTACTCCTGGGGTAAGAAAATCCTTAGTTTTTCGAAAAATTCAAAGTTTTGTAAACAGAAAATTTATAAAAATTAGTGTTGTCAACGATTAACCGGTTAACCGGTTAACCGGTCGAACGACCGAATACCGAATACCAAAAACGCTAACCGGTTAACCGGACTTTTTTCAATTTTGATAGATTTGATATAAATTTGTATTGAAATCAATAAATAGTTATGTTTTATTTAAAAAATGTCGTCGTGGAAATAATTTGACAGATCAATTGTCCAGTATATTGAATGCTATTGTTAATCCTAAAAACATAAAATTAATTAGAGCTCGGGCAGGATCTTAAAAAAAACAAAATTAGTATTACATGTTTTTTTAACAGTAACTTTAAATCAGTGATGCGATTAAATTTTACTAATTACTTCATTATTTCGTTTTGAATCTAATATTGTGTTAACCTACATCTAAATGTGCAACCTCCGTAGTGCTAGGCTTAGTCTTATTTTAAACGAAATGCTAACTCAAAAATTAAGAAATGCAAATCAATGTGAATGTACTCAATGTATACATGACAGTACGAGTAACATACTTAAAGAAACAAGCAAACAAAGAAACATGTCGTACGGTCACCTATAGTTGTTCATCTCTGTGTCATTTTGGTCTCTTGTGGATAATTGTCTCATTGGCAATCATACCACATCTTCTTTCTTTTTTTTAATGATTAATCATTTCAAATTGAAACACTCCACATAATTTTCGGAAACAACAAAGGAAAGAAAAGAATAATCGTGTTTCAGACATATTCAATTCTACGAGATCAAGAAGTTTTTTTTTCTTTTTCAATCTGAAGTTGATACAACCGCTATATAGTTGATACGGTGTATTCGATTATTAAAAAGTCAAACTTCGCTAGGAATCCTCACAGACAAGCCTTATAATGCCAAAGGACAAACTTTAATTCCATAAGCGTAAATTTATGACTTGGATGAAAGGTTGTCAAATTGACACTCATACCTCATCTTATCTATGTGTAGGGTACTATTGATAACGCTTTCGAACACCAACTTAAACTACCGGTTAACCGGTTAATCGGTCGAACGATTATCCGAGTAACCGGTTAGGAAAAAGTGTACGATTTGACAACACTAATAAAAATGACCATATAATTGATATTCATGTCATCACCGAAGTGCTGACTACTGGGTTGGTGATACCCTCGGGGACGAAACGTCCACCAGCAGTGGCATCGACCCAGTGGTGTAAATAGTTATCAAAAGTACCAGGATTATAATTTTATACGCCAGACGCGCGTTTCGTCTACAAAAGACTCATCAGTGACGCTCAGATCAAAATAGTTAAAAAGCCAAAACAAATACAAAGATGAGGAGCATTGAGGACCCAAATTTCCAAAAAGTTGTGCCAAATACGGCTAAGGTAATCTACTCCTGGGGTAAGAAAATCCTTAGTTTTTCGAAAAATTCAAAGTTTTGTACACAGAAAATTTATAAAAATGACCATATAATTGATAATCATGTCAACACCGAAGTGCTGACTACTGGGTTGGTGATACCCTCGGGGACGAAACGTCCACCAGCAGTGGCATCGACCCAGTGGTGTAAATAGTTATCAAAAGTACCAGGATTATAATTTTATACGCCAGACGCGCGTTTCGTCTACAAAAGACTCATCAGTGACGCTCAGATCAGAATAGTTAAAAAGCCAAAACAAATACAAAGATGAGGAGCATTGAGGACCCAAAATTCCAAAAAGTTGTGCCAAATACGGCTAAGGTAATCTACTCCTGGGGTAAGAAAATCCTTTGTTTTTCGAAAAAATCAAAGTTTTGTAACAGAAAATTTATAAAAATGACCATATAATTGATATTCATGTCAACACCGAAGTGCTGACTACTGGGTTGGTGATACCCTCGGGGACGAAACGTCCACCAGCAGTGGCATCGACCCAGTGGTGTAAATAGTTTTCAAAGGTACCAGGATTATAATTTTATACGCCAGACGCGCGTTTCGTCTACAAAAGACTCATCAGTGACGCTCAGATCAGAATAGTTAAAAAGCCAAAACAAATACAAAGATGAGGAGCATTGAGGACCCAAAATTCCAAAAAGTTGTGCCAAATACGGCTAAGGTAATCTACTCCTGGGGTAAGAAAATCCTTAGTTTTTCGAAAAATTCAAAGTTTTGTAACAGAAAATTTATAAAAATGACCATATAATTGATATTCATGTCAACACCGAAGTGCTGACTACTGGGTTGGTGATACCCTCGGGGACGAAACGTCCACCAGCAGTGGCATCGACCCAGTGGTGTAAATAGTTATCGAAAGTACCAGGATTATAATTTTATACGCCAGACGCGCGTTTCGTCTACAAAAGACTCATCAGTGACGCTCAGATCAAAATAGTTAAAAAGCCAAAACAAATACAAAGATGAGGACCCAAAATTCCAAAAAGTTGTGCCAAATACGGCTAAGGTAATCTACTCCTGGGGTAAGAAAATCCTTAGTTTTTCGAAATATTCAAAGTTTTGTGAACAGAAAATTTATAAAAATGACCATATAATTGATATTCATGTCAACACCGAAGTGCTGACTACTGGGTTGGTGATACCCTCGGGGACGAAACGTCCACCAGCAGTGGCATCGACCCAGTGGTGTAAATAGTTATCAAAAGTACCAGGATTATAATTTTATACGCCAGACGCGCGTTTCGTCTACAAAAGACTCATCAGTGACGCTCAGATCAAAATAGTTAAAAAGCCAAAACAAATACAAAGATGAGGAGCATTGAGGACCCAAAATTCCAAAAAGTTGTGCCAAATACGGCTAAGGTAATCTACTCCTGGGGTAAGAAAATCCTTAGTTTTTCGAAAAATTCAAAGTTTTGTACACAGAAAATTTATAAAAATGACCATATAATTGATATTCATGTCAACACCGAAGTGCTGACTACTGGGTTGGTGATACCCTCGGGGACGAAACGTCCACCAGCAGTGGCATCGACCCAGTGGTGTAAATAGTTATCAAAAGTACCAGGATTATAATTGTATACGCCAGACGCGCGTTTCGTCTACAAAAGACTCATCAGTGACGCTCAGATCAAAATAGTTAAAAAGCCAAAACAAATACAAAGATGAGGAGCATTGAGGACCCAAAATTCCAAAAAGTTGTGCCAAATACGGCTAAGGTAATCTACTCCTGGGGTAAGAAAATCCTTAGTTTTTCGAAAAATTCAAAGTTTTGTACACAGAAAATTTATAAAAATGACCATATAATTGATAATTTTGGATGGTACAATCTAATAATGATAGTTACTCAGCAGACTACCGATCCATTTGTGAATAGAGTATTGATATGATTGCCATGCGCACGACCATGTACCCAAAATAACCACACGATCCTGAGCTCAAGATGAAAATAGAAGGAAGTCAAAAAAATCATAAAACCAATATGAACAAAATTAAAAGGCAAGTGGTCTGGCTGAAAGGTATTTTCTTGTAAAAAAAGGACGAAAGATACAAGAGGGACAGTCAAACTCATAAATCGAAAACAAACTGACAACGCCATGGCTAAAAATGAAAGAAGACCATCAGACAAACAACAGAACACATGACACAACATATAAAACTAAAGAATAAGCAACACGAACCCACCAAAAACTAGGGGTGATCTCAGGTGCTCCGGAAGGGTAAGCAAATCCTGCTCCACATGTGGCACCCGTCGTGTTGCTTATGTTATAACAAATCCGGTAAATAGTCTAATTCGGTAGGTCACATTCATGAAAGGGAAGGGGATTGCAGTTACGACGTAAGGAACATATCTGATTTCATTTGTGAAACGGTTTTTCCATAATGGTCAACCAACTCGTGATGGCGTTCGTAAAATTTACGAAGGGATGATTTAAATTTTACCATTTGGAACTCTTGGTTTAATAGCTTCCTTGTGAGCAGCAACCCTCTATCAAGAAAATCATGATAGGAAATGCAAGCACAGGAATATCGTATCAATTGGGAGATATATATCCCGTATGCAGGTATTCTCTGGTAAGGTAAGGCTAAGAAACTTTATATTGTATAATTATATTTCGTGCACTTTTGGAAAAATAAAATATTGTTTAAACTTAACTAAGAAATAGATTTCAAATACTTACATTTAGTTGTGATTTTCTCTATCATGCAATAACTTTCATTTTTAGAACAATTTTTTATAAAACCTTTCATATGTAATTTGCTGTCTATCAGGTACCTGTTATCCTCTACGCATGTTTTGTCTTTCTCGTTACTCATAGAACAGGTATAGCAAGTCAGGCAACCTACAGAAAGAAAAATGCAAATAAAAAGAAATTGCGTTTGCCAAATTATTTTAAACACTGAAATCCAACTGAAGTTCATACCAAGGCTTGAAATATTTCAAACCATGACAGTAACAACATGATAAATAGCTACTACGGGAAGTCATGATTTACACATTTGCACCATCCAAAATCAACAAGTCGAATATATACTTACATTTAAAAGATGAAGAACTCCCTTAATTTCAATGTTATTTGGTTTTGGTGGAGCGTTGTCTTATTGGCAGATTTACCACATCTTCTTTTTTCTAATTAAAGCGGATCTATGTGGAATTGAATAAAAATAATTTTGGCATCAATTTTTATCTTCGATGCATAATGAAATATCCAAGTTAAAAGATACGCGTTTCCGAACTTTTTGTATATATATAAAATTAAAATAAAAAAAAATAATCTTAGGATTTTCTCCTCAGGAACAGCTGACATTTATTGTATTTGGCAAAACCTTTCTGAATATCGGTTTATCAATGCACTTCAACTGAATACGTACTATATCTAGCCACTTTTTAACTTTTTTTTTATTCGAGCGTCGCTGCTGAGACTTTGTAGACGAAACACGCATCTGGCGTACAACATTAAGCCTGGTGCCTCTATGATGAGTTTATTTATACTAAGTTAGGAATATACTAAGGATATCTCAAGACCATCAATTTGTTATATGATAAACACGGTAAATTATAATTAATTCAAGTAAGAAATCCAAAGAATACACTCGTAGAACTACATGTAATTTGTCATTATTTCGTTTTAATTATTTCCAGACAACAAGTAAACTTATTTTAAGTTAGTATTATCCTATGAAATGGAAAGATTTTAACAAGGATTTGTATAGTATTTAAAGGGAATTGGATTTAGAAAATCTCGAAAGAAGAAGAGAAAAATGTGTATATAATAAATGTGACAGAGATATAAAATAAATAAAATAGTTATAAAAAATAAACCATTACCTGCTGATGACACAAATACAAACAAAAGTATACCTCTCAATACAAATTGAAAATCAACCATATTCAAAAAAGAACCAGAATCCAAACAGTCGAAATAATTCTATATTTCCAATAACTTTAGTATGACAAACCAGTAGACATCCAATGAAAAGATAGGGTTTGACTACACGTGACATCTTCTAATGTAACAGTTTATAATATTAAGACAAGTTTGAGTTTCCAACTAAGTTACGTCCTTGTCAATACAGTGACACATTCTGATGTGAAAATGTGTAAAATCTATAATATGTTTCTAAAGAGATACACCCGAAATAAGAAAACAAAGATGCATCATCAATATATTTGTAAAATGGTGACTAACTCTCGTCAGATGTTATTATTTTTATTCTTATAGTTATTTTTGTCTCTTAAAGGACACGTCAGGGAGCTTGACACTCGTCATTCACGAGACAACTAATTGAACCATTAACGTTCCCATTCTGACCAGCTAGATGTAAATGCACTTTTTTAACATCCAGCACAAGCAAACGCACGATTCCCTTTAGCATTGTTTACGGTTTTGTTGTGTATCCATGGTCAATAAATGGATGAAAACAAATGTTCACTATCATTTCAAGTTGGGAGAACACTTCTTTTTTAAAGTTAATGAGGTATATTTTTAAATTGATCATACCAGAAAAAAAATATCCTTAGATTAAGAAAGAGTAGTATTTCGGCTTTAAAATGAGTTAAAGATTATGAAACTTTATTGAGTAGTGCAGGAGAATTAAATCTTTAAAGACAGTTGGTTAGAATAAGAAAAGATTGACTGTAGTGCTACCTTAAAGATGTTTTGCTATGTTTCATTTGGATATTTAGATCAGCCGTAAATATACAGAATGCATCTAAATGTTAAGTAAAGACGTATGTCTTCCAATTCAAAACCCGGTTTGTTTTGTAAGTTTTTACTTCCCTTTCCTTTTTAAACATTATATCGTAAAATTGTGTTTAAAGTATAGATTGATTCGTACAATTACAGAAACGATCCAATACTTGGAAATTTCTTTTGGCAGAAAACTATCTTTTAAAAAAGGCACCGTTCCAAGTAAAATTTTACATTCTTAATCATTTGCGTACGGCATTGTTAAGTGGACGAATAATGAGAAACAGGAAAATAAAAGTCATTACATGTTTATTCAAGAATTTTATCAAAAAACCACAAATCTACTTGTTTTACTTATAGGAAGCCAACAGTTTTTGATGTAATGCACGTACGACGGTCATATCTTTGGTGCATGTATATCAAGTAACATCGTATATTTTTCTTCTTTTTAAGTTGCATCAACATTACATTTAGAAAAAGAGTTTGTTATCCTGAATGCCTTAGATACATATGAATTAGTTGTTAGAAAAAGAAAAAAACACCATAATTAATTAAATTACAAACTATTTAAATAATATAAAAGATTATGTTGTACATCAATTATAACAGACAACAGATTTAAAGTAATCTAAAATAGGCATATAAAGGTCACCTTACAGTTTTTAACGATAGAACCCTGGATTACATCCTTTAAACTGCAATTGTATATGTAAGAGGGTACCTAACGCTTTGACATAACTAGATTTTGCTCGTTTAATTTTCATAAAAGTTTGACAGTTAAAATAAATCAACTGTTTTTGAACGACACTGTTTTTAACAAAGTACCTTTTGTTGGCTATTAATCGTTTGTTGCTCTGTCCTATATTGTCTTCCATTTATTTGTATTGTAGTCCTGTCATGTAATGTTGTCATTTTAATGTTATAATTACCATTGCCATTAAAGCAGGAGGTTTGGCATGCCACAAAGCCAGGTTCAACCCACCATTTTTTATCTTAAAATACCCTGTACTAAGTCAGGGAAATGGTCATTGTTATATTATAGTTCGTTCCTGTGTGTGTTACATTTTAATGTTGTGTTTCTGTTGTGTCGTAGTTCTCTTATATTTGATGCGCTTCCCTCAGGTTTAGTTTGCAACTCGGATTTGTTTTTTCTCTATCGATTTATGAATTTCGAACAGAGGTATACTACTGTTGCCTTTATTTAAAGTACAATTTCATTGGATATAGAGAATAAAATTAGTATTGAGAGGCTTGATTTCTCTTTATTAACCCTTTTTTAAGCAACTTATTCGGCACTTTTTGCCCATTAATCTCGATTTTATTCATTTGGCTAAGCGGGTTGTATCAATTCGTGGCAGATGTGATTAGAATGGGGAATTCGTGTGCTGTAGGAAAAGAACTTCAACCTGACTGTTGTAAAGTAGAACATTACCCCTATACTACATTGTCGTTATTCCTTGACGTGATAGTCTAACTTGTTTTGCCTGGCAACTTGATTCAAGAGGTGCTTTGAATTCAAAACACGGGACACGATAACGAGAGGAATATTTAAAAGTGTTGGTGGGATATAAAGAACAGACATTAATGGACAAAAATTAAGAAAGGATAGAGGAAAATGTTTATAAAAGATCAAGCAATAAAAATATGAAGGACCCCGATCAAGACCCTTTTAAGGGCATACGATACAGTTTTGATCCCGTATTTACAAGTTGATGAAAATTTGCATACCTGATTAAATCAAATATGTAATAAAAAATATACCTCCATGCGCTACTTTTTTAGTTAAATGAGGTCGAAATTTTGTATATTTGCTCAAAATTCGGATTTATGGCCGTATTTTCCATTTCGAAAGAAAGACATAACTTTTTTGTTTTAAAAGATAAACACAAATTGTTTTTTTGTTAAATAATTTGTAATTTCTGTATTGTATAAGTATTCTAAAAATTTATGCATTTTTTGTTCAGAAATAAGTCATATTTATCAAATGGTCAGGAATTGAGAAAAAAACGTAATTTTTTGCTGCATATTTTTCAAAATTAAAAAAATTGCACTATTTTCAGTTTTATAAAATTTGGTCCACATAATCTCCCTGCAAAATGAAATAAAATGTCGTTTTAAAAAATGGGGGTCCATGCACTCGTTTTCAAATTAAATCTGTTTGAATGATAAAACTCAGTCAAAAATGCATCATTTCCCGATATGTCACAGTTTGACGTCGCGAAAATAACATTTTACGTTAGAAACGTCATATTACCTCCCCTGTAACTGTATCGTATGCCCTTAACGTGCGTCTAGCGTGAATATAAAATGTTGGTCCTGGTATCTATGATAAGTTTATTTTCATGGAATTACACAAACTTATAGATATTAATTTCTGTGTCATTTGGTCTCAAGTGGAGAGTTATGTCTTTTTTAGATAGGCAGAAAGAATATTACAGTCATTTCTTATAATTTTATTCTTAATTTCATTTTAATACGGATTAAATCATGAAAAAACGTTAATGACGTCACGGTCACAGGACAAAATTATGTCTATGGGCTAATAAACAAAACAACGTCTGCCAATCAGAAGACGCGTTACATCCAAAATTAAATTATTGAATAAACAATAGGAACTCCATCATAAAACTATAAAAACAAGGAGACATGACATGGCATGATTGCCGAATTGACGTGGATGTAAGCAAAGATAGTTAGGCCTTAAAAATGAACAAAACCCATACAATGTTTTCAGCGATAAAAGGCCTCAACATGAAAACATTTGACTCAATTAAAACGAGAAAACTGATGACCTAATTTATTGCGAGACAATTCTCGAAAAAAACCCACCGTATATAACATAAATGAATAAGAAAAAAACACTGAAATCCAGCCTTCTGATTTTGGACATGCTTAAAATATTGTTACCGGGTTAAGCATGTTTGTCAGCGTTTTGATGAATGATTTTTTCTTTTAAAAACCTTCTTTTTGCATTTTTGGCCACTTTCCAATTCTATTTTTTTTACCTTGATTCCACTTTTATGGATGTTCAATGGTTCACATGTATATCAAATATTCCCAATGTTTTACCTCCTATTTAATCCAACATCACAAAAGTTTGTCATTCACCTCATGATAAACAAACCTCTTTAAACTGTGATTTGTAAATAAAATTAACTATTTTTACACGCAGTTATCTCTCTTTGTCAATATAAATTTTCATTTAGCTTTTTTCGCTTTTTTATTTTCAAATTTTGTTGTTCCATATTTTCAAATCACGTCACGAGTACTTACATTTAAAAAAAAAATAAAATTTACAATTTAAGAAACGATTTCGTCTTTGAGTGTTATTTTACTGTCTTTGAGTGTTATTTTACAGTCTTTGCCCGAGTGGTGTAAGCAGTCGAAACTACTGTATCACTAGCCTGTCAACACTGCGATTGAGAATACACTCAGTATATATACCAGGATTAAAATTCTATATTTACGTCCGTCGCGCGTTTCGTCTACAAAAGACTCATCAGTGACGCTCGAATCAAAAAATGTTAATAAGGCCAAATAAAGTACGAATTCGAAGTTGAAGAGCATGAGAGGTCGAATACCACAATTCACTCAAATCTTATATGACTAAAATTGTATTTTTTTTCTACAGAATGAATGTTGTTCTTTCCGGACAATGCAGCTTCCCTCCAATAAAAACTTACCGCCACTAAATAGCACAATAGTACTGAAAGTTGCGTTAAACACCAATCAATCAATCAATCTGTGTTCATCCTACGTATTCCAATGAAATTTCATAAACAATAATTTCTGACCAATCGAAAAAAAGATACGTAGCCTGGGAAAGGATACATGAACACTTTCGTCCTTTGATCTCTTGATGACATCTATCTCATTTGATTGCTAGCAACGATGAGGAATAGAGAATAAAAGACAAATTTTACAGAATAAAAGCTCAAACAAAAAAGAAGTCAAAAACACATAAAGAAAAAAAGAATATAGCATAATGGGGTCCTTAAGTATAAAGAATAGAGAATAAAAGACACATTTTACAGAATAAAAGCTCAAACAAAAAAACGGTCAAAACACATAAAGAAAAAAAGAATATAGCATAATGGGGTCCTAAAGTATAAAGAATAGAGAATAATAGGGTAGATTTATAAATAAGGGAGAAAAAACTATTCAATTAAAGAAGACACAGTTGAAAAACCCTTCATCGTTGATGAATTAAGGTCAATTAAGTATTAAGCAAGTTTCTAGTAAGAGTGTCTGGCGTAATACGATATAACCTCACATTTTCATATTTTAATTGCTGCTGTATTTTTTTTCTGATAGACGTGAGATAATCCAATATCAATCATGATAGTTGCGAAAAAATGCTCGTACTTTATTTGGCCTTTTTAACTTTTTTGGATCCCAGCGTCACTGATGAGTCGTTTATAGCGAAACGCACGTCTGGCGTAAATACAAAATTTAATCCTTGTATCTATGATCAGTTTATTTTCTGTTACTAGAAATGCTTTTGTTGCTTAATTACTAAAAAAGTATATATGGTCATGTGGCAAAAATTGCCCTTAAAATCCTGTTGAAAAACATCGATTTGTTTTCGCATTATGAAAAAGGCATTTTCAAATGGGTCCGACATGCAGATATGGAAGCTATTTCCTAGAAGCCGTACAATTTTTTATTCTGAGTACATTCTTTGGGTAGGTAAAATGTAAACAAATAACCCAGAAGAGTGCTTCGGACGCAAGCAATTAATAGTGTGTATTTCATTTATCAACACTGTTTCGACACCAATGCTGGTAGACTGTTGATTCTTTTGGATATTATCAGCTCAGTAGACATCTCTTCGGTAATGAATTTAAAATATCATGTATTTATTTTATTTCGCCTTTTGATAAGGGCCCGAGACTTTCCGTTTTGAATTTTCCTTGTAGTTAGGTATTCTTGTTATTTAACTCTCAACAGTTCCACGTTTATAAATTAAAAAAAAGTATGAGAAACGAAGGAAATTTGACCTTAAATTATTTTGTTATTCCGATTAGATCCTTTTGGTAAAAAAGGTCGTAACGTTTCGGCGTATTCACGCACCCCTGACTTTCAAATGTTATCGTTTGAGCTTTTCTGATGAAATTATATTAAAGGGGCCCTAGCTGCCAAATTCATGTTCACCGATTTGACTCAAATTCTTGTGTATTGTTTATAACAATGTAAAACATTTTTCAAAAGTATAAAATAAACAATTTACAGGACATGGTCTCAATAAGATGTAGCTTCGTTTTATAAGAATTTTAGCCAATACGCCATCTAATTAACTATCGAGTTGACCCTCTATGACCATATAAGCGATGTTAACATAAACAGAGATATAAATTGATTAAGCAGCTCGTGCAATTAGATTTTGATAGGTCTGTTAAATTTTGTTTTATAAATTATAAATTAATGTTTATCGTCGTTTTTACCTTTATAAGAAAGACTTTTTGTGAATCGAATTAGTCAATCAAATTATTTACCTTTGTTTCACTTTCAATGTTGACATTCATTTCCTTTAAATAACCATACACGGGCAATGCATGCGTATTCTATCTCTTTCTACGGGGTTAAATTGGAGTTCACATGAATACGGATTTAATGAGGTCGAGTTTTTCACTTGCAAGTGAATAATTCATTATCAATGTTTATTAGCTCTATTTGACAATATTGAACCATTCTAGCTGAGAAAATCAAGTTTTTATTTCACTATTTCACTTTTATTAATGATTGAACAAAAAAAAAATCATACTTCAGATTTTTTATACATCTCGTAGCTAGTGCCCCTTTAAGTTTATACAAACACCGAGGTATTCAGAAGTTCTGGTCTTCACTATTGATATCATGAAATGAATAGAGGGTGGTGCATGTATTACATGGTATGCTAAACGAGGGACGAAAGATACCAGAGGGAGTCAAACTCATAGATAGAAAATAAACTGACACCGCCATGGCTAAAAATAAAAAGACAAACAGACAAATAATAGTACAGAAGACACAACATAGAAAACTAAAGACTAAGTAACACGAACCCCACCCAAAACTTGGGGTGATTTCAGGTGCTCCGGAAGGGTAAGCAGATCCTGCTCCACATGTGGCACCCGTCGTATTGGTTATGTTATAACACATCCGGTATATAGTTTAATTCGGCTGGTCACAATCGTGAAGAGGGAAGGGTATTGTAGTTACAACATAAGGAGCATATCCGGTATCATCTGTGAAACGGTTATTCAATAACGGTCAACCAACTCGTGATGGCGCCGACTGATCTGGTCATAACGTTCATACGTTGTTTATGCAATTGTGAAACATTTACATTAATTCATGGCGGTGGAGAAGGAAAAATGCCAACTGGAAACCACGGATTATATTACGGAAAACTGACAAACATTGTCAATTACTACGATTGCAGTCAAGTGAACTTGACATGTGCGGGATTCGAACTCACAACCTAAGTGTTGACTGGGTTTTAATATAGGAATACGAGTTGCAGGCTTCTTTCCTTCCTAATTTTCTTCTTCTGATGAAGTATAATCTGAAACTAAACCTCATGGTAATTAATAAACTGATCATAGATACCAGGATTGAAATTTAATATTTGCGCCCAGACGCTCGTTTAGTCTCATACGACTCATCACCGACGCTCTCATCAACAAATATTGAAAAAGCCAAATAAAGAACGAAGTTGAAGAGCATTAAGTACCAAAAATTCCTAAAGGTGTTGCCAAATACAGCTAAAATAATCTATTACTGAGGTAGAAAAGCCTTAGTATTTGAAAAATTCAAAGTTTTGTAAAAAAAATAATTTATATTAATGACCATATCAATGAAAAATCATGTCAACATTGAAGTGCTGACTACTGGGCTGGTGATACCATCGGAGAATAAAAACTCCAGCAGAAGTGGTATCGACCCAGTGGTTGTAAATAAATAAATCAAACTCAAAGAAATTAAAAATTTGAAGTTAATTTTTAAGGTTCCCAACTTTGTTTAACGGAACTAGATGACGGTCAATGGAATTCTGAAAAAAATGTGTCAAGCACACTGTAAGCGGTACCATAGTTATCATTTGATAGTCATGGTTTATCTGAAACGAAAGTAGTTTTGAAACCTAAAAGACCGACCATAAGATTAACACGACCGTCAAATAGTGTTACCACTGGTTTCAATAGAGGAAAAGAGGACGGGATTGAGGTTACTACAATTGAATATATCCGTTGTCACCTGTGACAAAATTATTCCATAACTATCACCTAACTCATGACTCTTTTCTGTATACTCTGAAACCAGAAGTGTGGAAGTTCTCCGAAAGGCGTGATTTTTTTTAGATCAGACAAGATGGCATCATCCACAAGTCTCACAATGAATATATAAAGAATATTATAACAAAATAATTTTATTAGCTAAATGTAGATGACATTGCAATTTAATTAAGATAGCAAGTAAATTATGACAAATACATTTTAATTGCAATACTCATATATGAAGACCCTATTTCAATACTGAACGAATAACAATGAGATGAAAAACAACGATCCAGAGTTGTCGACGTATTTTCTAAACATACTAAAACTTAATCAAGAGTTGTCTCCCTTTTTCTGTTGTGAATTATAATTCACAAATACCAAATACTAACTAAAGACTTTCTGTGTATTATACTCATTTGTGTAGAGGTTCCATCCTCTGTAATTCATATACAACTTATACAAAAACAATCCTTTGAATTAAACATACATTTATTACACCAACTTGTATTTACATTTTCATGACTAGAATATACATTTTTTACTTTTTGGCAATACTTTGGCTACAGAGTATTCTATGATATTTTGTTGAGGCGCCAGGGTGACTACTGATTACCTACACACAATGGCTATCAGCTGACCTATGTTGACATAGTGTCATAAAACCCCTGGTAGTTAAACACGGTTACACCACCACCTACCATGGGGAGTGACCGGGGAAAACACTCGTATTACCAATGCTCCAGTTAGCGCCCCACCTGTTGGCAGGTGTAGGCCTCCCCTCTATGAGATGAGGTGGAGGCGGTCCCAGAGTCACCCATCTGTAGACCACACCGTTACCACTAACCACATTTTCCAAACCTGCAAATTTTATAACTTGTCAGGCCCAGAGCAAGGGCCGAGTGAAATAATCCCCCAATCACTACCAGTCTCCCTGGACCTCCCCCCATTCAAAATTGACTCTGCGCCTTAAGATAAAAGAAGATAATTGATTTTTTAAAAATGTCTTGTTTTCGTTCCAATTAATATAATTGTTAATTAATAAAAACTAAAATTAATGCTGGATGCTCAAATCACAATAGTCCATAATATGTTAATAAAGTGCTTAATAACGGAAATGTCCAATTCATAGAAACGCAAGTTTATTCGAAATTATCCTGTATTGGTCTAATACTATGAAGGTCCTGCTTGGATACTGGTAACCATAATTTGCCAATCAAATACAGCAAACAGATGCCTGAAAATATAAAACAAAAACAGCAGCAACTATTCTCATAGGGAGGGCGGGCGGGTTTTAAAAGTTTAACTAATTTGTGTAACACCTGCTTTCTAGTCGACAGCAAATTAACAAGTGCCCGATTCGGGAATTCTAAAATTCTAATTCAAGCTGATACGGGAATTCCAAAATTCTGATTCAAGCTGCGAGCGCCCTCTATGGCCATGCCGAATATGGCAATGAGCTACAGGCTGCAACACCCACACACCCACACAAATATTTGATTGAATTAAACCAGATTATTGAAAATATGAAATTTTTATAATCTCTATTAATTGCAATACTCATATATGAAGACCCTATTTCAATACTGAACGAATAACAATGAGATGAAAAACAACGATCCAGAGTTGTCGACGTATTTTCTAAACATACTAAAACTTAATCAAGAGTTGTCTCCCTTTTTCTGTTGTGAATTATAATTCACAAATACCAAATACTAACTAAAGACTTTCTGTGTATTATACTCATTTGTGTAGAGGTTCCATCCTCTGTAATTCATATACAACTTATACAAAAACAATCCTTTGAATTAAACATACATTTATTACACCAACTTGTATTTACATTTTCATGACTAGAATATACATTTTTTACTTTTTGGCAATACTTTGGCTACAGAGTATTCTATGATATTTTGTTGAGGCGCCAGGGTGACTACTGATTACCTACACACAATGGCTATCAGCTGACCTATGTTGACATAGTGTCATAAAACCCCTGGTAGTTAAACACGGTTACACCACCACCTACCATGGGGAGTGACCGGGGAAAACACTCGTATTACCAATGCTCCAGTTAGCGCCCCACCTGTTGGCAGGTGTAGGCCTCCCCTCTATGAGATGAGGTGGAGGCGGTCCCAGAGTCACCCATCTGTAGACCACACCGTTACCACTAACCACATTTTCCAAACCTGCAAATTTTATAACTTGTCAGGCCCAGAGCAAGGGCCGAGTGAAATAATCCCCCAATCACTACCAGTCTCCCTGGACCGCCACATGAGAGCCCAAGTCAGCTTCCAAATCTGACATGGGTTCTCACCTCCACAAAATTTTCTTTATTGACTCTAAGGAAAAGTTAATTATGTTGTGCGTAGGACCGACTCCCCCCTACACAAACCCTTGTATATTATTCAAGAAAACCTGATTTCCAGTTTGTGACAAAATAGTTCCATTTGTTTTGTATAAAGACACTTCACTTGCCCTAATGTTCTCATGTAATATAGCTTTACCCCTCTTTTCCGTAACAAAGATTTTTGGCCACTAAATTACTCTTTTTCTGTTCTGTTCTATTATTGCACCCACATTCAAGGGTGCAACATGCCAGTATCGCACTGTAGCAATAAAGGCCATATTATAATAACCTTTTTAAATAAAGCCTGGTTACGTAGGGTAGACCATTTTTTCCTTTTCAATTAAACCATTTGATGTCAATCTAAATATGTCAAATCAATAGCTCCACAGAGAATAATAATAAAATGGGGAGATGGTAAAAACAAATATTCTTTTTGCATCCAGTAGGGAGTTTAAATCTTAAAGAGACTATAGAGACAATAACAAGTGGAAACAAGGAGCTATCGTTCATAAACTCGGAACAGTAACTTATCTAGAAGTGACATATTTTTCAGATTCGTAACTTCATACCGCAGGAAAATAAAAACATACCAAACATACTTGAAATTACCATATCTGATATTTACACTGAATTAATAACCTAACCAACATGTAATTCACTTGCGATAGCGAAAAATCTGAAAATAACAATGAATCCGAACAAACTAAAATAACCGAAAATAAAACAATTGAAGATGCTAATGATACTATAGTTATGCACCGCACATAAAGAGTAAGAAAGGCACCAGACTGAGAGAGACTTATTGAAAACATATATGACTGTAAATAATTGTGGTTAATTAAGTTAGTGCAGTGATATAACTGTAGGTTTAGGATTTCATAATTGAACATTAAAACTTGTAGCTATTTAGTTCAATTGAGTGCAAATTGAATTTATTGCTTTCATTCACTGGAGATTAATCTTGTTTATCTTGGTCATCTTAAGGAGGATTGTTATGTTAACAACAAACAAATGGAAGTGTTTAACGACCTTGTCTGGTTATGTTTACATTATACGTTATCACTAATTTATAGTTGAATCGGCTTATAATTAATACTGACAGTTAGGAATTTATAATCATCAGATTAGCGGATGTTGTGTATTTGTCCTTTAACCCTGTGATTGCACTGACACGCTGTTTTGTACTATGGGAGATGTGATGTGTAATAGCCAATATTCACCGTGTATATTTCCCCAAGATAAATTTGGATTCTTCTCTATTTTTAGCCTAAATTGCTCGTCATAGGTGGCCCAGTTTTCTGACCTCGTTGCCGCTAGTCTTATATCGCGCATATATTTTAACAATTCCTGTGCCCGTGTGCAGTATTTCTCAATGTAGACACTCATAAAAACCATGAATGCTGAAGTCCATTCATTTATGGACAAATTAACACTCGACGATCTTTTTTCAATGCAAATTTTTCCCCTTTTTAATTTCAAATCGCCCTCGTCCACCTCTTCCATTGCTTTTTGCGTTCTCAAAAGAGAATGCAGCTCAATAAACTTTCCCTCCCAAATTTTTTCCTTAATTTTAAAAGGCACGTGTTCCCCCACTGTGTCATGAATGCTAGATTCTTGTGAAGGAGTGAAATCAATGGAATTATTTGCAATTTCAAAGTTTTGTGTAACGGGTCGTGCCTTAAAGAGGTGAACGCTCGTGCATCCTCCTCCGACTCATTACCTGATGAAAAATCAGTAGTTTCCACCGGTCCTTCTGCCACCACGTGTCCGACCCCTTGTTTTTTCTTTGCAATTCTTCTCCGGCCAGCTCCGTCCTTCTTTTGGGTTATTTCCTCGTTCTGCATTATCTGTCCACCTGTCCTGTTAGCCGTTCTTCTCTTCTTTCCTATGGCTCTTGATGGCGATCCTACGGCATTTCTCTTGTTTGGCATCTTTTCTTTTTCTTTTAAAAGTTTAACTAATTTGTGTAACACCTGCTTTCTAGTCGACAGCAAATTAACAAGTGCCCGATTCGGGAATTCTAAAATTCTAATTCAAGCTGATACGGGAATTCCAAAATTCTGATTCAAGCTGCGAGCGCCCTCTATGGCCATGCCGAATATGGCAATGAGCTACAGGCTGCAACACCCACACACCCACACAAATATTTGATTGAATTAAACCAGATTATTGAAAATATGAAATTTTTATAATCTCTATTATTGAACTTATAACATGTATACACAGAAAGTAAGGATTTCAAATTAGAAATAGAGACTTGACATTTTGAATAATCAACAGTACTAATCATAATCACAGTGTAGATACTATTCTGTACGCTATCCGGAAGTCGCGATTTTCGAAGCGAGGATTTCAAACTGGCTAACAGAACGGTTTTGTTTTGGTGCTTTTTCTCATCATTTGTTTACTCCTATATCTATAAAGTGCTTTGCACATCTTAAATGTATGTATAACATCATAAATATGAGTAACTGTAACAAAAACATGCAGTAGAATATAAAATATTCGCGTGCATCACACCAACTTCATAGAAAAAAGTGAAATCGATTGACAATTTTGCTCCCGTAGTACAAAGCAGATAATCTTTTATTGCGAATATTTGCATCAGTTTACAGTAAAATATATACTGTTTCAATATTCCTACCGTATTTAAGTAGAATGTTCGTATTTCAAATAAAAAAATATGCTTTCCTTGAGGAACCCAAAATAAATTACTGTACGATCAGTCTAAAACTGACTGTATTCTAGTAGCGATTTCAGATTTTTTGTCTGTATGACCAGTCGTGATTTTGAAGAAAAAAACAACAACAAATGGAAGTTTTTAACGACCTTGACTGAAAAACAACGGCAATTTGAAGGTATATATGTGTCTATGTGATATTATGATTGTGTCCATGGAACTATAACGTGTAATTTCTTTCATCAGACAATACAAATATATTTCTGATGATTTTTGTAGACGGCAAATTAATTTTTGTTCTGTCAGTCTTACTTAAAATCAAATGCCTAAAAAGCAATATATGATTCGCTTGTGGACTGTATTAGTGTGTCGTTGCAGTTATCTGTTTAACTATTACATTTTTAAAGACTATTTACACCGTCTACCGTTGATCAATTGGTGATTACATACATCAAGCCTGTCTCTTTTAAAATGACAAAAAAAAGATAGAGAAAGCTTTGTTAAAAAACTTTAGGTATTGAGGAAAGAATTAACGAAATTATACCCCGCCACTTCTATAGTCCATGTTTTGGAAAAAAATAAACCACCAGAAAAACTAAATTATAGGTGCACAGGGGCATCATTTAATAGCGAATATGAGAAAGTTTTATTAATACTAGAATATGGTAAGTTTTTGAAAGTTGCGTATAGTAAGCGGGTACCACCCAATAAGGTAATGGAAAAGTCCATATCATGGAAATAAAAAACTGATGATTTTTCAAAAAACCAAAATAAGAGGTACACAATTGAATTAAATGATAAGGAATCTGAAAAAAAAAAGATTCATTAAGTTATGACAAGTGTCTGAAGGAAGTTGTGGATATAAAATAGGTACGCCCAATATAAGGTTATGACAAAGTCCGTATTTACGATAGAGAAACATCAAAAATATGTTTACAAAATATTCGAAATAGAAGGTCCATACATACATTAATAGATTACAAATGGAGCAATTTTAGAAAAGTTTAACAATTGGTTTTGGAGGTCACGGTTGAAAATATCTGATGGGTGCCCCCATATAATGCAATGTTCAAGTCCGTATCTTATATAAAGAGACCCCATAAAATATTCTTAATAAAATCAGAAATACATTCCTTTTATTATATAAATAAGGCCGTTAATTTTCTCGTTTGAATTGTTTTACATTGTCATTTCGGGGCTTTTTATAGCCGACTCTGTGGTATTGGCTTTGCTTATTGTTGAAGGCCATACGGTGACCTACATTTGTTAATATCTGTGTCATTTTGATCTCTTGTGAACGGTTGTCTCATTGGCAATCATACCGCATCTTCTTTTTTATATTTTTTATATTTATGATACGGAATCCGAGAAAAAAATAATTAATAGTTATACCAGTGACGGATTCAAGAAAATTGGGATCCGGCGGTTTGAAACTCTTTTTTTAACTTTCAATGCATTTGTATGGGAATATATATTTGGAATCCTCTTTTCTCCTGGATTGGACCCCCTCTCCATTTAAAAATGTCTGGAAACACCAATGTATATTAAGTGGTGTATGTGGAGATGCGCTTGCAAAACCGGCGAAACATGTTGTACCGGTCCAACGGACAAACGGAAAGACGGACTTCATTATCACTATAAACCATCGCCTCACAAAGTGGTGTACAATTGAGTGTGAAAGAGACAGATCTACATCCAAAACAAAGTGAAGGAACTGTGATCAATTATAGGCTACAGTACGGCCTCGAATGTTTGTAAATTCATGCGTTTTTATATAGTAACTATTAAATCTGTGTGTTTGTACAATTTTAAGTAAAACGGAGGACATTTCTGAAACTTCTATAAACAAACAAACCTTTTTCTTATTTCAGCCACATTCAAACATCCTTATACTTAATGTAATAAGTCGAGTACACTCTATCAAGCTAAAACATGTTTGAAAAGTTTACAGGATGTGAATTTATTAAAATATATTTGTGTTAATTAGAAAAATGCCATCTTCTAATGTATCGTAAATAACTTTGAAATCACTACTAGAATACAGTGAAATAACGACTGATCATACAGTTTCAAAATATACAAGCGAGACTGATCGTACAGTGAGAAATTCAAACAAGTGTAATTTTCTTATTTCTGGCTTCAAAGATCTGGCTGAAACTTTTACCACCACTTAAAATACACTTTATCTAGTAAATTAAGTCTGGATTTTACGTTAATTTGTACAGTAAGAGTGCAAAAAGATTGTTTTTAGGTTCACCAACTGATTTTCCTTAGTGATGCACTTGAAAATCTCTTAATTAAGGCAAAGATACGAATAATGAATGTGCTAAATTTAATTATAAACCATTTGTGAGTATCGATGTCAGCTGAATTAATCATTAAGCAATGTACAGATGAACATCTTACCGTTTAATATAGTATATCCGACAAATTTAAAATGTGCTCCAAAAAGTTCTCGCTTCGAAAAGGCGACTTCCGGAAAGCGTACAGAATAGTATCTACACTGTGATAATATCTATTCACACAGATATTGAATATTGCAAATTTGTTTTATGATTATGCCATCTTCTGATAATCGTAAAATATAAGATTGTTAATTTAAAATAAGTGGACCAATTCAATTTTTATGAAGATTTAATTGCTTTAAGCTGTAAATATATATACTGCACATTTTGTTTTGGTGATGTGATATGAATTATTGCAAACACTTTTGTCGTTTTTAATAATGAAATTTTAAATCAAGAGAAATGGAAAGAACAGATTGTTTTTAGTAAATGTATTGCAATTTTAAATTAATTCAGTTACAACCAAAATTATGTCATTTTAATAATGAACATTTATTAAATGCAAAAATTAAAAAAAGAAAATGAATTGAAAAAAAATACCATATATATGATACATGTAATGTGGTTAACATCTGATATGATGAATAAACATGAAAAATATTTAAATTGTAATTTGACAACTGTTTTTCAAAGAGAAAGAATATATCTGTTAAACCTTTTAAACAACTGCACAAAAAATACGTTTACAGTATACATATATATAAATGTTGTTAGACTTAAACACAAAGAAAATTGATCAAATAAACAAATATTTAATTGAAAAAACATTATGGGAATTCATCAAGTAACAAAAACTAAATAATTGTATTGACAATCATAATTTTTAAATTTCTTTTAGTTTAAATTTCAACAAAAATCTATTTGAAAAAAAAATATTTCAATTTTGATTTCAATAGGAATATATTTGTTTTACAATCTTTCAGTATCAATTTCAATTTCATTGAAAATCTTTTTTGTTTTAGTTTTTTTTGATAGAAAAAAAAGATAAAACAAGGGGTTTTTGTTCTTTATGCAGTTTTAAAACTATAAACAAATACCATGGATGTATCATAATTTTTGTGACATACATTATCTATAAAAAAAGTCTACTTTACTTGTTCATAGCTCGCCTTACAAAATTTCAGAATACAAAAACTTATATAAACTACTGATATATCATAAAAATGTAGTTATTTTTATTCATAAATCAATTTGAGCAACACAAAGTTTGTAAGTACATGTATCTGAATTGATATATGTTTTATGAAATTACTTTCAAATTTAACCAAAAAGTGATCGATAGCCAAACAATATGCATTCCTCATATTATTTTTATATCTTATTGTTTTTTAATAGATATTTCGGCAACATTGAATTCTTTTAGATTTTTGTTATTGATTTTTATGAACCAGAAATAAACTGCACATTTCTACTTGTCTAAAACAATCATAGAAAAATATGACTTCTTCCACCACATTATTTAATCTCACTTTCTTTGTGCTTTATGATCAATGTGTGGGTCAATTTGCTTTAATTATTAAGGTTTGAAGAATACTTAAAAACAATAAATGAATGCGAATACATGTATGTTTGTTTTAAATGCTATTGTAAATGTTGTAAAAGTCTACGTTTGCAATTATCTGATAATAATAGTTATAAAGCAAATATATTAATGAATAATTATACCCAATTTCTACATGCCCCTCATAATTGTAAAACATATCATTTATTCACAAGTATGTATATATATATATATATATATAGTTTTACACAAAAACGTTTATTTTTTCATCTACACATTACAATCATTCATAAAAGATTAAATCCTATATTACAAAAACAAAAATAAAAGCACTTTAATTAAAGTAACAGGCATTAAACCCTTTTTTGAAAAGGATTCAAATATCACAACTCGCATCCAATGTTCACAGAATTCAGGAATTCTTGTCTTTGTTCATTCACTGACATTTCTGTCATACAAATTATTTTTTCAATGTTAGTTTAAGATTGAGTTGTCTTTCTTGAATTGTTTTTCCGTTTGTTGATGAAACGGTGTCAAATTTACAACAGAAAATTTGCATTTCATGCAAAAATTAATATAAACATTATCAAAAACTATGTCTCTTGTAGCTTACAATAAACATTGTATAATTTTGCGTTTGGTCCCTTGGCCAATGTCTTTTATATATGCAAATGTGAAATCGATCTTCATTATCAAGTTCATTCTAAACATTTTACAGATTAATGCCGCTTTTTGTATCAATTCTGATCTCATGAACACATGTACAGAGGCAAGGAATCGTGCTTCAACTGATATTGACCCTAAAGTTCAAGCACAAAAGCTTTAGAACACGCTATAGATAGTAGCACATTAACCTTTAACCAATAGAAACAGTCGTAGCACCAGTTATGAACTAGCTTGAACAGGATATGACACAGACCTATTCATTGGTATAATAATGTGAATGTTGCCTGAATCATCCAGTACAGGAGCACTTGGTGTTGGATGTCCACGATATACATCTCCAGCTTCCTGTGGCGTCATGGCGCCATTGTCATTAGAATCATTAGAGTTATTGCCCTTTTCATTTGGTTCAAATTCAAGTGTTTGTGGTGGTGCCGCGGCATCTTTCGAATCATCAAGCATGAATTTAACTTGTTCATTTTCTTCGGTTTCGTACTTATCCTGTGCTGAGCAACAAGGAAACAAAACATCCATTACTCCTTCCTTATTTTGACGCTTTGAACGTCTGCTAACTACACCATTTTCTAGTTGGGTTTCTGCATCAATCACAACTTCTGGATAAGCTAAATAGAAATGAATTGAATAAGTACTTAGATAAGTAAATGTAAGTGTAAAACACATTTTATCAAGAATTGATGATCTGATCCAGTAAGATAAATAGAACTCGAAACTTTTCACGTCTTTTAAATAAATATTCTTCAATAGCATGAACGTTAATAGTACCATGAATGTTACTGTACCACATACGCATTTCATGAAGTATAACATTTCCCTAGGATATGTAATTTATAATTTAATTTAAATATAGTTAGAAAAGCCAATATTGCTTTGTCACGCCCATGATGTTCATGATGATTAGATTAAACATAATGCAATAGCATCATTGAACATCATCATCAAAACTCAAGTTAATCAAATAAGAACCCAGATGTTTAATTACCTTCTCTGAATTTGCTACATATTTTATAAATGATGTCTTCCCGTTTGACCTTTTTCAGGCAGGCAAACAGTTCTTCCACAGCATCACCAGCCTCTTCTCGCCATTCACGCCAATCCTGCATGTAACCATTGATGGCATATTTGTGATCTTTGTCTGAAAAAACAACAATAAGATTGTAAACTGTCAGCATTTAAGGGGTAAATACTATGGCATACTCAATTAATAAATGGATCCACATTGGTTTTCCTTTTCAAATTCAACAGAAACTGCTCACCCTCTTGAATACACAATTGCACGATCGAATTGGATTGAATGGGGAATTTCCATTCAAAGGGCAGTGATTCGACTCTTTGCATATAATCGTTTAAATACTACTCAATCATATGAAATCTGTCCTACAGGAGTGAATTCAGTTCTTGCTGAAGGTGTCAATTATAACTATCCACGAGTGACAACCACCGTATTTATCTTGAAAATTCCAAACTAGGGGTTTCCGTAAATAAGAAAAATGTCAGAGTTTCAAGCCTATAAGAAGGATTTTGATAACATCTTGTTACACAATGTAACCATACCTTTATATTGTTCCACCACTAGTTCATATTTAGCATCTCGAGTATGATTCCGGAATAATTCCTGCTCCACATGTGGCACCTGTTGTGTTGTTTATGAGATAACAAATTCGGTAAATAGTATAATTCGGTAGGTCACATTAATGAAAGGGAAGGGGATTGTAGTTTCGACGTAAGGAAATTATCCGATATCATTTGGGAAATGGTTATTCCATAACGGTCAACCAACTTATATTATATTAAGAATTATTAGAGACTACTGAATGATTAATTATATATAATATTTTTCATAATTTTAAAACTATTTATATCTAAGATTTCAATTACATCATCAGCTATATACAAATACATGAAATATTAAAGAAGTAGTCCGGCCGATCGGTGAAAAAATTGCTCAAATAATGAAGAAAGCACCATTTTTTGCATGGTGGTACATTTTTGTATAATGAGCAATATTAGCTATGGACCCATCGTCAAAATTCAATATGACGGCTTATTTCAAGATGGCTGCCGTACGCTCTAAAATATTTTCAAGTATTGTACAAACCACAGTGGATTTGATGCGGAAAGCCTAAAAATCAACATATTTTAATGACTTGGTGTACTTAGCAAGATTTTGTTTTGATCTATCTTTGAAATACAAAATGGCGGCAATTTTCAAAATGGCCGTCTTAAAAAATATGCAAATATTCATTATTGAGAATTGACCTGAATATAATCATTTCATTGATGTATAGTGTCATTTAGCATCTGTCCCAGTTCTGTCCTTTTTGATTTTGCTTGGTTTGTCATTTCATACACAAAGTAGTAGCTTTCATAAAAAGCTGCAGTAGTAGCTTTCATTAAAAGCGGCACTATTTGTTGTCTTGGGTCACACATAAAAGCTGTGATTTGGGATTTATCTGCCTTAAGATATTATTCAGTGCCTATCTTATTTCTTGGGTCGCAATATTTTGCAATTTGAGATATAATACTGTGAATTGAGAATCATTTAAACACATATCAGTGAAATGGCAGGAATGGAGGACAACAAGGACAAGAACTTTGAAATAGTAGAAACTGAATCACTTGGGGAAATGGAGAAACCCACAGCTGAAGAGGCTTTAACAGAGGACAGCTCAGAAATGACTATTAAACAATTGTACCCAGAATATTTAGCAGATAGAAAATCTAATGCTTAAAGAACAGTTGAGATTTACCGCAAAATAAAACAGAGCGAAGCGGGAATTGATAAAATATGTGTTGGTCTCATTTCGATTCAAGCTAAACAGAAAGAGGCAAAGAATATTAATAACGAACAGATGGGAGCAATATCTCAGCAACTTCAGCAGTCTGAAGACAGGATAGACCACAAGGCTAGTGGTAATTGCTTGACGGAATTGATGGTCAGACCAATAAGATATTTAATGTTGTGGTGAGACGAATTGACAAGCTGATAACAACTGAGGAAGGAGACACAGTTCAATTTAAACGTGTATTTGAACAGCATGGTACCTTCCAACAACTGCCATCTGTTGTAAAGGAATTAGTGGACAATTGAAATAAAGAAGTTAAAATTCCTGCAATGGACACATCATCAAAACCTTAGCCAGTACAACGCGAGTTTGCCAAAAGTACACAACAAAATCCATGCCTTGGGTCTTTCCCCAATTGTAGTTCGCATGAACCATCAACCGCGACAACTCTGTTGAAGGTGTCTTCACCTCAAGTCAAAATTCCTATGTCAGGGCCATTGGCCCTGCATGAGACAGTTCAAACTATTCAACGACAATCTCCATTTAAGAACATACTGTAAACCTCTAGTACTAATCAAGGATACCAGCAAAAGGCTTATGTGTCTTCTTACGCACATTTACCATCTACTATGAGCCAATTATATTTGGTTCTCAGCAGCACACCATTACCGAAACAATTGACTCCAAGTGGATCTTATCAAGTTTCTCCAATGCTGAATGCAGTGCCTACTTACGGTATCATCCCCGTCGAGTCAATGGCAAATCCCACATTTATCACTCCAATTATGACAACCTCGTCAGCTCCTTGAGTTCTAACAGGCTTCCCATAACAACAAGCTGACTCCACTGACCGATCCAGGAAAGGGCAGAGGAAACCAAAAAGAGTGTGGCAACAGCTCTTCTTCAGACTCCTCTTTGTAGAGAGAATATACCCGATGGCAAGAAAATCTTGGTGCAAGAGACCGGAGCCGAAGCCCACAGCTCCCAAAAATGCAAAAACTCAATCGAAGAAGATCCTTGAATTGGGAGGCGTTCATTTAACAATTTGAACGAACTGCCGGATGATGACAATGGGAAACAGGAAAAATGTGTGTAGGCCCCAGATTGCCAGGCCGATGTTTGCTTTGAGTATGCTCGCAAGGTAAACACAGATGATGATTCCAAGGCCATTAAAAAAAAACATTGGAGCAGCGCTTCAGCAAGAAAGACGATCAAACCAGATTGGAAACGAAGCATTCTGCCGAGGATGTAAAGACAAAGATTCTTCATTGCATGTAAAAAGTAAGATCACAAAAATACTGAACTCGGAGGAAAATCAAATCGAAAAGTCCCTAATCTTGGCAAAATCAAATGACAAAACACATAAAAAAGAATGGACAACAACTGTCATATACCTGACTTGGTACAGGCATTTTCAAATGAAGAAAATGGTGGATTAATCCTGGTTTCATAGCGCTAAACCTCTCACTTTGTACGACAGTCTAATCAAATTCCGTTATATTTACAATGATGCGTGAACTAAACAGACATAATAAATAAAATAGTCAACATATGGGTACTGCAGTAATCATAATAGAGAGGAACCCAGAAACATTCAACAAGGCATTAAAACAATTGAAAACCTCAATAGCAACCCAGATGGCGATATATGAATCAAAATGTGCCAATTATGACCATCGACAAGTCTACTTTGCTGATGGCGCAGTATCAGCGACCGATAAAGGAAATATGAGCAGTCCTTTGGATAATGAGATGCATAATCTCACACATATTGCCACAAAACTATCTGATGTTATGCTTTCAACTAATCAGCATAACCGTGGATTGGCCGATCAATATAACCTCGGTTCTTCTGATCTGATAATCATGGAAGATCACTAGTTCAATGGAAGATCACCTGATCAATATACACGTGGAAGATTTCCTGAGCAATACAATCGCGGTAGGTCGCCAGATAGAAATACACCAAGCTTAATGCCTATCGATCAGCAACACATCACCTCACTAAGCTAGAGATCATATAGTCCCTAAAGACAACGGTTAGCATCTCCATCGAAAAACTCCAGAAATCCCGGTTATTTCAGACAACGGTCACCCCAACAATGGAATCTTTAAACAGCAAAGGGTCGGGCCAGCAGGCCAACGTACGATTCCAAAGTCTATTGGTCATGAAACATCACCTCATCACAAAATCGAATAGAGGCACACGGCCTCGTCCGATATTGTCATTAGACGAACCATTTGAGAGAGCTTAGTAGTACGAGATACTATACATGACCAGAATGTGAGCATGATTGTGCTGCAATGATAACTGAGAAATCAATTCCGGCAGAAATGGAGATTTGGAGACCGTAACGCTACGTGGTTTGGATTAACAGCTTGTTATTGGGAAGAACGACTCTCGACATTAATAGAGTAAACATATATACAATGGGATGCGTGTAAAGAGCCATTAACAGACGATGTTATACTTAGGCTAGATATTTTGGACACACTTAGCGCAGTGATAAACCTGGGTACTCCCACACTTACCATCAATAATAAAGTGATAAATGCGGCATTTGTTAACAGTGGAAACGCGATTTCAACTCAGCAAGTTTGCATGAAACAAACCATCACAGTTCGGCCAAACTCAGAAATAACTATTACCATTAAAACTAATAAAAATGTTGACCAGGAGTGCATTTTAAGACCATGCTCGCTGAATAGTTGCGAATTGGTTTCGCACGTAGTTGGAAAAGGAAATGTTGCCCCTTAACCATTTAAAATGATGGCAATCGTCTAATTCGCCTGAAGAAAGGTACACCTATTGATTACATAGAATAATTGGACGATGTAGTTGGTACGGCAGATGAAAACGCGATACGTGACGTAAGACGTCGCATTGAAGAGACCCGAGACAAGGTGCCCTCTGCACTGCCTCTAAGTTCAGATGAGTTACCTACTATTCCACCACATTTAACCGACCTATATTAACGTTCAGTCGACTCGTTTGAACCTATTACATTTCAATCATTAAAACTGAGATTAAAGAACAAGTACAATAACAGGGACAATTCAGCATAATTACGAACAAGATTGATCGTAAGTCATGGACAATTCAGTGTACTTACGATAAATCTTACGGTCGCAAGTGTAACAACGGGTTAATAAATTCGAGGTACAATATGTAAACAATAGAAATCATTTGTATATTGAAATCGTCCGAGGTATCTTAAATTATTATTTTGAGTTGAATAACAATAATAACAATGCAAAATACACGAAGAAGTTTGTAAGATCATTTAAATGGCCGCAATTAATTTGACATTGTCATGCATAGCTTCGCATTCATCTCCCTCTTGCAAAGCTCTGATTCCTTTCACGGATTTGGCTATACTTTTTGGAACTTTTGGATTATAGCTCTACATCTTTTATATAAGCTTTGGATTTTACATATTTTGGCCACGAGCATCACTGAAGAGACATGTTTTGTCGAAATGCGCATCTGGTGCAGAAAAATTGGTACCGTTAATGTTATTATTACCTCTTATGATATGACAATTTATCTGTATTATAAAACCTCTTAAAACCATTGGAAAATATCCACAAACGTTTAAGTTGCATTTTTTAAGATTAAGTAAATAAAACATTGAAACTGATCGTTAACCCTCTTGCTGCCGGATGGACATATGTGTCCACGACGACTGGGCCAGACGGACACATATGTTCATGTTTGAATTTATGCAAGCTTCTAATCATTACTATATCTCTTTCACATTAAAAAAATTTAAAAAACCTAAATTTAAAAAGTGTAATATGTTTCTACATTGGCTTTCAATGTAACGGTCATTACGGCATGTCGCCATATATTGAATGACGCCATTATTTGACATGTCACGGCACAAATGTCGAGCGGTAGTATTTTCTGGCATATGAAATGCAACCCTGAAAAACACATGGCAGCAAGAGGGTTAACTATATGGTTGCAGCAAAAGTGTTATAGAGGAAAATAATCGAATATTAGTCATGGTTTTATTAATGTAGTATATTTATCACATTCCGTTAGAATGTTAACTCACATGAATACAAAGTCTCAAGGATGAAAGGTCTCATTTTTCAAAACATTTCAATTATATTTCAATTATTTGAACACAGTTATTAGACTACTTCTTTTCAAATGTGACGACATGGTTTATATGGAATGTAAATAAAAGTAGTTAATGCAAAAAATAATTCAGAATGTTGGCGTTAGAACTAATTAAGATATAACAACGATGTTTATAAATGTAGCACACATAATTATCATTTTAATTTATACAGCCAGTTTGTCTGATTCTGCTGAAACGGAACCGACCAAAAGATGTATGGGGCTGCTTGGCCTGGTTATCATCTTCTTTTTGTACCGGTTGTTTTGTTGCTTTTATATCGAAGATAAACGTAAGTTGTTTTGTTAAGAGTTTAACAAACCTCCATTTGTATAGATAATGGCTATGGTTTAAGAAATACTTGGCCATTCTGCTTTATTAAACAAAAATCTAAATCAAGTTGTCATTTTTAAATAACTTTTGATCAATGTTTCATCGGATTACCTTTTGATATAACCTGCATCATTGATTTATTGAGCAAAACGAAAAGGGACTAATTGATTGAAATAACTTATCACAGTGCATTATCAGTCGCTACGACACTATCAATTTAATTGGTGCTGGATGAAGTTATTTTAGGAATTTATGAAAGTTTTCGACGGTTTAAATAAGATGCAAAAAAAGTATAATAAATTAATGCAATCAAAATACAAATCACCAGTTATCGTGATTCTGCACATGAATATATTCAAGTCTTTTGATAAAAGAAGTTATACACAGAGTAGCAAAAAGGATTCGGTCACAATGGCGTCGTATTTACGTTCTTACAGGTGACTGAGTTTTAGATGGCCTTGTCCCACGTCAACCACACCATTGAGTATTACTGTATTAATCTTTTAACGTTTTTTGTGCATCACATGTCTAAACGTACCATTTAGCACCATTTACATAAACATGGGTATCACAGGTGTGTAAATAAGAAAAAAATCGTGATCAGGGAAGTCAATTGGAAGAAAAGGCTTTCATGGTACAGAGAAAAAGGAGACGGTTAATAACCACTGGAAAAGGGTTATTTTTTTCTGATGAGAGCAAAATTATGATTGGACATGATAACCGTGTTTACGTATGGCTAAAAAGAGACGAGGGGTGGAGACCGGACCTTGTTCAACCGAGGACATCACAAAAAAGTATTAAGTCATGATTTGGGGTTGTATTTGCTGGAATGCCGTCGGTATACTTACTCCTGTAGAAGGCAATATTAATGCTGTTAAATATCAAGAAATAGTTGATGAACATTTGTGGCCAGTGATAGCTCGGCATTTCCCTGGGGGAAATTATTTTTTTCCAGGATGTCAACGCCCCTGTCCATCTTGCAAGTTCCAACCAAGAGTTTGTAGGTCGGGACGAAAACAACGGTATGAGATGGCCTGCACAGTCCCTAGACTTGAATATAATAGAACAAGTTTGGTTATATGTAAAAAGAAAACTTAAAACACGTACTGGGATGATAAAAAAAAATATGAATTGTTCCAAGAAATTAACCGTATTTGGGTCATTATTACCCCTGTCACATTCAGTACTTAAACATGTCGATTCCGAAAAGGATATTAAATGTAATCAAGCTTAAAGGACATTTCACAAAGTATCAGAGGTATAAGTTTGTTTTTTTTTGTGTTTCGTAGGTTGATTTATTTACAGCACAATCATGAACTTTGCAACTTTCGTTTTGAAACGTAAATACGCCACCATTGTGACCGAATACTTTTTACACGTCACGTATCTCATAACTGAAAGTAAGGGATCACATGTTTGTCTTTTTCATTTTTAGCCATGGCGTTGTCAGTTTATTTTCAATTAATGAGTTTGACTGTCCCTTTGGTATCTTTCGTCTCTCTTTTATTAAAGGAAAAGGCAAATCAGTAAAGATTTCCAAAAAAATATTTACTATATACATTCTATATAGTATTGTATAATAAAACATTCGATGGTGATTTATTTGGAAAGGTTTTTAAAAAATTACCAGAATTCAATATTGTCTAGACATTGACAAAATCAAATATCTTCTTTGCCCATCAGCTTCCACGGAAGTAGACGGCGTATGGTGCTTTATTAAACAGGCTTTACAACTGAGGACAGGGGAGTCTTGAATTATTATTTCTATAATGCTTTCATACTTTCTAGGGATGTGTTTCCCTTGCGGGTTTTGTTTTGTTTTGTTTTGTTTAATGTTTAATGTTATGATTTTCGCTTTCTAGGAAAGTTATATTTTGATTTTAACCACAATGAAAAATTTATCAGCCAAAAACTTGTAAAGAAATAAAATGGTTTCAGCATGAAGTGCAATCATATTGAAGGAAAATGTACATGCAAATATTTTAATAGCTGAGATGTTTCACAGATTTGAATATGGACAAGAGGTGGGGTCAGATTCCTTGAATTATTGCACAACAGGTCAACTTTCACGAATGCCTTCAAGATATTGGCAAGCTTTAAGTATTTTCCAAGAATTTTTATTTTCGTTAAGTTTAACTCTTGATTAGAAGTGACAGTTCACAATTACTTCATTCATTACAAAATTTCTAATATGCTAATTACACCTTATGTAAGAATGTCGCATTTTGATGGTAGCCAGTGTACTTTTCGCATAATTATAACCCTTTTTTCTTCATTTCAAACTAACTTGACTGTTTTTCATCACTGCCGGCCGGGGATATGCCTCAAATTCCACTCTATGCCATGGTATTTGCCCTTTTGGATAATCCCTTTTTTACCTTCATGAGTGTTGGAACCTTTCTCACCTTATCCCGATTATTAAGGAAGCATGATAGGCAATAATGATTGATAGATGTATTCCGTATATTAAAGAATGCGTTTTGTATATAAGCAATACGTCTTTACTTAAAAGAACGATTTATCGATGTTATAACAACATTTAACGTTTACGCTAAGCTACTTAAGCTGGTTCGCGGCTGACTACTACACTTTGTTCATAGTTTGAGTGAAGCGTAATACAAGCGGATTCCAGTTTATAAGATACTATGACGTTACATAAAGACAGCGCTGACGAGTAAACGTACAATGTCCAATTCCCGCGGTGCTTTGATAGTATCTACTTATCCTCAAAATTATGCATGAATATGTTAATGTCTTACAGTAATTTGTAAAAAAAAATTATTTCCGTCACCTGTTCAGAGAATTGCAAATCAAATCTTTTCGGTGTAAGAATTACGAACCTGTTCTCTCAAATTTCCGTCTCCCAGCGGCTTGAAAAAGGAGTAGGTCCGGTAAGGACCGATTTTGGCCTCAAATTTCAGATTCATCTGACGAAAGATTTTGACCACTTTTTAAACACTTAAGTGTTTATTTTATTTGAATTAATTAGTTTATGTGAAAGATTTTAACAGATTTAGTCATTAAAAACGATCCGATTCAAGCTCAAATATGAAAAATCTACCTAATATGCCGAAAAATGTCACTTTTCAGATGGTGTTTGGTAAAAATGAAAGTGGCCGCATCCGTGTTCATCCTCAACCTTTATATATGTTATGTATTATCATAAAATACAACTTACATTTCAATATTAAGGATGAACACGAATGCGGCCACTTTCGTTTTACACGAAAACCGTCTAAAATTTAACTAAAATGCTAGAATTATGAGGATTTCAGTAATTTAGCATGACTTCGTGGTACTAGTACCGGATATATGTGCATTGTATTGTCAAAAACAGCCCATATTTATGTAGCAGAAGCATACTACTGTCCAATAAATAACTAAAGGTTTACATTTTAACAATTTTGTAAAACTGCTATATTTTGGGGCCAAAAAGGGGTCTTACTGAACCTACTTCTTTCACAGTCCCTTGAATTGTATATTTAGCAAATACCCCACCATAATAGGGTTTGCTTATGCTACAATATCACTGTAACACTCAGATAGAAAAGGGTCGTGATTTTGAGTGTTTTATATATTTCAGATTTTAAACTTAGTTCATCCGAATCGAATCATTTTATGTGTCGATCGGGAGACGGCGACGAAGCCTCTATTGATCCAGTATCTTCAAATATGAGATGCGGTTCCAGAATAAAGCCTTTCAAGTATCAGGGTGTTTTTTTAAACAAAAGCTTGAATCGTTCTACAAGATTTTTGAACTTTAACCTTACCATTCAAATGAACAGAAGAAAGAAACAATATATTTATAACAAAGAAGTATTTTTTGAAATAGGGTTTGCTTATGCTACAATTCATACAAATTTTCTTAGAGATGCGGGAACGGGAATGTGGGAAATCACAGCGTCTGCATGTGAAAACAAATATGGTATTTGTTTTGGTGAAATGAATGGCATTTTCCCAAATATAGATCACAATATAATGATCAGAGGCAATTTTAGAAACATTAACATAGACTTGACAGTGTATAGTGTTTATAGATACTCAGCATCTGACGGATATGATAATGACATCTTAACGCCAGTCGTAGCGTTACACCAGCCAGATCTTATGAATATTGCAATAACTGTTTGTGCTGACTCCCGAATTGTTGTGCGTATCCGCACTGTTTGGTTTTTTATTAGTCGATATGTATTGATTTTTTATTTCCGCCAAATGTGTTTCCAAAGTTTCACTACAGAAATTCATTTTATTTCCTTTATAATGGTGCTGATACCACAGAGTAAGTTTTTATTACTTGTATTATGAACTTTGCTGATCACCGGATAAGTGATCTTTCTGTAATTTTTGTATTTTTTGTGTGAAGTGGTGAATTGTGTGCATTTTGACCGGTATTTGTTTACATCCTTGTAACTCCCGTTAACTGCTTATTTTGAGTATTCATGTATAAGTTAAGATAATTAAACTATCTCGTCTAACTTTGCCCATTAAATTTTTGATTTTAAATCTGCATTACTCAGTTTGTTTGAAGAAACTATTTCTATGGAACGCCATTTGTGTCATTTAATGAACGTACAGTTTTTTACATTTTTTACTTCACATTGATTTGAATAGATTTATATCATAAATGTTTGTGTGTATGAAGATATCTTTTGTTTGTAAGGTTTTATAAATGTTTATCTACATGTAGGTAACTGTTGGATCATTCACATGCAGTTTTCTATGGTTTACAAGTTATGGCTATCAGTTAGTGACATAATTGTAATTTTTAGGTAACACTTTGCCATTGTTTTGCAAACATGGTAATTTGTTTTATTTTGTATCTTTTCAGTTTTGTACCCTCCCCGGAGGTTCTGTGTATGAATAAAGACATAATTTACGATATTGGATTTGTCTTCCTTAAGACTGCACAGTACAAAATCTGCGACAATCAGCTAGACAACCAGTCATGAGTTCAGATCCAGGATCTTTAATGGCTCTTCAACGAGAAAGGAAATTGAACCCAAAAGGCCAAGAACAATACACATTACAGACAGAAAAATATTTAGACAAACTACGGAAACTTAAGCGGGACATCGATTCATATATATTCAGCATAGATGTTAACCACTTGCCTGATCAACAACAAGTGAGGCAAATTCGTCAGGATGTTATAGACAGATTTTACGCCTTCACACATGAATCTACTCGCTTCATATTGTTTCTTCAGGGTACACGCACTAAAGAGAGCAATCAGGAAGAGTCTGGTCACCGTCTTATAGTGCAATCATTGAAAAGTAAAGTGGACAATTTCATTGCTATTATTGACGAACATTTACATAATCCAAATGTTAGCAAAAAAGAAAAGAAAAATAGTGTTAAGTCGAATCCTCAATTAGCATCAGCTATGAAGTTAGCGAAGCAAGCCAGTGTGAAATCTAGTCCAACAGTCAAAAAAGAAAGAAAAAGTAGTGTCAAGTCTTATCGTCTTTCGAAGAAGTCTGATTTAGATTATCATAGTACTAAAACAAGGCGAAGTTCACTAGAATCTTTCACTTCACATGCATCGGAAATGCTTGTAAAGGAACAAGTAAAGTTAGAAGCTGCAAAGGTGCGGTTAAAATATACTGAACAAGAGCAAGAGCTAACACGTCAAAAAACTGCTCTCGATGCAAACTTGGAAAAGCTTGTAAGGGGACGTGAGGTTGACGAAGCAGAGTCAAAGGTTCGAACTATTCAGGAGGCATTGCAAGGTAGTGGCGAGGACAGTTCAACAGAGAATTCTGATGTCAATGATGATTTTGTGTTTGATAGAACTGAACAATTTGTAATTCAAGATTCTTATGAACGTTTAAGTGGAAAAGATAAAATACTCGATACTGACAGCAAACTCAATGACGTGACAATTATTCAAACAGTTGCTGACGTGCATGCAACTCACGATGATTGTAACAACAACAAAGTCAACAAAATTGTTCAAGATATCAAACCTGTTCAAACTATCAATGTTGTCAAGTCAGGTCAAATGATGAAAACCGGACCAGAGCTAACTAAGAAGAATGTTCAAAATGTGCATTATGGTAAAATTATCGACACTGTGCAAGAAACAAATCACGACAAGACTTTGAATGCAGAAGCACCTGTCTTCATTCCGTCTACAAAAGAAGTAAACATGTGTGATGAATTTTCACGATTTATGGTTAGAAAGGAACTCGTGTTTTCACGTCTGACAAAGTATGACGATCAACCTGATATGTACATTGCATGGAAATCAATGTTCGAAAACATAGCCCATGAGTTGAGGCTTACAGCAGCAGAGGAAGTGGACCTCTTAGTGAAATGGCTTGGACCGACATCGTCCAAACAAGCTCTTAGAATTCGCTCTGCTAATGCTGACAATCCAGAGAAATGTCGCGATCGTATATGGGAAAGACTTGAGGATCGATTTGGTCGACCAGAAATGGTGGAAGATACCATCAAATGTAAAATTGCATCATTTACTAAAATAACAACTAAGGACTACCGACCACTATTCGACCTGTCAGATATTGTAGAGGAGATAAGTTCTATCATGGATAGTGTACGTTATCATTCAGTATTTTCACACTTCAACTCATCGTCAGGAGTCAATCAAATTGTGTTAAAACTTCCTTATAACTTACAAGAAAAATGGACTCAGGAAGCTAGCAGATATAAAACGAGGAATGATGTCATATATCCTCCATTCAGTGTTTTTGCCAACTTCATCGCCAACATGGCAAAACTTAGGAATGATCCTAGTTTTAAATATGAGTCTTCTGCAGAACCGAACAGTCAGCAGAGGCCCCGTAAAACTGGTGACTCTCCAGTTCACGTGTCTACCAGGATAACGCAATCGGAGGACCTTCATAATGGTCCAAAAATTAACTCTTCATCTCATCAAAATCCGGAGAGTCACCTAGTTGATTCATTATCCTGTCCAATTCATGGAACAAGCCATACCCTAAACATGTGTCGTGGATTCCGTTTGAAACCAATTTCTGAGAGAAAAGACTTTCTAAAGAAAAATGGACTTTGCTACCGGTGTTGTGGACCAAAAAAGCATTTGAGCAAAAATTGTACAGAAACCGTAAAATGTATCATATGCAAAAGCAATCGACACCCATCAGCATTACACATTGACGTGTCAAAGTCTCATGATTCTTCAGATACCGGTAAGTCCCACGGAGGGGAGGAAACTGGAAAATAAGTGTACTCAGGTATGCGGAACGAACATTGGAACAAGTAAATCTTGTGCTAAAATCATACTTGTTAATGTCTTCCCAAAAGACGACCCGACCAATGTACGACAGGTTTACTGTTTAATAGACGATCAAAGTAATAGGTCACTTGCTACTGCGAAATTCTTCGATGAGTTTGGAGAAAACGGTAAAAACTCAGAATATGTGTTATCGACTTGCTCTGGTCAATTTACTGCCTCAGGTCGTCGAGCTAAGAACTATATCGTTGAGAGTGTCAACCATGAAAATCAATTGTTACTCCCTGAAATCATAGAATGTCAAGAGATACCGAACAACAGGCACGAAATACCGTCACAAGAGTTAGCTAGAAAATTTGATCATTTGAAAGATATTGCTCAGTTTATACAGCCAATTCAGTCCGACGTTAGCATAGAACTTTTGATCGGCAGAGATTTAATATCTTCGCATTATGTGTTAGATCATCGCATTGGGAAAGATGGACTTCCGTATGCGCAAAAACTCCCACTAGGATGGGTGATACTTGGAGAAACATGCCTTGGTAAAGTGCATTACCCTGACATCGTCCATGTCCACAAGACACACGTATTAGAAGATGGAAGAGCTACATTCTTTAAGCCTTGTGAGTATGAGTTGAAATTGAAATCAGATGTCATATTTACGAAGACGCCGTATGATGAAAACATTGGCTTAGCAGTTGAGGACAAGGATTTTTTTCTTGACATTATGGATGCTAATTTTGAACAAGATAAAAACGGTCAATGGACAGTTCCGCTGCCCTTTAAGGTTAACAGACAACCTTTACAGAGCAATCATGGTCTTGCACTCAAACGAGCCAAATCATTTGACTATTCTCTCTCAAAAGATGAAAGAAAAGCAAAGCACGTGACTGACTTCATGCAAAGGATGATAGATAACAATCATGCTGAGGAGGCACCTACTCTTAAAAGTGGAAAAGAACACTGGTATTTACCAATTTTTGGGATATATCACCCACGTAAGCCTGATAGCATCCGCCTTGTATTTGATAGTAGTGCGAAATTTGAGAACCAGTCGCTCAATGATGTGTTATTGAAAGGTCCTGATCTTACCAATAAATTATTGGGAATTTTACTCAACTTCAGGAAGGAAACGATTGCAATTACATGTGATGTCGAACAGATGTTTTACAATTTTAAAGTCCGTGAAGACCATAGAGACTTTTTACGATTCTTGTGGCATAAACAGAATGATTTGTCAAAACCACTTACTGATTTTAGAATGAATGTGCATGTATTTGGGAACCGCCCATCTCCTGCCATAGCAACCTACGGCTTCCGTAGAACTGTCGAAAATGAAGATCAGGATGTAAGAGATTTTGTAAACGATCATTTCTATGTAGATGATGGACTGATAATATGTCAAAATATTAGTGAAGCTGTTAGTCTTATCAAGCGAACTCAGTCAGCTTTATGGGATCGTGGAAAGATGCGTCTCCACAAAATCACGTCAAATAGCACAGAACTTCTCGAACAATTTGACTCAGGCGACCTAGCGAAAGGTTTGAAGGATTTAGATTTAAGTTCAGATGAACTTCCGACTCAGCGCAGCTTAGGTGTGTCATGGGATATAGGAACTGACGATATAACATTTCAAATATCCCCAGATGTGAAACCATTTACTCGACGTGGAGCACTCTCCACTATTAATAGCATTTACGACCCGGTTGGCTTTGCAGCCCCTGTGATAATTCGTGGAAAGTTGTTACTACGAGAGATGATAGGATCTAGTGTAGTTAACTGGGACGACATTCTGTCAGATTCGTATCTGGAACAGTGGGAAGCATGGGTAACTTCACTCAAAGGTCTTGAAACTTTGCGAATACCTCGTATGTATACCACAGTGTCATTTGCCACAGCAACTTTGCGTGAGATACATATTTTTTCTGATGCCTTGAAAGAAGCAATTGGTGCAGTAGCGTACCTAAAACTTAGTGATGGGAATTCTACTGAGATAAGTTTTGTAATGGGCAAAGCAAAGGTTGCACCATCCACAGGGCACACTATACCCCGTTTAGAATTGTGCGGCGCTGTACTTGCAGTAGAAATGACTGACATCATCAAAGAACACCTGAAAATAGAAACTGAAAACATGTATTTTTATACAGATAGTCAAGTTGTCCTTGGCTATATCAACAACAAAAGTCGTCGGTTTTACGTCTATGTCTGTAATAGGATAAGTAGAATCCGTGCTTCAAGCGACCCAGGACAGTGGCATTATGTGTCTAGTGAAATGAATCCAGCTGATATCGCAACAAGAAGCGTACAGGCAGCAACTCTTCGGAATACTACATGGTTTCGCGGACCATCATTTTTTCTACAAGAAATTGACCTTACTTCGAAAACAGATCATAATTTAGTTGATCCTGAATTGGATCGAGAGGTCAGACCTGAAATAAAAACTCTCAAAACTACGTCTGTAGAAAGTAAGCCATTAGAATCAGTCTCTTCACGATTTGACAGATACTCTGAGTGGAGAAAACTCGTGTCAGCGATCAATTGTCTTAGAAGCAAAATTAAACATTACAAATCAGTAAAGACATTAAAGTCTAATACCATGAATGTTGTAGAACAACTACTGGAAACCGAACGTTTCATTGTCAAGGAAGTTCAAAAAGAAGGATTTCAAGAGGATATAGATTCTTTGATGGGATGCAACAAACGTCTCCCAAGAAATAGTTCACTTCTACCCTTACACCCGTTTCTCGATTCAAATGGACTTCTTAGAGTAGGAGGACGTATCAAACATAGCGAGCTAAGTGACTCATTTAAACAACCTATTATTATTCCAAAAGGACATCATATTGCAATTCTACTCATATGCCACTATCATGTAAGGGTTGCGCATCAAGGTAGATCGTTTACAGAAGCAGCGATTAGAAATGCAGGCTATTGGATTGTTGGTGTTAAACGTCTTATAAATTCAGTCATACGGAAGTGTGTGCAGTGTAAGAAATTACGAGGAAAACTTTGTACTCAGCAGATGGCTGATTTGCCGAAAGACAGGTTAACTCCAAGTCCCCCCTTTTCGTATGTAGGGGTTGATGCATTTGGCCCATGGCCAGTTACGTTTCGTCGTACACGAGGTGGTGTATCCCAATCAAAACGTTGGGCTCTGTTATTTGCTTGTCTGGTTACTAGAGCTATTCATCTGGAAGTTATTGAGGAACTGAGCAGCTCTTCGTTCATAAATGCTTGGCGTCGATTCATCGCACTTAGAGGACCAGTTCGACAAGTGAGATCCGATAGAGGTACAAACTTTGTGGGGGCAACTCAGGATCTTTCGATGATTGCTCAATTTGTTGAAGACCGTAATGTTCAGAACTTTTTAAACGACAATCGAATTACATGGCAGTTTGACCCGCCCCATGCCTCTCATTTCGGTGGAGCATGGGAACGACTTATCGGAGTGTCTAGGAAAATATTGGACTCATTGCTGTTAGAAAACCGTTTCAAAGACTTGACTCATGAGATGTTGACCACCTTTTTAGCAGAAGTTACTGCAATTGTCAACAACCGACCATTGACATGTGTATCGTATGACTCTGAGTCACCAAGTGTCATCACTCCGTCTCTTCTGCTTACTCAAAAAACAGCAGACGACACTTGTCCATTTCCCGATTTTGAGAAAAAAGACTCTATAAGACATCATTGGAAGTATGTGCAATTTCTCGCTCAACAATTCTGGGCAAAGTGGCGACAGGAATATTTACATTCATTGCAAGTACGACCTAAATGGCAAACGGAAGAACAAAATGTTAAAGTTGGAACAGTAGTACTCATGAAAGACAATAATTGTGCAAGAAATTACTGGCCAACTGGTATCGTTGAAAGAGTTTTCCCCAGTGAGGATGGAAAAATTCGTAAAGTTTAACTTAGAATCATTCGTGATGGTCAACCAGTGACTTATGTGAGACCAATATCTCAAATCGTTTTGCTTGTTGAGCCTGAATAAACACTGTAATCTTGATAACATTATTGATAATGTACATGGGTTTATCAACAGATAATACTGTGTGAACTTAAGAAGTTTTCATTTATTGTGTATATATGAATTGAACTTGATTATGTATGTAGTGATTTCTTATGAAATCAGGAGGGGAGTGTGCTGACTCCCGGATTGTTGTGCGTATCCGCACTGTTTGGTTTTTTATTAGTCGATATGTATTGATTTTTTATTTCCGCCAAATGTGTTTCCAAAGTTTCACTACAAAAATTCATTTTATTTCCTTTATAATGGTGCTGATACCACAGAGTAAGTTTTTATTACTTGTATTATGAACTTTGCTGATCACCGGATAAGTGATCTTTCTGTAATTTTTGTATTTTTTGTGTGAAGTGGTGAATTGTGTGCATTTTGACCGGTATTTGTTTACATCCTTGTAACTCCCGTTAACTGCCTTTTTTGAGTATTCATGTATAAGTTAAGATAATTAAACTATCTGGTCTAACTTTGCCCATTAAATTTTTGATTTTAAATCTGCATTACTCAGTTTGTTTGAAGAAACTATTTCTATGGAACGCCATTTGTGTCATTTAATGAACGTACAGTTTTTTACATTTTTTACTTCACATTGATTAGAATAGATTTATATCATAAATGTTTGTGTGTATGAAGATATCTTTTGTTTGTAAGGTTTTATAAATGTTTATCTACATGTAGGTAACTGTTGGATCATTCACATGCAGTTTTCTATGGTTTACAAGTTATGGCTATCAGTTAATGACATAATTGTAATTTTTAGGTAACACTTTGCCATTGTTTTGCAAACATGGTAATTTGTTTTATTTTGTATCTTTTCAGTTTTGTACCCTCCCCGGAGGTTCTGTGTATGAATAAAGACATAATTTACGATATTGGATTTGTCTTCCTTAAGACTGCACACTGTTAATTCATCATTTCATTCAATCGGTTTTCACAGATCAACTCTGCATCGTCATCTGTTTATTTCAGGCGATGAACGAACAGTTTCCAACCATGATATTGATACAAAAAGTATATGTTTGTTAAACTTAAAAAAACCTTTCATATATTCTTATATGTCTTACCAACAGGAAATCAAGGAATTCAAGCAGGCTATCGATATAAAGATTTTTCACCCACTCGATGTAAAATCTGGTGACCAATTTTTGGAAATGCGCTTTAGTGTCATTTCAAATAAAAAAAAATCCGTAGCCAAGCTCTATGGCCAAATATGCCCTATGGACAAGCAATTGATAAAAAAACAAGTTACACGCTTTTGCGTTACGAACGATACTAGACTATGGACCAATATAACTTGTAGTACACAGCTTAACTTAAATGTTGAATTTAATTTCAGTTCACATGCAATCAATATAAACCTATTTTCTGACAATGCATATGCTACTTATGAATCGAAAATTCCGCTTACTAGCAGCAGTATTAAAGGTTCATATTTCGTTATTGATAAAGTGTCCGCAGAAAATTTGTATGTATCTGTGAGTAATTATCAAAATAAGGATTTTATTGAATTATTAGGTATAATATCTTTATGGATATCTATTATTAACTTAATTCACAACTGCATAATAATTCTATTTTATTTGATAGTGCTAATTATCATATACTCAGCATATATACAATAGCTTTTGTATATGTGTATTGAGCGGAATTACACAAGCCATAATTTCCCACCCTGGCTGATAACCCATATCAGGGGCATCTCGTGCACAAAACCCATAATAGTGCCTCTCGTGCAAGTTTATTCCGGTATATCCGGTATCGGTTGTTTACTTTTCCATTGTGACGTCAGATATTTTTTATGACGACGTCAAAATTTACGGGAAATTTTGTGGGGGTAGTTTAGTACTTGCTAACAAATGCCATTGACAATTATGAATAATTCTATAGTACAACAAACATGGAGAAATAATGATCATAAAACTCCTCCAAATTTTCAATGTTTCAAAATGCCTCTATAGGAAATGTTACTATACATATATATACGGAGGTAGTGATGCTGTTGTTGGACAATTATATAGTATATTTGATTCATAATTTAACTTTTTTATAAAGGTTTTGACTGTTTTAGTTATTGTATTTGTTTATTTGCCTTACATAAAACTATTGTCGGAAGTATATGATAAAGCGATTAATACATGGCCTTTTCCATATCAGCCTGGGTATCATCCCTCGACCCATATCAGCATCTCAACTCCGTCTCGGGCTGATATGGGGGTCTCGGGATGATACCCAGCCTGATATGGAAAAGGCCATGTATTAATCTCTATATATCTCATGGCGTTGGATTAGTATGGCACCCATAACGGAGTTGGGGTGACGTATTGATATTCTAAGTTTCTGTTTTTTTCTTATATTCATTTTTCTTCCACACATGTTTTCCTAGACGTTACCTAGGAAACAGAACAAATGTGAAATTTCTTTTGTTTGTTTTTGGTGAGAAGGGACAAGGAACGATAAGGCCCGTTTTTGCCCTCACCTTATTTTCTCATTTTTTAAATTCTGTTTTTGAAAGCTACTTATTATGTTAAAATATCTCCTTTTAGTATGCCAGGACTTAAAATCTGCATTTTTTTTATATACATTGTCGGTGTTCATTATATACAGATTTGAGAATTTTTAGAACCACTTTACTACCATAGAAACACGATATGTTTAGCATTAAACCCAATGGGAAAACCTTGAAGTACCATTTACTCTCTAAACATGGTAGGTAAAACCAAATGAAAATTAAATGGTAGTGTCCCTGTCTTGTGCTTATATAGCTAGTGTCATTAGACTTAAGAAATTATCACCATTACCATGAAAATAACGGAAATGTTCAAAATTCTACCAATTTTCCGAAACTTCACACAAACGTTTTGTAGCAAGTGCAGATATTTAACATGTATTTGACATTTAATTGGTTTAAAATGACCATCGTAACCATGGAAAATTGCAAAAATGTAAAATTTTGAAAAAATATTATCAAATTTCAGAAAAACTGACTGGTTTGTTTAATATACATCTGCATTCATTTTCAAATATTGTCTGCAGTTTAGTGGACGAGCGTGACATTTGTTATCACAAATCTACAAGGTGATTTGATGTGTCCTTAAAGAGAGCAGCTGGGTATTTTTTTTATGTTTTAATGCAACTTCTTTAAATATTTTAATTTTAGAATATGCATAGTTAGTACAATTTTTTACTCCGCATGTGTCATGTTTAATTGTGATAAAGATTGCAGACGAAAAGCCTTTAGATATTCCAGACAGAGTCATTGATCATGACCTTTTGACTAATTATAATCCTGGTACATTTGATAACTATTTGAACAACATAAAAAAATATTGTATCTATGTACTAGTATTGAAACAGAGACATATAATACAATAAACTCTTAAAAAGCAAAATAATGGGTGATAACACAAAGTTAGAGGTTATGGTTAAAGTTTTGCAACGTGGTTTATTGTTTGAAATCAATGTAATAGTAAATTTACCCTAAACGATAATTAAAATTGCAGTAATCTTATTTGAGCAAACTGTTGATAGCTGAATCTAAATTACCCTATATAATTGGCAAGTTATATATATTGATGGCACTGATCAAACAAGTAAAATAGACCGAACTTGAATGTTTTACATATGCAAGTTTTACTTTTTATCTTGAATTACTTTTTTTTTTATTTTATCATCTTTGAATCATAATATAATGAAACTTTTCATGCAGTGCAGATCAACGGTAATAGACAAAAATTTTTTTTTTATCCAACATATACATTGAAGGGATCAAGAAATATGTATGACATGTATGAAGATTTGCAATTTGGACTGTCTGTGCATGCTGTCAGTCAAAACCTTGTCAATTCATACTGGAATCATCATGAGTATCACTCCAATCAAACTTCAACCTGTGTGTCTAATTTGTTTGGTGGTTAAACCAATCAAAACCGTTACGATTAAAATATGATGTAATGGTATAGAAAAAACTTTGCAGCTGAGTAACTATTGACAAAACATGCTACATTTGAGAAAAATGACTGTAAAAATTTTACCTATATCTGCCGTCGCCATATTGGGATAGTCGTAATTCCAGTTACGATTATCTCTTTAAGGGACACCTGCTAAGGGATGACCATTTAATTTTTGGAAAGAGATTGGAAGGTTTTATTAATATTTTATGTATAAGTGTAAATATTATTGAGAGGATTAATCCCTATAACGATACCACCGAGGCGGTTGAAATACCTATTACGACTTTGTGTATCAGTCTTGTACGGGATATCATCGATGTGAAATCTTTCTAGCAACCGCATTAAAAAATCTTTCAATCTTGTCAGACACCCGTTTTAAAGACACGCATTACAAACTGTTCACAAACTGCATTTAAAATGCAATATATGTGTTCAGTATCACATCTACAGTGACCGAACAATAATTGACAGTATGTTATATATTTTACTTTTTACATATAATATAGACTAAATTATCAACACATTATTAGTACAGTGTGTACAACTGGCTATACTCATACAGATGTTAATTGTAATCCGTAATATGTATCAATTATTGCATGTCTTATTTCTTGAATTTTATTGTATCAATGAAATAGTGTTAAGTTTGCTCTCTTTTTGTGCTGTTGTAAATTTTTAGACATGCATTTTATTGATTTGATCTAGTAGGTCAATATTTATATTTATATAAATTAGAAGAAAAACAGGATAGCAAATTTTTAAAATTTGCCCTGAAATGTCAATTTGTTGGAGGTTTCGTCGTTATTGATTTGTTTTCTTGATTACTATAGTAGACATGTAGAAGCTTCAATGATAAAAATGACCAGAACAGCAAGACTAACTGATGTAATTATGTTTACTATGACACCACTGTCCCAGATTCGGGGTTATGTTGAGCCCTAACAAACATGTTTAACCACGCCACATTCTCTTTGTGTCTATCACTATTTATTTGTAATAATTGACTGGCAATAAGGTTAAAATACGTAAAAGTATTTTTAGGTGTATTTTTATTGTATCCTTCTGATGAGATAGGCCATTTTCAACTGATTTTTATAGTTTTTCCTTTTTATGTTGTACTTTTACACCATTGTAACAAGTTAGCGGAGGGAAGAGCTCTCACAAACATGTTTAACCATTTGAAGTTCAGTGGTTGTCGTTTGTTCATGTTTGTCATATTTGATTATGGTAAATTTGTTGGTTATACATTAGGCCGTTATTTCACTTAATTGAATTGTTTCATAGTTTTCATGTCGGGCATTTCATAGCAGATTTTACGGTATGAGTTATTTTGATTATTGAAGAAGGAAGGGAGACAACTCGAAGTGATAATATGGAAGACTGCATTTTGGCTGAAGTGGTGTTCTAGTTTATACGAGATCTTGAGACTAAAATATGCAAATATTTATACTTTTTACCTCCTTATAGAAGATCGATATCTAACACGGTTGCCTATGATTGCAATCTGATTAGAATAAGTTCACTAACTTGCTCCTCGATTTTTTATATGTCGCCCTGTGTGCAAAATCGAGGAGCAAGTGATGTGAACTTATTTTAATAAGATTGCCTATGACTGCTTACATCCATCTTATTTGAGTTTTGGTGGATAGTTGTCTCACTGTCAATAATACCACATCTTTTTATTTTATAAGAGAAATTGAAAATACAAAATTTCAGTAGAATAAGATTTACAAAAGTAATTGGCGAAAGCTTCTTTTGCCTCCCTTTACAAGTTATTGCCTGTACATTCTTCGGAAAACTATAGTGAAAAGAAAGATACTTGGTACTTGTTTCAATGTATACTTTGTATATATATATTCAAATATTTGTTTTGTTTTGTTTAATTGTAACTAACTTTGCAGATTTCTATTGGGTAGGCAATAAAATGATTTCTTCATTTGTTTGTTTTTTCTTTTTATATTATAGTGAATACTAGCAACATATATACATTCATTTGAATCCTTTTACCAAAGATCATATATCCCACATGTGAATTGACAGTCTGTAATATTGACGTTTAACCCATATCCCCTTTTTTTTGAGAAAAAAAAAAACAACGGCAGCTTTTAACAAGTACTTTAGCGCTCAAATACGTGCCTTACAATTGTAAAGTAGACGAAGAAACCTTTAGAAAAAAGATTTTTTTTTACAATTTTCATTAAAAAAATTAATTTAGATTTAATACAAATTATCATAAAAGTCATAATTACTACCTAGTTATATACTAAAGCCTTTTAATCTATCAAACGTAAGGTTAATATATTTTTTTGTGCGTATTCATGTACCATTTCATGTTCTCTTCTATTTTCTTTTAACATTATATTAAGGCAAGTATATAATGTCATTATGACACTTAACTACGTTTGTCTTAGTTGGTTGGCTTAATTTGTCCTTGGTATTTAAAATAAGTTTTAACAGATATACAGGACTCTACGGGGAAGACTAGGAAAATATGACGCTGGACTGGAAAAAAAAACCAGAAAGAATGGAAAACATTTATCAAATTTCTGACTTAATACAGACCTTTTCCGAAGAAAATGGTGGGTGAAGCCTGGTTTTGTAGCTAGATAAAACCTCCCACTTCTATGATAGGAGTTTATGGATGAGATATATTAACAATTTGTTCGAGCAACCCTTAACAGACATATTTGTGTAAATAGATATAGGAAGATGTGGTGTGAGTGCCAATGAGACAACTCTCCATACAAATAACAATTTAAAAAGTAAACCATTATAGGTTAAAGTACGGCCTTCAACACGGAGCCTTGGCTCACACCGAACAACAAGCTATAAAGGGCCCCAAAATTACTAGTGTAAAACCATTCAAACGGGAAAACCAACGGTCTTTGTGTAAGCATACATCTTAGATATGCAACTGATTTAAAAAAAATCCAAACAAAGATACAAGGACGCTTACAACATTTGTTTTTTTTTGTACTTGATAATACAGTATAGCAAAACATAATGACATAATAAAACGCTTTCACAAATTATGAAAAGTATGAAATCAATACAGGGTAATGAAAGTAAAAACAACACTGCAAAAAATGCATGTGTCCGAATCTCACCTCTGTACTAACCTGCCTTATGAATGCCAAAAAATAAAAGCTTAATTATAGTAAGCCACGTCAAAAGTAGTACGGTCAAAAAGAGCACAAAACTACAGAGATGATTGATTGGTTTTTGGCTGCCTAACGTGTTATGACAAATAGTGCATGCATGTTCAGGACGAGAACAATTTAACAATAAATACAATTGGATGGTTCGTCGAGATGAAGGTCGGTGGAAATTTGGACTGCCACTGGAAAGTGAGGGTATATTGGGTAGGGACAGAAATTTTGCATTGCAAAAATCCTACTCTTGATTCCTCAAAGAGTTTTCAAGAGGGTCCCGAACATGCAGAGAGCATGTCAATATTTTTCCACGAGGTATTGAATCTTACCGGGCGCGGTTATTAGTACAAATGTACATCCCGCACAGAACATATAAACAACAGCTACATATAAACAAACGCCTCACTTTTGCGAGGGTTTGACTACCGATCGGAAGAAGGCCAGAGTGACCATATATCTATATTCTCCATTCCTCCTTGAGAGCAACTAGTACAACGACAAATAAAGGGAAAACTGTCAAATAAATTAAAACATAACGCTAGCAAGACAATCCTGTATGTCTTGTGAAGTTCACACTGCATATTTGCTATTCTTACCACCATTACATTTCTAGGTCTCCTGTATACCTGTATTCAATATTGTGTTAGTGGGCGTGTTTTAACAGCATTACGGTTGTGGAAATATTTGAAACGTTTATATAAAAGAAGGCGAACACGAATTAGACAATGCCGTGGCCACAGGATAGACTAATCAGAGATAAATACATATGGGCAAAGATTGAAAAATGATACTTTTTATCTGTTAACTTACAAATGTAGCTCTATAAATTAAGGTACATCTTACCCTGGCAGTTATGCTTGTCAAAAACTGATTCAATAGTACATCAAACGGAACTAAAACTACAGGAGATGTGGGATATACATCAATTTGACAGCAATCAAACGACAAAAACAACATAAAAGGGTATTATGATGACATACTCTTACAATTTAGAGAGGTAGACCTAGGTTAAGGGAAATAACTCTTAAAATCATCAGTACGTTTGTGTCAACCATTTTCATAAATATATTCTAAGCTTCTAGGTTACATAGATTATTTCCAATCTGTTTCAGGTAAATGCTTAAAAAACATTGATGAAACTTGACTTTAACAAACACATAACTGATTTAAAGAGTTGTCTCCCTGAACAAAGGTCTACCACCTTAATTGAGGTCTGAAACTGGCATGTGAGTAACTGCTAGTACATTGTAGTTCCTTGTTAATATTTGTGTCATTGACAGTTTGCTTAGTTTCTTTTAATATGAGGCAGGAATTACCTGTGAATGGGGACGAAGTCTATGATTTTTTTTTTAAATCAACAATGTTAAAAAGAGAAACGGAAATACCGTAACGTTTCCGATTTTGGTTCTGTTGTTAGGGATTTTAGTTGTGACATTTTTCAAGTTATGACGTCATATTCAATGTAAACAAAGAAACGCTGTCACGTTATTTTAATAACAAACATTTTTTTTTAAATGAATAAGTATTAGTTTCTTTCTTAGACTGATAAATATACATTTTATTCAAAGTCTAAGGTAAACAAGACCGGAAACGGAAGTAGATTTCTGCGCCGATCCGGAAATTCAAAAACGCGACAAAAAAAAAAAATTGAACGATTTTGAGTTCATTAGTACAATGAAAAATCGGGAAATTTTCCCGATTTTTTTTTTTTTTATTGAATTTCTACTGTTATTGGGGACTTCGTCGTCCCCATATATAACCTATTCTGACATCAGACACGGACTTCCGGCTTTGAAATGAGTTTATAACTGGGCTTATTGCTATGCGTTTGAATATTCTACATTGGCTATGGAGGTACATTGTATAGGGTAAGGGTTGAGATCTAACAAAATATACTAAACCCCTAACGGGAAGTTTTTGAATTTTAGTCCATTTATTCTAAAAACAGTTGTTGGCATGACACGGGTTATGTTCTTCTCATATATGTTATGATGGTATGATACTAAACCCCTAACGGGAAGGATTGTGTCTGATGTTCATATGATGAAATCATAATCTTTCAGTCAGTTTAATTGAGGTCTGGAGCTGGCATGTCAGTTAACTGCTAGTAGTCTGTTGTTATTTATGTATTATTGTCATTTTGTTTATTTTCTTTAGTTACATCTTCTGACATCAGACTCGGATTTCTCTTGAACTGAATTTTAATATGCGTATTGTTATGCGTTTACTTTACTACATTGGTTAGAGGTATAGGGGGAGGGTTGAGATCTCACAAACATGTTTAACCCCGCCGCATTTTTGCGCCTGTCCCAAGTCAGGAGCCTCTGGCCTTTGTTAGTCTTGTATTATTTTAATTTTAGTTTCTTGTGTACAATTTGGAAATTAGTATGGCGTTCATTATCACTGGACTAGTATATATTTGTTTAGGGGCCAGCTGAAGGACGCCTCCGGGTGCGGGAATTTCTCGCTTCATTGAAGACCTGTTGGTGACCCTCTGCTGTTGTTTTTAATTTGGTCGGGTTGTTGTCTCTTTGACACATTCCCCATTTCCATTCTCAATTTTATGTTTAACCCAGCCGCATATTTTAGCCTCTCCCGTGCAAGTCAGGAGCCTATGGCATTTGTTAGTCTTGTGTGTTTTTGAATTTTAGTCCTTTAAATGTTTTGGAGTTTGATATGACGTCCATTTTCATTGAACTAGTACAGATTTTATTTAGGGACGAGCTGTAGCCCGCTTGTTGGTGCGGGATTATCTCGATGTGTCGAGGACCCATTGGTGGCCTTCGGCTGTTTTCTGTTCTATGGTCAGGTTGTTGTCTCTTTGACTCATTCCTCATTTCCGTTCTGAATTTAAATGACATCTTGAGAGCAACTAAAATTTTTAACAATAGACAGGTGTCTAAACAATATGTAAAGTTCTTAATTGTGACGAATTTAAATAAAAATTGTGAACAACAGAACGGATATATAATCTGCTTTCAAATCGCGATTTTCAAAATAATATAACAGTTTAGGAAGAAGCCTGAATATAAAAAAAAAGGTAATTATAGTTTAAAAGTTATCAAACTTATACTACAGAAAGGCGTATTTCTACTTCCTTTATTCTACAGGAAAACTTTCCTAGGAGCCGTGGATTGCGAAATCATCCTGAATGTACGTCGTTTGGGTCAAGTAGGGTCACACGTGCTGTGCAGATTTTAAAAATGACATATACCGATTTGCTTGTTCTATTGTTATAACATGAATATTTAAAGAAAAATATTATGTGCATACAACAGACTACAGTTCTTTGACAGAGAGTTTATGTTTTCAATATGTAGTCTAGCTAACATAATAAAGATAATATAAATATACAATGGTTTAACCCTTCCACTTCCAGAATAGTTTCTAAATAAGATTAGCATTAAATTATGTTCTTACTTCTTACAGTAAATATTGACAGAAAAATAAATATAGAGGGCTAACACGGGGTGCTCATTTCTCAAATCAGGATATTTTTTTGTAATTACCCTCCCCCCTCCCATAACTTCCAATCTTCGGACGCAAGAAATTATTAAACGTGTTGTTTTCAATCTATTCCCCTATATCCATCCTTTGTTACCCCTATATCCAAAATCCCTAAATTGTGTCGTCCCCTTAATGCATCTTTTCAAAATGTTTGAACCAGGTGAGCTCAACCTCTGCTTATGAAAACCCAGGAGTAGCACCAGTGCAGAATTAAAATTAATTAAATTTTGTAAAACATTTCTTTTTTCAATTTTATTATAATCGATCGCCTTGGGGTTGGAGGTCCAGTCCTAGACCCTCTGCTAACCATGTATTTTCTATTGGGCCACTCATCAATGTATAACTTTTCTTTCACATGTTTATTGCTTCGTTATTTTTTTTAAGTAAAACAAAATGGATCAACAATTTTAGCAGCAGTTATCCCTCTTCTGTCCTAATTTTTCGTTTTGCCGTTAAATTTTTTATTTATAATTTTAACGTTATTTTTCTAATATCACTTAACGGATAGTACTTTCAATCATCCTGTACCAATTGGGCATTGATAAGGCTTGTATACGTCCTTACTTCTCGATAGCTATCATTTCTCTCTTTAGTGGCGGTTCCGGAGAAGGGAGTGCTTAGAGGGCGTATTCTCTATACACAACGTTATTAAAGTGCTAAGATTATGCTCGTGTGGTATTTTTTAACAGACAATGAAAGGCAACAATCATTCATAATCACACGCATGTTTCTTTATATTTAAAAAAAAATAATTCCCGAATCGAAAATATATGTTGAAACAAATTTATTTAAGACAAATGCAGTGATGAATTGAATGATGTTTAATAAATCTTTTCATGTTCCGATTGAAATCGTTCAAGCAACATGCCAGGCTTTTTTAAGAAGGAAAAGCATTTTTTTTATCCTTGCATGTTCCTTTGTTCCTAAAAACACCAAAATCTCAATCGAACTCTTCGTTTCACTTTGACTTGAAAATATGCAATATAAATTGATCAAATATACCCCCTTCTTTATCTTAAAGTTGTTCGTTCTAAGGCACCATTGTCCCATATGCGCAATCGAGAAACTAGTCCCGAAAACTGTCTCAAATAAAGAGGAAAGGGGAGAAGGGTTGGCTATAGATAATTAAAAATGTAAATTGAGCTTTGAAAATGCATTAGATACGTGTCACTGGACGTCAGATGAACAATCAATTAATACACGAAATGCGCTTTAAATTTAATTTTATTTTGATAAAATCATACTAATTGTAGAGAAATTCACAATCTGTTATATCAAATTGAAAATTTGTTATTTAAGAATGTAATGCTTCTTTTTGTAACTTCATTGGGGTGTAAAAGCGTTGACCGAAGTACATTTTGTATGAAGCGCGGAAGCGTTTCGTTCTAAAAATGTGCGCACGGTCAACGCTTTTACAACCCTACGAAGTTACAAAAAGAAGCATTCAATACTTATAATTACACTTTTTTAGCTAGGATCATGAAAACACTAATTTTATCATTTTTTTTAATTTAATTCACCTGTGCATTTCATTGTCGGACCTCGTGTTATCACGAATGATACGTTTTATTGTGTAATGCAATTGCGTAAGGAATAACACGTGATGTGCAGTTAGCCAATCAGAATAACGTATTATAATGAAACATACATCTCATGTAATTACATCAAAATGTTAACACATGACACGGGTAAAATCTCTTTGTTATTACTGTGCTATAATCTGAATAATGCACGACTAAGTTGTGTATTAACTACCTCAGATATACTGCACAGTTCAAATCTATTTTTACCTTTAGGTGCGTTTCCTGGTTTCTGAAAGGGGTGTGACATGTATTCTATAAAATTAAAAAAATATCAACGATTGTAGCGAGACTAAAAACGTTTCGTTCTCCAATTCAAGGATGAACAGCCTTTTCGACCCCCCCCCCCCCAAAAAAAAAAACAACAAAAAAAACAAAAAAACAAAAAAACAACACAAAAAAACGAATCCGCCATCTGACTTGAAGTTACAAAAAAGTTGATGGATTAAACACTTTGTACAAACATCGTAGTTTCAAAATAAGAAAAAAATGATGGATTGATTGTTGAGGTTTTAAAGTCCCTTTTAAGCGCCGCATTTCGGCTATTTCGTGGCGCCCAGTTTTTATCGGTAGAGGGAGCCGGAGTGCCCGGAGAAAACCACACACATTTGATAGGAAAACTGACAGTTCTTATCAATTAATATTGGAGTTGAAAACCCCAGCACAGGCGGAGTTTGCCCTCAAACCCTCAGTGTTGACTGTCTAGTGTTTACTGTATAAGAACTACTTAGACTTCTTGGTAAAAGAGGCCCATGATGAAAAAAGAAAGGTTTCTCCTTTCTTTTTTATTATCTAAATTTAAACTGGGACATGAAATATTTGATTTGATTTTGTGTACACAGTGAAGATCTTAAGTCAGAACAGATAATAACGATTTTTTTAGTTTCTGCCAAAAAAGACATCATGTACTTAAAAATATTCAAATAAATGAAATCTGATTTGAATAAGTTTTAGACTCAATGAATTTCATTACGATTTTTGCCATATTTATTCATATAAAGGGACTATTTGGGTATAGAACTTAAATTTGGGGTCGGGGGAGGGGTTAAAGATTGGATAGCGAATCGTTGTTTCTGTTTATTTAACATTTTAGATGTATGTACTAAAATCTTCCTCGTTTCATCTTTCTCTAAGCATATCAATAAGGAAAGAAAAGCAATTAATCTTTACTCCATAACACCGTTTTGAAAGTAAAATATGTCAAAGTATTAATCGTCACTGAAAAAATGTGATTAAATTTAATAGAAACGATAGAAAAAAATACAGTTCAATCGCAAAAAATGTAACAATTTGGGAAGAAGTCTAAATATAGAAAAAAAATAATTTAAAACTTACCAACCTCTACTATATAAAGGCTCTCTTCCCGCTTTCTACACTCTAGAGTTGTTCCCCTTTTGCCAGTATTTTGTATGCTTTGTTTGTGAGGTCTTTGATTAAAATATAGAAAATGGAAGCAGATGTGCTTTTTATCTGTCCGTATATAATCGCCTCCACCCTTGCTACCAGAGCTATTCCCCAAGTCTGTAACAATATCCAATTTAATCAGCTATGAGACCTCACTTCAAAAAAGTAAATTGAGTTCTAAAATTCATATTGCGATTAATTGGTCAGTTTACAAAAAACAAATATGACAAACTTGAACAAACTTGAGCAAACGACAACAACCGAACTTCAGGCCCCTGACTTGGAACAGTCACATAAAGGTTGTCGCGGGGGAAAACAGTTTTGTGAGAGCTCACCCCTCCGATAACCTGGGACAGTAGTATAACAGTACAACATAAGAAGAAAAAACTATAAAAATCAGTTGAAAAAGGCTTAATTCATCAGAAGGATACAATACAAATACACACGTACATAAAAGTACATTTACATATTTTAACCTTATTGCCAGTAAATTATTTCAAATAAAAAGCTAAATATATGCTGTGTCTAGTTGCATTTGTTGTGTTTCTTTGTTACATATTTGTTTGTTTTTATTGTAATAGATTGTAACACAGTGTTGACTGCCGTACCTTTCTTTTATTCTTTTCGACGTTTTTTTACCTTTTTATGTCTGTTTGTTTTGTTTACACATCGTTTTCGATGTAGTGGAATTAATGCGACTGTCAAACAAGTGAGATATTTGGCTAGCTTGAACACCAGATTGAATTCAATTGCATAAGAAAATGCATGCACCAAGTCAGGAGTATGACAGTTGTTAAATCATCTGGTGCAAGAAAATTGGTACCGTTAATTTTATTACTACCACTGGGTCGATGCCTCTGCTGGTGGACTATTAGTCCCCGAGGGTTTCACCAGCCCAGTAGCCAGTACTTCGGTACTGGCATGAAAATACGGATTTTTTGTGTTATTAAAATTTGCTGTTACAAAATATTAGAAATTATTTTAAATTAAGGAATGTATCTCCCTCATGCAAAGCTCTGATTCCTTTCACTGATTTTGGCTATTCTTTTTGGACCTTTTGGATTATAGCTCTTCATCTTTTTTATAAGCTTTGGATTTCAAATATTTTGGCCACGAGCATCACTGAGGAGACATGTATTGTCGAAATGCGCATCTGGTGCAAGAAAATTGGTACCGTTAATTTTATTACTACCACTGGGTCGATGCATCTGCTGGTGGACTATTAGTCCCCGAGGGTATCACCAGCCCAGTAGCCAGTACTTCGGTACTGGCATGAAAATACGGATTTTTTGTGTTATTAAAATTTGCTGTTACAAAATATTAGAAATTATTTTAAATTAAGGAATGTATCTCCCTCATGCAAAGCTCTGATTCCTTTCACTGATTTTGGCTATTCTTTTTGGACCTTTTGGATTATAGCTCTTCATCTTTTTTATAAGCTTTGGATTTCAAATATTTTGGCCACGAGCATCACTGAGGAGACATGTATTGTCGAAATGCGCATCTGGTGCAAGAAAATTGGTACCGTTAATTTTATTACTACCACTGGGTCGATGCCTCTGGTGGTGGACTATTAGTCCCTGAGGGTATCACCAGCCCAGTAGCCAGTACTTCGGTACTGGCATGAAAATACGGATTTTTTGTGTTATTAAAATTTGCTGTTACAAAATATTAGAAATTATTTTAAATTAAGGAATGTATCTCCCTCATGCAAAGCTCTGATTCCTTTCACTGATTTTGGCTATTCTTTTTGGACCTTTTGGATTATAGCTCTTCATCTTTTTTATAAGCTTTGGATTTCAAATATTTTGGCCACGAGCATCACTGAGGAGACATGTATTGTCGAAATGCGCATCTGGTGCAAGAAAATTGGTACCGTTAATTTTATTATTGTTATCTATTCGTTTTGATGTGTTTAGCTTTTGATTTTGCCATTCGATTAGGGATTTTCCGTTTTGAATTTTCCTCGGAGTTTATTAATGTTTTGATTTTACATTTTATGTGCTTTAAGTGATATATGTGTATAGAAAAATAGCGCAATAACATAAAAGCAATTTTCATTGAGCCTGTTAAATAAAGGCAACAGTCACATAGTACACCCCTGTTTAATAGTTATAAATCGATTATCGACAGGGGCGTAGCTAGAAAGAAACGATGTGGAAGCAAGTACTGCCGAGCGGAGCGAGGGAAAAAAATTTTGGGACCCTATTATGCAGCAAATTTCTTTTTTTCGGTTTTCGGTCATAGGACGGTTAAAAGAGGAGCTATATGTAAAAAAAAATTTATGAATGTAAAACTATTAATAAATCTTCTGAATATAGTAATACATAAACAACACATATTTGTGATACAGAATTTATTCAAAATTGTCCAAAATCTGCTCTTCGGGTCTGGGCAGAACCAAACTTCTCTATTACTTTGTCAACATTCACACTGAAATCCCGATGAATATGCAGTAATGCTATGTAACTTTCGTTGTTCATTGTTGATCGTACATTTGTTTTCAATAACATACGTAGTACCGTGACTGATAGATCTCAGGGCCATCATGGCATGGTAGCACTCACGAGATGTTATAAACCAGCGTACGTGTTCGGCATCGAGCGACCTCCCAATTGAATTCGTCAAAATTACATGCTAGGTCAGTTTCGTATGTTTCAGACAATATTGAGATTTGTTCGTTTGTGATATTTCCTACAACACGATGAAGCAGATACAGCACAAAGAAGCGATTTTCTGATAACTTGACGCGACCCCACTCTCCAGTTGCCTTATCATATGGTCTATGAACGCAAAAAATAATGAGACTTTCCAATATTGTTTTGGCGTGGTTGCAGGGTGATTGGCTCCGGTAGTCTGTCAACCATATCGCCTCGGCATATTTTCAACGATATCGAAGGGATCTGATAATTCTAATGCCGATTGGTACATCTCATTCCAAACTGATGAACTGTACACTGTAAAATGTGCTCCAAAACTACATATCTTAGACTGAGTATTACAAATTCAAAAGTAAAAATCTTGTAAAAGATACAAGTAACCTTCCGATTTTGTTATAATCTCAAAAAAAAAACAATTATTTTGAAACCAAATGTCGTTATTTAATGATATTTCATCAATTAAAAAAAGTGACAACATAGTTGTTTCCTTTAACATTCAATTTATAAATTTTTATTTTGCCATTTCTATTTTTGCATGCCGAATCAATGTGCACGCAACTTCGGAGCTACGATCTTTTTCTGAATGAACAGCTTCATCAACACTTGTAACTAGGTTGTCAAACTAATATCCTGGATAGACGGAAAAGTCACCAAAAGTCTCCGATTCCGATTGACCAACTCATCTCTCTCTCTTCTGCTTTTTTTTTTTTTTTTTTTTTTTTTGTGAAAACGACGTGGATGCACGTGCTGTCGTGCTTCCGGGTAGCTACGCCCCTGATCGAAAACAAATTCGGGTTACTGAACTAAGTATTTAATAAAACCGGTAATAATTTAAAATCTGAATTATGATGGCGGACTGTATATCGAATACCATTTACCGGAATAAGAATATGCTAAATAAATATATCTGTGTTAGTTATATGATGTTACGCACATAATATAGAAAACCAAAGGTAAAATATGATAACTGTTTGCTGAAAAATGTGAGAGGTGCACTCGACACTTCCTGTGGTCCGTTACAAAAATCACCAAGACACAATGTTACACAGACGTTATGTTCTTTAACGAATGCGCACCGAGAGGAATTGTTTGGAGGAATATCTTTGAATCTGTCTATTTCAGAATAGGAGAAGGAATGTCCATTACTGCAATCTCTAATGTAACTTGCAAACGAATCTGAAAAATACCAACATATCGTTTTTTCAAAAGAGAAACTGGTTTGTTGATTGATGTTTGTTTTACGTCTAACATGCAAATACGAATTGAAAAATCTTGCTGATGAGCTATACGGGTATCAAAACCAACATCAAGGCGGTAATGCTTCAGAGAACTATCAGAAAATTGAAAAAGTAAGGAACAATGTAAAAAATATTGTCACTAGAAAAATATACGAAAAAGACAGCAAAGGAGTTTTATAAAAAATAAATTAAAACTCTGTCTGTGTCTCTGTCAATGAGCATATATTTACTAAAACGATTGACATTGATATAAATCTAGAACCTATAACTCACTAAATTCATTTACTAGTATTCAGATTAATTAATTATAAATGATGCAATTCAGTATCAACTTCACTAATAATACATGATGGTTTAGATTCTAGATTTTCACGCTGCTTGTTTTTGTACATTTTAACTTTAAAAAGTCCTTATACTGTTTATCTATTTTTAATTATATACCTATGAAGTGAACGTCTCGCCATTGTTTATTGTGCTTTAGGTTTTATAGTGAAAAGTAAAATCATAAAAATACTGAACTCAGAGGAAAATCAAACCGGAAAGTCCCTAATCACATTACAAAATCAAATGACAAAACACATAAAAAACGAATGGACAAGTGTATAAGATTATATTATAATGTTGACTGCTGTAACCCTTTTTTTAACGTGTTTTTCCTATTATATCTGTTTGTTTTGCTCATCCATTGTTGTCTTTACCAGAGAATCATATGCGACTGTCTTACAAGTGACAGTTTTATCTAGCTATATAACCAGGTTTAATTCACTATTTTCTACAAGGAAATGCCTGTACCAAGTCAGGCATATGCAAATTGTATTCCATTCGTAAGATGTGTTTGAGCTTTTGATTTTCGATGTTTTTGAGGACTTCCAGTTATAATTTAATTTGCATTTCGGTATTTCTGTTATTATACTATTTTTCTAAGAACAGCTTATATCAACACTTTATTAATTCTCGGGTTGATATAACTATTTGGTTGAAAGAAAGGGGTATGAAATAGCCATTTTATGATGAACGAAAAAAATAGTTTGCACATTGCTTTTTCATACAGTTTGATACAAGTATTCAAAATTTTCAACTCATTTAGGCAAATTTTACCTCAGATAAATTTGGCTACGATTATGTCTTATAAATCTTAGGTTTTTAAATATTCCTGATGAACGTTATTCCAAAAATGAATTTAGTGTTATTTTGATTTAATTAAGAATTGTTGAACTCTTAAAATATGTTATATTATTCTATATATTGTGTTGCAGTGTATTTAAAATGTATAATTGTTTGTTTGCATTGCTTGACCCTTATGGGTGTAATTTTGCAATAAACATTATATTATTATGTCAGTCAAAAAGGTGAGCTGCGCAGGAAAATATTTTCATATGTTTTGTGTATACCGATGGGCATGTATCGTTGATAATGGACTATCGATTTGTCCCAGATGGTATCATCCGCCTAGCCGACAATATTTAATAATGGCATGATCTGAGCGCTTTCAAAAGTTTTGATACCAAGGGTGACTGGGGAATAGAAATATGGTCATCATTGGTCTTCCGCAGTTAAACTCGCGCGCCAAAATGGGGCGTCCGTTTGGCTGTGCGAAATGTACAAATACGCAGTCACGCTCGGTCAGAATGTGGACGTTAAATGTGACGCCACGCTCTCTGTCCGTTAAGAATTCTTACAACAACTCTTTGAATGGTCTCTATTTAATATACCATAATTCTACAGTCCAAATTACCCGACCTTTATCCCGGACGTCCTATATTACAGGAGATACCTATAGTATTTTTAATGTGTTGTCATAAACATGCATGAAGAATTTGACATTGGTCGTTAAGCAACCAACAATCATTAAAAGTAAAAATTTTAGGATTTGTAATTTGGACTGGTAAACCGCATTTTCTGAAAAGTCCTTAACTGTAATGGTCATGCCGATTCTGCGTACAAAAGCGTTTTATGTCTATTTTCAACAAACGATTGACTGATGCGGTTTAAAACTGAGAATAAACCCAAGGACGGACAGTCAATCAGCAGTCGTATCGACCTAGGGATCATAACTGAGAATAACACTTTCATAATAATTTATCAATTATCCGAAACTTTGACTTCTTGTCTGATGGTACAATCTGCAATTGATAGTCACTGAGCAGACTACCAACAAATTTGTACATGTAGTATCGATAGGATTATCATGCATACGACCTAGTAGCAGGAATATCCACCATGAGGTTCGAGTGAGATAAAAAAATAAAATGAAATCAGAATGTTTTTTGTAAACCAAATACGAACAATATTGAACGGCAAGTGGTCTAGCAAAAAAGGATTTTCTTGTTAAGAGTCAAACTTTCATTATGTTAGGATAAGAAACAGAATCCAAATACTAAGTACTTACATTTAGTTGTGATTTTCTCTATCATGCAATACTTTTCATTTTCAGAACAATTTTTAACAAAACCTTTCATATGTTCTTTGCTGTCAATCAGCATGCTATTATCCTCTACGCATGTTTTGTCTTTATCATTACTCATAGAACAATCGTAACAAATGAGACAACCTGTAGAAAGAAAGATTCAAATCAGAGAAATTGCGTTTTCTGCATCCGGAATTGTTTCAATAATTACAAATTATATAAAAAATCTAAAAACTTGTAATCCGACTGAAGTTCAAACCAAATTTTGATATCTTTCAAACTATGACGATAACAAACACATTTAAGCATTATCAAAAGCTAATAAGGGAATGCATGATTTATATATTTACCCCATCCAAAATCAACAAGTCAAACATATATTTGTACATTTACAAAATGAAGAAAACAAAATATCTGCAATACTGTAACAAGAATTTTAGGTATTTATTGTTTATCATCTGAACTGCAATAACCATGTTAACATATTATATCCCATCTTCTTTATCTAGCTTATTTCATAATTAAGAAAAGGAATCGTCGATAATTTCCGCAGATCTCATCTTTCCACTACTATATATATGTCGAATTGAATTAAAATAATTTGGCATCAATTTTTATCTTCAATAATCATAAAATATCTGTTTTAAAAGATACGTGTTTCCGAACTTTTTGTATATTTTTTTCAAATACTAAGGATTTACCTCCATAGGAACAGATGACTTTAGATGTATTTGGCAAAACCTTTCGAAATTTCGAATCCTCAATGCACATCAACTCTGTACTATATTTAGTCTTTTAAAAAGAGGGACGAAAGATACCAGAGGGAGAGTCAAACTCATAGATAGAAAAAAAAATGACAACACCATGGTCAAAATTAAAAAGACAAACAGAAAAATAATAGTACATAAGACACAACATAGAAAACCAAAGACTAAGCAACACGAACCCCACCAAAAACTTGGGGTGATCTCGGGTGCTCCGGAAGGGTAAGCAGAATCTGCTCCACATGTGGCACCCGTCGTGTTTCTTATGTTGTTACAAACCGGTAAATAGTCTAATTCGGTAGGTCAAGGTCAAGGGAACGGGTATTGTAGTTACGACATAAGAAGCATATCCGATATCATCTGTGAAACGGTTATTCCATAACGGTCAATCAACTCGTGATATCGATGCTGTCCGTAAAATTCACGAAGGCATGATTTCAACCATTTGGAACTCTTGGTATAATAGCTTCGTTGTGAGTAGCAATCCTCTATCAAGGAAATCATGATCGGAAATACAAGCCCAGGAATATTGTATCAATTGGGAGATATATACTCCGTATTCAGGCGCTGCTGGAATGTTGCTACATAGAAATGGAAAGTTCACAATTTGGAAACTGAAATCATCTCTTTTGTCGTAAAGTTTTGTTTTCAACCAACCCTCATTGTGAATTTCTAGATGTAAGTCAAGATATGAGACAGACTTAGCTGTATCTGTAGTATCCTTTATCTCCAGTTCGATGGGATAGATTCGTTCAACATATTCACCATATTTTTTATTACTTAGTGAGAGAACAGCATCTATAAAGGATATTGCTAACTTCTTATCTTTCAGAAGAAGTTCCTATATGAAGTCAGCCTCATAATAATAAAGAAACAAGTCGGCAAGAATAGGGACATAATTGGTTCCGATTGGAATTCCGACAGTCTATTGAAACACACGTACTCCAAACGTTACAATTATGTTGTCAATCAAAAAATCAAGCATCTTGATAGTGTAAGTTTCGGTTAATTTTTGGTTTGAATCAGAGTGATTCTTAACAAAGTAGGATTTATCCCTCCCCAAGACAAGATACTTGTATCTACGTTCGCCATTCTTTTTAATGAAACAAAGTAATACCAACTCTTTCAATTTGTCTTTTAGTTTGGAATGGGGAATACTTGTGTAAAGTGTAGAAAAGTCAAATGTTTTAATACTATTGGAAGATGAGAGAGTCTTAGATTGTATGTACCCCAAAAGATCTTTGGATTTTTTTAGTATCCACATCTGATTCACGCAACCTCTAGAAAAGGCAGTTTCACGATAACTTTGGAGCCCGGTTTTGATTGCTGATAAAATAGATGTTAATAATTTAGAAGGAGGTTTCGTGGAGCACGTGGAAGACCAACAATATAACGTTGTTTGTAAGGACACTTATGTAGTTTAGGTATCCAATACAGTGATGGAAGATCCAGTTCTTAATCCTTGGTTGAAATTCCGAAGGAACACAGAACAGACCTATGATTATCCAGGAGTTCCTCTTTGGTACGTGTCGTGAGGGTATAACTTTTTCTCTTCGAACGTCACGGATGAGACTTTTGTAGACAAAACGCGTGTTTGTCATACAAAATACAAAGCCTGCCTTCGCTTAGGTGAGTTTATTTATACCAGTTTTAGAAATATGCCGACGAAATCTCAAACCTAATATGGTTAGTATTGTGAAAAATTAGTCTGAAAATAATGATATAGCCTTGTGACAAAATAGAGGTATCTGCTATAGTTTGTATCCCATGCGTATTATTAAATCTTAACGTTAAGTTCACGTTAAAAGATAAAAGTAAAACAAATACGGTTAATTCTCTTTAATTATTTTTCAGTATTTTTCTTTTTTCTTTTTTCTTTCTTTTAGGCAACATACAATGTATAAGCATACTAGACAGAAAACAGTCACTATTATTTTAAATTAATATCCCCGACCATCATCCCGAACGGCCTCTATTATGACAAGACCTACCTTTTATATTTATTGTTAACTTGTTCTCGTCCTGAACATGCATGGAATATTTGCCACTGGACGTTAAGCAACCAACAATCAATCATTCAGTATTTTAAATTAGAATTCTCCAATAAAATTGAAAGTTGTTTATTATTTAAAAAGTATTGGTTTTAGAAAATATCAAAAGTGATAGACAAGAGAAAAATGTGTATATAAAAATATTACAGGGGTATAGAATAAATAAAATAAATACAAAAAAAGAATATTACCTGCAGATGAAATAAATGCAAACAAAAGTACAACTCTCAATGCAAATTGAAAATCATCCATATTCAAAAAACGAGACAGAATCCAAACAGTCGAAAGTATTCTATATTTCCAATAACTTTAGTATGACAAATATGTAGACATTCAATGAAAAGATATGTTTGGCCTACACGTGACATCTTCTAATTTAACAGTTTATAAATATTTATGAAGACAAGTTTACAGCTTTTACATTAATGCTAGCAAGACAAATCTTTGTTTGGCTTGCTTGCTTTGTTTGTATCAATGTTTGCTCAAGCATGGTAATTAAGATAGGCGGGGCCTCAGCTTGTATACATCATACTTAAATTTTATTGGACGTTATGTTGGAGGTTAAGGACACTAAATTTTAAAACATCATATGACACATATTCTCACATGTTTCCTTACCTGTAAATATACAATACAGACAGGATTCTACTTCGTCGAAATTATCTTCCTACTACGCCAATTCATTTTCACAATCGTAGAAACGGAAGACATTTTTTTTTCAGAGATCCAACTTAAAGACTGTCGTCAAGCACTTTTAGTAAAATAGCTATTCGAACACACCTACTCTGATTTTGTGATCTATTGGATAGGTATTTCACTTGACCCCTATATTTCATCTTTTAGTACTGTGATTTTTTTAATGTTATAAAGTCAACATGTAGCTTTGCTATATAAAATGATAGAGTCTGAAGCGAGATGATGTATCAAATACTCTTGTTTTGTACATTTTCAAGACAAAATATTCATCTCAAACACACCATAACATAAAAAAAGTGCACTAGATTTTCTCTTTTCGATACAATTGTTTCCCATTTTTTGTGAATATTTTCTTGAGTTGCATAATCGAAGGACAGACATGGAAATAACTGACTGAACTAATAGATTGATATGTTATAAAAACAATATTAGGTCAATTAATGTTGAAGGCCAGTTTCTCAGCCTCATACAAGAAAAAAGTTTATATTTTTCTTTCATTGGCAAATTATTGTTTTTTTGAGAAAACATGTGAGAATATTTGTCATGTGATGTTTTAAAATTAAGTGTCCTTAACCTCAGACATAACGTCCAATAAAATCTAATTCTCCTGGTATAAACCACCCATCAATGTAGACATAAAACCAATACTTGCACCAAATAACCAAGTATAATCAATACTTGTACCAAATATCCAAGTATAACCAATACTTGTACCAAATATCCAAGTATACATATACACTGAATATACACGCCATAAAAGGCTATAATAAATACCAAAGACTTTGTAAAGTGGATAGTCGCACGACAACGCCGATGCTCTATATTTAATAAGAAATAAACACAATTCATACATATATATCTACACATATAATATATAATTCAAACATCAGTATCAAACAAAAAGTCTCCAAATAAAAAGCTTAATAAACTTTAACCAGAATTAAAATTTACCAAGAAAATTCGACTGCTCAGATTGACGATGTCGTGCTGAATGATTACATAGGCAATAAAATACCGCGAAAATAATTTTGAAGCGGGAAAACATTACGCCCTCTATGCTACATATGATGAAACACCCAGGAGAAATTAATTTCATTCTAATGCACTGCCCGTTTAAACGAATGAAATTATAATTCTCCTGGTATAAACCACCCATCAATGTAGATATAAAACAAATACTTGCACCAAATAACCAAGTATAATCAATACTTGTACCAAATATCCAAGTATAACCAATACTTGTACCAAATATCCAAGTATACATATACACTGAATATACACGCCATAAAAGGCTATAATAAATACCAAAGACTTTGTAAAGTGGATAGTCGCACGACAACGCCGATGCTGAACCCAAAGAACGGGAAGCTATTTATTACTATGTATGGAAAATTATAGTCCAAAATGTAAATAAAACAAAAAAGATATTCATTTCCCAAATTCTGAGAAACAATCCTACGTTCTGATAAATCGTCTTTCACATAGCCAGCCTTTGAAGTGTCCGACTTCCAACGTCCATGACGTTTAAAAAGTCTATCTGAAAAACCAAACCTTGCAGCGGTAATAGCACCACAAGATACTATATAATCCCTATGCTCTTATATCGGGAACAAATGGAGAAATTGCATCAAAGAAAGTTCCCTCATCCTTGTATAGCTTAAAGGCTTATTTGTTGAACGAAAACAAAAATTTCTTTCACTTGTGATAAATATCCGTTTTTTCGATAAAAATTGAAATGTGTGTTGACTTGCAATTAATTTAATAATAACGCAAATTCAACAATTCTGATACACGCATAAAGCCTAGATATCCCAATATACACGCACAAATGGAACGATTATATGCACAAAATAACTTATTATACGCATCCTATAATAACTCATCGGCTCGTCCTTCCACATATAGAGCCTTATTTCTTTTTAACATCCTCAAACACATATTTCTCTAATTGAGAATCTGTTGGAGAATCTTCACCAATAATCGAGTGCGCCCCTTTATACTATAGTATGCATCACATACAGGACTAGACAAAGCAATATCGTTTCTGAATAGCTGGAAAAAACATTCATGTATTTAATAACATAATTTAAAATTGATATGTGGTTCATTCCACGTTTTGAAATAGTTCATCAACACAATACATAATAATACCAATAAAATGAAAAAATACAATATAGCACATGCAGTAAAAATGACCCCAATACATGAAAACTATCACCAAGTTAATACTAGTTAATTTCAACATGAAAACTATCACCAAGTTAATACTAGTTAATGTAATGTCACCTTTAACTCCATTCTAATAGCCAACACCCTAAATGGTAAATCAATATACCAAAGGCCTATTTGTTCCCTCTACCAGGTAAAAAATTAGCTTTGTTAGAAGGTAGGTAATGTAAACCCAACACCTGATCAATAAATATATCTCCTTTGGGACATAAAAACGGCTAGTAAAACGCCGATCTCCACAAAGGTAAAATAATAGTACTATATGCCTTGTACATATATACATAAGGACTTTCAATTATAGGCAAACTGGGGGAACAAACCACCCATTTATACCCTCTGATCAATAATCTATCTCCTTTGGTATATAAAAACGGCTAGTAATACGCCGATCTCCACAAAGGTAAAATAATAGTAAAATATGCCTTACACTGCTGCATGTATACATAAGGACTTCCAAGAATCTTCCAATAATAGGCAAACTGGGGGAACATACCACCCATTTAAACCTTGCCAATAGACAGTGAACGCATCAATACACATTGAATGTACATTCCAATACCTGGAGTAAAATACAGGTAATCGATGGTTATGATCACTAACAAACCAATTAATTTCATGAGGACCCAAACAGGGAATCCAAATATTCAAAAATATGTACTGCATAACGGCAGTCATCAATATTTGTGATAAGACTTATATAGTCTGCAATTTCATTCTTTGCCCTAGGTATCCATTTAACCTCTAAAAACAAGTGTGCTTCAAACAAGTCACAAAAATGACATATGCAATATCTTGCAAATAAGGCTTCATACTGCCCTTATACTGAGCCCTTATATGAACAATGGACACAAAGTTTTGGTTATCCGTAAACCATTAATCGTTTATCTCTCATAAAATCTGTCAAAGAAGCAATATACATTTAACAGCCGTAAGTTCTTTCCAAGTAGCACTATGGTGTACATCGTAGTCATGACACATACCATGAGCAATATTCTTAGAATTTTCTACTGAACATCCACCATATCAGAGACATATAATATGTCTCTGACCATATCAAGTTCCACTGGTATCACTATAAACATAGTGTGACACGAAAAGTTGGATACAAAATGTTAGAATTTACACATTTAAGATTTACCAGCTAGAGTATAAGCTGCTCTTTACTTTGAACTGAAAGTCCAATATTATATTCGAAGAATAGGCTGATTTAGCATCAATCCTAATGATTCAATCATAATATAAGCCACATTCCTATGACATATATACGAAATTGATATAATCTGACCAACGGAAGCTACAGTTCTCCCATAAAATAACCTAAATATCATGAAGATACTATACTTGTTTTATGGTATCAAACAGTTATGACAGTCTCTCAACTGGTATGCTTAGGATAGCTTTGTCTGTATCAATGAAATAACCAAATATATCAATGTATAACTGTGAGACCAAATGGACACATGCAACCACTTTGGTCAATAAGGTCTTGTTTAACTCGTGTGACAATATCTGTACACATGCTAATATCAGAATCGGTGCCAAATCCATAATCTATATACTTAAAAATTTCTTTTCATTTACCTCAATTTAATAGTGGTCAAGTAACTTTAGTAAATATATAATAAGCAGAACTTTATCCAAAAGGGGGGAACGAAAATAAAAATATATGAACTTTCATCCAAGGATTTGTAGTCTCAACTATTATACCTTGTCATATGTCCAGTAAAGATAATCAGAATGCAGATCGTATATGCCTATATGGTGATAAGCTGAAAATTAAACTTAAAACAATAAAATTCAGTTTAATTAGATTGCATAGCTACCAAGATATCTTCAAATTATACAAAGGTGTTGTCCATAGATGTAAATTGACATGACCTATATCTAAAATTAAAAACTTTCATTGCCATTGTTTAGAACAGAGGTAGCAAGTGAATTAGCAAACCAATGGTTTATCATCAGTACATTCAAAAATAATGTCCTCTAAACAAAAAATCTTCAATAGCTTCTAAAACAAAATCACTGTATGTTGTTTTGTAAACAAAACGCACAGCCGTGTAGTATAAAATGTATTTTATAAGCGTGTAAAATGGTATCGGTAATGAAATCATGACAACCAATGTTATACTAAAAATCAATATGTCTCTATAATCTATCTCTGACGATAATTTTAGACTGACCTGTTCATATTCAAAATAGTCGAGTGTGAGAAAGTGTGCACTCGATTGACTACCAATAGAAATATTTAAATACTCATCTTATATAAATAATTCCGTATTTGGCCTATCGACAGCTTTCCGGTTAAATAGGCATCTATTCCTCAAATATTGGTTATCCATAACCATAGCAGGCTTCTTCCTGAAACTTAGACTGACTTCCGCTCGTGCTGGACATGTTGCAATAAAACGGGAAAAGGCATATACAACCGGGATGAGGTTCTCGAAAGGGCTGCTGTTGAAATTTTAATTGTTGTTTACTAGTGCTGAAAATTTCCTGTTGTGAAACACCATGCAGGAATAATGTAATCAAGTAATGGAGAATTTGGGTCCATTGTCAAATTCAAGATAGGCAGTGTACCAAGAAAATTCGACTGCTCAGATTGACGATGTCGTGCTGAATGATTACATAGGCAATAAAATACCGCGAAAATAATTTTGAAGCGGGAAAACATTACGCCCTCTATGCTACATATGATGAAACACCCAGGAGAAATTAATTTCATTCTAATGCACTGCCCGTTTAAACGAATGAAATTATAAGTATGATGTATACAAGCTGAAGCCCCGCCTATCTTAATTACCATGCTTGAGCAAACACTGATACAAACAAAGCAAGCAAGCCAAACAAAGATTTGTCTTGCTAGCATTAATGTAAAAGCTATAAGTTTCCAACTAAGTTACGTCCTTGTCAATACAGTGACACATTCGGACGTGAAAATGTGTAATATCTATAATATGTTTCTAAAGAGATACACCCGAAATAAGAAAACAAAGATGCATCATCAGTATCTATGTAAAATGGTGACTGACTCTCGTCAGATGTGTTTTTTTTCATATAGGGGTTTTTGTCTTTACACTCGCCATTCACGAAACAACTAATTGAACGTTCCCGTTCCGACCAGATGTGAATGCACCTTTTTAACATCCAGGAAAAGCAAACGCACATACCCATTTAGAATTGCTTACGATTTTGTTGTGTGTCCATGGTTAATTAATGGATGAAAACAAATTCACTATCATTTGACAGCTTTTGTCATCCAAGTTGGAGAGCACTTTTTTTTTACAGTTAATGGGGTACATTTTTTGATTGATAATAACAGGAAAAAAATATCCTTAGATTAAGAAAGAGTAATATTTGAGCTTTAAAATGAGTTAAAAAAGATTATGAAAAACCATTGACTAGTTAAGGAGAAATTAATCTTAACAAATAGTTGGTTAAACAAAAGTCTGACTGCAGTGCTACCTTAAATTTGTTTTGCTATGCTTCATTTGAATGTTTTAAAAAGATCAGCTGATGCCGTAAATAAACAGACTACATCTAAACGTTAAGAAAAGACGTATGTGTTCCAATTCAAAGCCCGGTTTGTTTTGTAAGTTTTAACATATCCCTACCTTTTTTAAACATTATATCGTAAAAGCGTGTTTTAAAGAATAACAGATTGATTCGTACAATTACAGAACGTTTCAATACTTGAAAATAACTTTTGGCAGAAAACTATCTTTAAAAAAAGACAACGTTCAAAAGAAAAAAAAAATAGATTCTAATTCATTCGCCTACGCCATCGTGGCTCTCTGTGATTGGTTGTTATATCTTTTATCGTCAAGTGGACGAACAATGAGTAACAGGAAAATTTGAGTCATTACAATATTTATTCAAGAATTTTATCAAAAACCACAAATCTACTTGTTTTACTTACTACGCATAACAGGAAGCTTACATTTTTTTGATGTTATGCACGTACGACGGTCATATCTTTGGTGCATGTATATCAAGTAACATCGTATATTTTCTTCTTTTTACGTTGCATCAACATTACATTTAGGAAAAGTGTGTTATTCTGAATGCCTTAGATACATATGAATTAGTTGTTAGAACAAGAAAAAACACCCTGATTAATTAAATTACAAACTATTTAAATAATATAAAAGATTATGTTGTACATCAAATTTAACAGACAACACATTTAAAGTAATCTAAAATAGGCATATAAAGGTCACCTTTCAGTTTTTAACGATGTAACCCTGGATAACATCCTTCAAACTACAATTGCTTATTTAAGGTTACAATGTACCAAATAAAATTACATGGGCGCAGCCATTTTATGAAGGGTGAAGGGAACATGACATAGAGATAAAAATAGATGGCTCTCTGTGATTGGTTGTTATATCTTTTATATATTTTTTTTCTGGAAAGTATTATGAATGAAGTTTCATGCAAGCACAAATTTGTCCTTAACTGTATAGTATGAAGGGCCGGAAATATTTTTTTTATGTTGCTCAAAATTAGGGAAATTTTTCTGCGAAATCGTCAGGTATCGTGAAAAACCCCAAAATTCACCTAGAAAAGCCATGGGACCATATATATTTGAATGCGGTAAAATCGCAAATAGATATCGAGCTTCAATTAGACAACAGCAGTTTTTCCATAATTAGTTTATTAAAAGCGCCTTTTAAAGGGGCACTAGCTGTCAAATTCATTGTAACCGATTTGACACAAATTCTCATATTTGGTTTATAACAATGTAAAACATTTATGCAAACTATGAAAAGTCTAAAATAAACAGTTTACAGAGCATGGGGCAGATAATATATAGGTTCGTTTCGTGTGTATTTTAGTCCAGACGCCATCTAATTAACTATCGATTTGACCTCAGATGACCATATAAGCGATGTAAACAAAAATAAAGATACGAATAGATTAAACCAACACGTGCAATTGCATTTTTATAGGTCTGTTTGATTTTATTTTATAGATTAAAAATAGATGTTTCTCGTTGTTTTTAACCATATAAGAATGATTTTATGTGCATCGAATTAGTAATCAAATGATTTACCGTAGTTTCACTTTCATTGTTGACATTCTTTTTCTTTAAATAACCAGTACACGTACAATGCATGCGTTGTCAATCTCTAGCTAGGGGTTAACTTGAAGTTCACATGAATACCGGTTAGAATAATGATGACGTTTTCACTTGCAAGTGAATCAGTCAAAAATTATGTTTAATCGCTTATTTCAACAAAATTAAAGGAAATTGATTGCTAAAAGCAAATTATTATTTCATTATTCCAATTTGATTAATGATTGATCTAAAAAAAATCATACTTTATTTTTTTATATATATCGTAGCTAGTGCCCCTTTAAGGAGATAATTGCTAAAAATAGCATTGCCGGCAATGGGGCCACCATTTAGTATTTATATCCTATAGGGGGTACCTATACTTAGACTAACTAGATTTTGCTTGTATAATTTTCATAAAATGTTAACAGTTGAAATATATTAACTGTTTTTAAACAATTTTTTTAAAGGAAAATTTTATTGGATATAAATAAAAAAAAAAAAAGAAGCATTGAGAAGCTTAATATAGGCTCTCTTTATCAACCCTTTTTTAGCAACCTATTCTGCACTTCTTGTCGATTATTCTCAATTCCATTCGTTTGGCTAAGTGGTTTGTGTCAATTTGTGGCCAATGTGACTATAGAAGTGGGATGTCTTTGTTAAAGAAGTAACGTGATAGTCTAACTTGTTTTGCCTTTCAACTTGATTCAAGAGTTGCTTGGACTTTCATAACACGGGAAACGACACCGAAGAAGAAATCTTTTATGGTGTTGGTGGGATGTACAGAACAGACAACAATAGGCAAAATATAGAAAGGATAGAGAAAAGATCAAGCCATAAAAACATGAAGGACCCCAATCCAGACCCATTTTCATGGAATTACACAGACTTAGTTGTTAGTTTTTGTGTCATGTGGTCTTTTGTGGAGAGTTGTCTCATTGGCATTCATTTATATAACACATCTATTTTTATATTTAGGAATAAGCAACACGAACTCCACCAAAACAGGACATTATAAAAACATGGAGACATGACATGTATGATTGCCGAATTGACATGGATGTAAGCAATGATAGTTAGACCTTGAAAAATGAACACAATCCATACAGTGTTTTCAGCGATAAAAAGCCTCGACCTGAAAACTTTTGACACAATTAAAACGAGAAAACTGATGACCTATTTTATTGCGAGACAATTTTCGAAAAAAAAACCCAAACCCGTATATAACATAAATGAACAAACGACAACCACTAAAATACAGCCTTCTGATTTGGGACAAGCATATAAAGTTTCTTACCGGGTTCAACATGTTTGTCAGTGTAGTTTTTGTATTTTTTACCCCATTTTTAACTTTACCTAGATCCCACTTTTATGGATGTACAATGATTTACATGTATAAGATACATTCCCAAAGCTTTTACTCCTGAATAATCCCGCATGACAAAAGTTTGTCATTTACCTCCTGATAAAAGCACCTCGATAAACTGTGATTTATACAATAAAATCAATCAACTATTTTTACACGCAGTTATCTCTCTTCAGTCAAAATAAAATTTGCACTTAGCTTTTTTCGCTGTATAGGTCTTTTGACTATTCTGCGGAAAGACCAATAGAATTTGGTTTGATTATTCTCTTTTCTTCTTCATCCAAATTTGTTAATTGCCCTGTTTCGGGGTTTCGAAAGATGTCGCTTAGATATTAATATATATTAATAGAACGCTTAGAACGTTGTGCTGTTTCTGCATTTTGTTAAAGAAATAGTTTCATTAGATGTCAAACATTGGTTTTACTTTAATTTTGTCTTGAAATTATTTTTTGTTTTTCTTTCTACAGAAATTCTATACGGTCGCCATCAAAAATGGGTTCATTTACAATACGTTAGTCTTTTATACTCCGACCTAATGGATACATTTTAACTCTAACATACTGTGTCGACTATCGATTGTCAAATAGTATTGCCGCCTTTGAAATTTGCTTAATACTTACTTGAGTGTCTGACGTAATATAATATAACCTCGCATTTTCATATTTTTAATTGCTGCTGGAGTTTGTTTCTCGAAAACAGGAGATAATCCAATATCAATCATAATCCTTGCGTAAAAATGTTGGGTTCCAAGAGAGCTCAAATATTCGTAATGCATATTGCATATTCCATAGAGTACCAGTGGTATATTTCGTATTTTATTTCTCGAAGACTACAAAAACTAGAAAAAGACGGGTATCAGGGTCTGTCACTTGAAATGCCGTTGCTGCTTAGCAACCAAAAAAGTATAAATAGTCATGTGGCAAAAAATCCGTTGAAAAACATCGTCTATTTTTTCCGCATTATAAAAAAAGGCATTTTAAATGGGTCCGACGTGCAGAAATGGAAGCTATTTTCTATGCTATGAGTATCTTCTTGTGGGAGGTAAAATGTAAACAAATAATCCAGGAGAGTGCTTCGGACGCAATTTAGAGTGTTTATTGCATTTATCAACATTGTGTCGACACCGATGCTGGTAGACTGTTGATTCTTTTGGATATTATCAGCTCAGTAGACATCTCTTCGGTAATGAATTTAAAATATCATGTATTTATTTTATTTCGCCATTTGATAAGGGCCCGAGACTTTCCGTTTTGAATTTTCCTTGTAGTTCGGTATTCTTGTTATTTAACTCTCAACAGTTCCACGTTTATAAATAAAACCAGGTGCTCCGCAGGGCGCAGCTTTATACGACCGCAGAGGTCGAACCCTGAACAGTTGGGGCAAGTATGGACAAAACATTCAAGCGTGATACAGCTCTGAATTTGGATTGTGATAAAATTTTTGACATTACATGGGTTTTTCTTACACAAAACAAATGTCAAGATTTTACAAATCAATTAAAGATTTCTTCTTCAAACTTATTTAAATCTAAAATTAAATAGTTGACACAGCATAGGTTTCTGACACAGATGAATGTGGTCTAATGAACTTAAAAATTTTTTTTTGCCTTTGAGCAATTCACTATGCTGTTGAATATTAATCCTCTCAAAAAAATGTTTGAAGAAATTTTCTTTTTATTTATGAAATCTGAAATGAGAAAAATTTAACCCCCCCCCCCCCCCCATTTTTTTCTTCACATCCCCGTTTCCCTTTTTGCAAAACTGATATCAATTCAAATTTCTAATGGAGTTTGCAACAATAACTACTCTTTTAAATACATCATAAAATATTAAAATGTAAAATAAAGTGCTTGTTATCACTGAATGATAAAGATTGGTTGGTAGTAAAAGTGAATATACATCGTTTATTGTATAAAACAATAAAAAAAACTTCATCAGCAACATTTTATATTGGCAAATTTCCAATGAAGTTATTTACATAAAGTTATTGGCAAATAAAAATAAAAAATGACATCATAGTCATGTCTGGCAAATGTCCAACATACATTATCTAAAAACATTTTAGATAAGATAAGGAAAAAAAGCTTCATCAGCAACATTTTATATTGGCAAATTTCCAATAAAGTTATTTACATAAAGTTATTGGCAAATAAAAATAGAAAATGACATCATAGTCATGTCTGGCAAATTTCCAACATATATTATCAACTACTATTCTATACAAAGAAAGATAACTCCAATTGAAAATTAATTGCTATTGCACAATATTGTGCAATTAGATATTTCTTGCTATTGTGCAATACTGTGCAATTGAAAATTTCTTGCTATTGCACAATACTTGATATGGAATCCTGATTTGGACCAACTTGAAAACTGGGCCCATAATCAAAAATCAAAGTACATGTTTAGATAAAGCATATCAAATAAGCCCAAGAATTTAATTAGTTTAATTTTGGACCCTTTGGACCTTAATGTAGACCAATTTGAAAACTGGACCAAAAATTAAGAATCTACATACACAGTTAGATTTGGCATATCAAAGAACCCATTTATTCAAATTTTGATGAAATCAAACAAAGTTTAATTTTGGACCCCCATTTGGACCAACTTGGAAACTAGGCCAATAATTAAAAATCTAAGTACATTTTAAAATTCAGCATATCAAAGAACCCCAAGGATTCAATTTTTTTTTAAATCAAACTAAGTTTAATTTTGGACCCTTTGGGCCTTAATGTAGACCAATTTGAAAACGGGACCAAAAATTGAGAATCTACATACATAGTTAGATTCGGCATATCAAAGAACCCCAAATATTCAATTTTTGATGAAATTACACAAAGTTCAATTTTGGACCCTTTGGGCCCCTGATTCCTAAACTGTTGGGACCAAAACTCCTAAAATCGAACCCAACCGTCCTTCTGTGGTCATAAACCTTGTGTCAAAATTTCATAGATTTCTATTCACTTAAACTAAAGTTATAGTGCGAAACCCAAGAAAATGCTTATTTGGGCCCTTTTTGGCCCCTTATTCCTAAAATGTTGGAATCAAAACTCCTAAAATCGATCCCAACCTTTCTTTTGTGGTCATAAACCTTGTGTTAAAATTTCATTGATTTCTATTTACTTTTACTAAAGTTAGAGTGCGGAAACTAAAAGTATTCGGACGACGCAGGACGACGACGACGACGCCAACGTGATAGCAATATACGACCAAAAAATTAAAATTTGCGGTCGTATAAAAAAAGTATGAGAAACGAAGGAAAGTTGACCTTAAATTATTTTGTTATTCCGATTAGATCCTTTTGGTAAAATAGGTCGTAACGTTTCGGCGTATTCACGCACCCCTGTTTTTTAAATGTTATCGTTTGAGCTTTTCTGATGAAATTATATTAAGTTTATACAAACACCGAGGTATTTAATTAGAAGTTCTGGTCTTCACTATTGATACCATCAAATGAATAGAGGGTGCTAAACGAGGGACGAAAGATACCAGACGGAATCAAACTCAAAAATAGAAAATAAACTGACACCGCCATGACTAAAAATAAAAAGACAAACAGACAAATAATAGTACAGAAGACACAACATAGAAAACTAAAGACTAAGCAACACGAACCCCACCAAAAACTTGGGGTGATCTCACGTGCTCCGGAAGGGCAAGCAGATCCTGCTCCACATGTGGCACCCGTCGTGTTGCTTATGTTATTAAACATCCGGTATATAGTCTAATTCGGTAGGTCACAATCGTGAAGAGGGAACGATATTGTAGTTACAACATAAGGAACATATCCGGTATCATCTGTGAAACGGTTATTCGATAACGGTCAACCAACTCGTGATGGCGTCGACTGATCTGGTCATAACGTTTATACGTGGTTTATGCAATTGTGAAACATTTACATTATTTCATGGCGGTGGAGAAGGAAGAATGCCGACTGGAAACCACGGATTATATGCCGGAAAACTGACAAACATTGTCAATTACTACGATTGCAGTCAAGTGCACTTGACATGTGCGGGATTCGAACTCACAACCTAAGTGTTGACTGGGTTTTGATATAGGAATACGAGATGGGATTAAGAAATAATTGCAAAACAAATGTTTGCAGGCTTCTTTCCTTTCTAATTTTTTTCTTCTGATGAAGTATAATCTGAAACTAAACCTCATGGTAATTAATAAACTGATCATAGATACCAGGATTGAAATTTAATTTTTGCCCACAGACGCTCGTATCGTCCATACGATTCATCAGCGACGTTCTTATCAACAAATATTGAAAAAGCCAAATAAAGAACGAAGTTGAAGAGCATTGAGTACCAAAAATTCCTAAACGTTTTGCCAAATACAGCTAAAATAATCTATTACTGAGATAAAAAAGCCTTAGTATTTGAAAAATTCAAAGTTTTGTAAAAAAATAATTTATAATAATGACCATGTCAATGAAAATTCATGTCAACACTGAAGTGCTGACTATAGGGCTGGTGATACCATCGGAGAATAAAAACTCCAGCAGAAGTGGTATCGACCCAGTGGTTGTAAATAAATAACTCATAGAAATTTATAAATTTGAAGTTAAATGTTTAGGTTCCCAACTTTGTTTAACGGAATTATAGATGACGGTCATTGGAATTCTGAAAACTGTAAGCGGTTCCATAGTTACCCTTCGATAGTCATGGTCTATATAAAACGATAGTAGAGTTTTGAAACCTTAAAGACCTACACTAAGATTTTCACGAACGTCAAATAGTGTAACCACTGGATTCAATAGAGGAAAAGAGGACGGGATTGAGGTTACTACAATTGAAACATATCCATTGTCACCTGTGACAATACTATTCCATAACGATCACCTAACTGATGACTCTTCTCTGTATACTCTGAAACCAGAAGTGTTGAAGTTCTCCGAAAGGCGTGATGTTTTTTTTTTGGCTTCTGTTAATCTTCAACAAGTCTCACAATGAATATATAAAGAATATTATAACAAAATAATTTTATTAGCTAAATGTAGATGACATTGCAATTTAATTAAGATAGCAAGTAAATTATGACAAATACATTTTATTGAACTTATAACATGTATACACAGAAAATAAGGATTTCAAATCAGAAGTAGGGACTTGACATTTCGAATAATCATCAGTACAAATCATTATATCTTTTCACACAAATATTGAATATTGCAAATTTGTTTTATGATTATGTCGTCTTCTGATAATCGTAAAATATAAGATTGTTAATATGAAATGAGTGGACCAATTCAATTTTTATGGAGATTTAATTGCTTTAAGCTGTAAATATATATACTGCACATTTTGTTTTGGTGATGTGATATGAAATATTGCAATCATTTTTGTCGTTTTTAATAATGAAATTTCAAAACAGGAGAAATGGAAAGAACAGATTGTTTTTACCAAATGTATTGCAATTTTAAATTAATTCAGTTGCAAGAAAAGTTATATCATTTTAATAATGAACATTTAGTAAATGCAAAAATTAGTAAATGCAAAAATTAAAAAAAAATTAAATTGAAAAAAGATACCATATATATGATGCATGAAATGTGGTTAACATCTGATATGATGAATAAACATGAAAAAATATTTAAATTATAATTTGACAACTTTTTTTCAAAGAGAAAGAATATATCTGTTAAACCTTTTAAACCACTGCACACAAAATACGTTTACAGTATACATATATATAAATGTTGTTAGACTTATAAACAAAGAAAATTGATCAAATAAACAAATATTTAATTAAAAAAGATTATGGGAATTCATCAAGTAACAAAAACTTAATAATTGTATTGACAATCATAATTTTTAAATTTCTTTTAGTTTAAATTTCAACAAAAATCTATTTGAAAAAAAATATTTCAATTTTGATTTCAATAGGAATATATATTTGTTTTACAATCTTTCATTGAAAATCTATTTTGTTTTAGTTTCTTTTGATAGAAAAAAAAGATAAAACATTATGCACTTTTAAAACTATAAACAAATACCATAAATGTACCATAATCTTTGTGACATACATTATCTATAAAAAAAAAATCTACTTTACTTGTTCATAGCTCGCCTTACAAAATTTTAGAATACGAAAACTTATATAAACTACTGATATATCATAAAAATGTAGTTATTTTTATTCATGAATCAATTTGAGCAACACAAAGTTTGTAAGTATCTGAATTGATATATGTTTTATGAAATTACTTTCAAATTTAATTAAAAGCGACCGATAGCCAAACAATATGCATTCCTCATATTATTTTGTATATCTTTTATATGTTTTTTAATAGATAGTTCGGCAACATTGAATTCTTTTAGATGTGTGTTATTGATTTTTATGAACCAGAAATAGACTGCACATAACTACTTGTCTAAAACAATCATGAACAAATATGACTTCTTCCACCACAGTATTTAATCTCACTTTCTTTGTGCATTATGATCAATTTGTGGGTCAATTTGCGTTAATTATTAAGGTTTGAAGAATACTTAAAAACAATAAATGAATGCGAATACATGTATGTTTGTTTTAAATGCTATTGTAAATGTTGTAACAGTCTACGTTTGCAATTATCTGATAATAAACGTTATAGAGCAAATATTTAATGAATAATTATACCCAATTTCTACATGCCCCTCATAATTGTAAGACATATCATTTATTCACAAGTATATATATATATATTACACAAAAACATTTATTTTTTCATCTACACATTACAATCATTCATAAAAGATTAAATCCTATATTACAAAACAAAAATAAAAGCACTTTAATTAAAGTAACAGGCATTAAATCCTTTTTTGAAAAGGATTCAAATATCACAACTCACATCCAATATTCACTGATTGAATTCAGGAATTTTTGTCTTTTTTCATTCACTGACAAGTTCTGTCATACAATTACTTCAATGTTAGTTTAAGATTGAGTTGTCTTTCTTGAATTGTTTTCCGTTTGTTGATGAAACGGTGTCAAATTTACAACATAAAATTTGCATTTCATGCAAAAGTTAATATAAACATTATCAAAAACTATGTCTCTTGTAGCATACAATAAACATTGTATGATTTTGCGTTTGGTCCCTTGGCCAATGTCTTTTATGCAAATGTGAAATCGATCTTCCTTATCAAGTTTATTCTTAACATTTTACAGATAAATGCCGCTTTTTGTATCAATTCTGATCTCATGAACACATGTAAAGAGGCAAGGAATCATGCTTGAACTGATATTGACCCTAAAGTTCAAGCACAAAAGCTTTAGAACACGCTATAGATATTAGCACATTAACCTTTAACCAATAGAAACAGTCGTAGCACCAGTTATGAACTAGCTTGAACAGGATATGACACAGACCTATTCATTGGTATAATGATGTGAATGTTGCCTGAATCATCCAGTACAGGAGCACTTGGTGTTGGATGTCCACGATATACATCTCCAGCTTCCTGTGGCGTCAAGGTGCCATTGTCATTAGAATCATTAGAGTTATTGCCCTTTTCATTTGGTTCAAATTCAAGTGTTTGTGGTGGTGCCGCGGCATCTTTCGAATCTTCAAGCATGAATTTAACTTGTTCATTTTCCTCGGTTTCGTACTTATCCTGTGCTGAGCAACAAGGAAACAAAACATCCATTACTCCTTCCTTATTTTGACGCTTTGAACGTCTGCTAACTACACCATTTTCTAGTTGGGTTTCTGCATCAATCACAACTTCTGGATAAGCTAAATAGAAATGAATTGAATAAGTACTTAGATAAGTAAATGTAAGTGTAAAACACATGTTATCAAGAATTGATGATCTGATCCAGTAAGATAAATAGAACTCGAAACTTTTTACGTCTTTTAAATACATATTATTTAATAGCATGAACGTTAATAGTACCATGAATGTTACTGTAACACATACGCATTTCATGAAGTATAACATTTCCTTAGGATATATAATTTATAATTTAATTTAAATATTGTTAGAAAAGACAATATTGCTATGTCACGCCCATGATGTTCATGATGATTAGATTACCCATAATGCAATAGCATCAATGTGACATCATCATCACAACTCAAGTTAACCAAATAAGAACCCAGATGTTTAATTACCTTCTCTGAATTTGCTACATATTTTATAAATGATGTCTTCCCGTTTGACCTTTTTCAGGCAGGCAAACAGTTCTTCGACAGCATCACCAGCCTCTTCTCGCCATTCACGCCAATCCTGCATGTAACCATTGATGGCATATTTGTGATCTTTGTCTGAAAATACAACAATAAGCGTGTTATGAGGATTCCATTGTACACTAGCAGCTCTACAGTATTAAGAGCCATTCTCTGTTAGCATCAAAATTTCTGATATAGGGTGGGAAAGTCAGGACCTCAAATATTAATGAAACTTGGTAGGTAATACTCATATGTCACCCTTGTTTGAAATTTGGTATAATATTGATACACAGAGTTGCGGTTGCCATGGTTACCATACATCATCAAATAAGGCTTCTTACAGAGTCTTTCAATCAGTGAAATTACCATTTTCTTTGCATACAAAACATAAAGCAAACTATTCTGAGGTCATATTCTTTATTTGTCATCATGAAGACAATGATCTAAGCATATAATAACAATATATAACATAATAAAAAAAATATCCTATCACAGTTTTTTGAAGCTGCCAAAATGCTATGGAGTTATCAATTTATAAATTGAACCATTTCGGTTTTCCTTTTTTTAAATTGAACAGGAACTGCTCAGCCTTCTAGAAAACATAATTGTACAGTTCTGACGGTTTGTAGGTTTCTAGTTGCCCAATCATTAGTTAATTGCATGTATTCTGTCTTCATGGTTGTTTTCTTGTCTTGTCTTGACTTGTTATCATCTATTTTTTTGTTCTATTATAACCTTTGTGTTTTGTGTTTACATATCTAGGAAACGATGACTTGAACAAAAATAAGTGTGCATTAGAAAGTTGAAGTACTTGGATTGAATGGAGAATTTCAACTGATAGGGCATTGTTGAAATACTCCCCAATAATGTGAAATGTGTCCCATTATGTGGAATCTGTCCCACAAGAGTGAATTCAGTTTTTGCTGAAAGTGTTAATTGTATCTTATCCACGAAAAACAAACTCCGTTTTCCGTATAAGATAATTTTCCGAGTTTCATGTCTCTAAGAAGGATTTTGATAACATCTGGTTTATACAATATAACCATACCTTTATATTGTTCCACCACTAGTTCATATTTAGCATCTCGAGTATGATTCCGGAATAATTCTTGTGGTAACGACCAGATCTGTTTGTTTATGTTATCCTCTATTTCTCTCATGGATGCTGTCAACACTTAAACAAGAAAGATTACGACATTAGAATGATAATAAACTACATACTCACAACTTGTATTCAAGTCAATTATCAGTCTGAACAAATTCTAATATAGAGATTGATGAACTATGTTAAATTGATAAACTAGCCACAACAGTTCCTTGAGAGATCGTTAACAACAGGCACCAAAATCAATTATCAACGCTTGGTCAATGTTAACAAAAAAGAAGGAAGATTAATGATCTGACAACATCAAATCAAGTTGATATATGCTTTTCGTAATCAAGAAAAGTATCTGTATCTTTTCTTTATTTAATTTAATTTTTTCACACATTTTCTTGATAGATGATTGCTGAGCTGACGAAAGTTTTCACTGTAAGTATACACTATATCCCTTGTTTATGCAACACGAAAGTTCAGATGGGGAGGGTCTTCAGGATTAAACAAATAAACTCATCATAGATACCAGGATTTAATTTTGTAATTATACTCTAGACGTGCGTTTCGTCTACAAAAGACTCATCAGTGACGTTCGAATCCAAAAAAGTTTAAAAGGCCAAATAAAATACGAAGTTGAAGAGCATTAAGGACCAAAATTCCAAAAAGGTTTTGCCAAATACAGCTAAGGTAATCTATTCCTGAGGTAGAAAAGCCTTAGTATTTCAAAAATTCAAAAGTTTTGTGAACAGTTAATTTATAAATATGACCATATCAATGATAATCCATGTCAGCACACCCGTGCTGACTACTGGGCTTGTGATACAAATAAAATAAGGAATAAAAAATGTAAAAAATCCCCGATTTTAATTACATTGTGGTGAATTATGAAAACATTTTCTATCTGCGCATACCTTTTCTTCGATATGGTTCTTCTTTTGCAGATCTTTCCACTATCTGTGATGCTAACCGTTCCAAATGATCTGGATCAATCTGGTCATTCTTAGCACGTGCTTTTCGTCGCCTACTCAGTAGAAATAGGAACAAAAGGACAACAATAACAATGATCGCCAGGACGCCTAAAACAATTCCTGCAATGGCGCCTTCAGATAGTCCACCATTTTGTGCATTGCCTTGATGTACAGGCGGTGGATTTGTACAGTCTTTAGACGGATCTGAAAACAAAAAGTTTTTCATTTAATTTTTAATATTAAATTTTTCAAATTGAACTGCTCCATTTTTTGGAATTGACAGTTCGGTGCATCCTTTTGCATTGTCACTACTAACCTTATTTGAACATGAACATAATCAAACCTGCAGCAAAGGTGATATGCCAATTCAAATAACACAATGTAATCTATTTATTGTCATTGCCCTAAATATAATCAAATATTATGACACATGTAACTAATAGCATCTAGACTGACTGTACAAGTCAAATTATTGACAAGCAATGGCTATATATTAAATCTTACATGTGTTATTAATAGGCATCTTTTTCAGAGTTTCAAATTAAGGCAACAATAGTTTACTGAAGTTAAAATATCAATTTTGAGACAAATCCAAGTCAGCAGTGTTAATAAAAACAATGCAGGCCAGAAATAAAAGCATACGTTTTCAAAGCTTAAAAGCTTTATTTATAGACGAACATTAGTATACAGAAACAAATTAACCAATGTTTTGTTTTTTATAATAAGGGACGACATCAAAAGTTCAATGTAGGATAAAAAAAAACTTAATTCATATAGTTTTTCACTGACGCCCCTACCCCTCTTAACTTAATTTGGGGAAAATTGATTGACCAATAAGGATATATATAAAATCGGTGTCAACTAAACAAAACTTGCAGCAATTTTGACCCAAACTATTTGAATTAAGTTTTTATCCTTCATTGATTTTTTATGTCGTCCCTAAAACATAATAGAAAGTGAAAAGATATTTATATTTACTTTTGACTCTGTATGTACTACAGACGTTATCACCAGTTCCATTACTACGTTTTATTGTACATCTTTTATCTTTTTCACAGCTGAAACATAAAAGAAAATCGTGAGCAGAAATGATAAAATACGCTTTTGATCTCCAACATGTGTTATAATATTCTAACAATTAGTTGAAATGTTAACTTTTAACTGCAGCAAGTAGAGTTATGTTAATGTTTATTTTGGCAAATGAATTAACTTTCGTTTATTGTTTTCAATAATATTTTTTTTGAATTTTTAAAATACATTTATAACATTTATATTTTAGAAAGTTTGTTTTTAAGCCTATTCATCAACTTAACTTTATGACTGAAAAAAATCCTTTAAATTTTATTTTCATTCTTAAACATCGATGTAAATAGAATTTCTCTGACAGAAATTGACAGGTATCTTACTTTTATTATTCTACCATCTTTTTCACTTTCATGGTGGACTACACGTGTCAAGATAGAAAACAGTATATATGTTTTGTGTCTGTTTCGATTCAAAGATCTGCAGGGCCGTAACTAGGGTTCGAATTCAGGGGAGGCAGGGGTTAGGGGCCGGCGATTGAGCCCCCCGCCGATTTTTTTCTCTCTCAGTCATTGGCTAAAAATTACCCGTTTCCCTTCGATTTCCTTACTTTAAGAAACATCAGTATTGCTTGAACATGGAAGCAACTTTTATGCAAAAGCATGCAAGCTCAGATTGCTGTTCGGGGTGAGCCAAGGCTAGCTCCGTCTTGAAGGCTGTACTTTGACCTATAATTGTTAATGTTAAATACATTGTGACCGTGGATTTTTTTCTCAAATGATAAGGCTAAAATTACCCGTTTTCCTTCGATTTCCTTATTTTAAGAAAGATCAGTTTTGCTGGATCCTTGGAGCAATTTTCATGCAAACAATTATTATCTGTATTTTCTGTATTTAAAGATATTTTTTTTAGAAACTGGTCAGTTCAAAAAACATATAAAGCAAGATTATAAAACGCAAGAGGATCTTGAAAATTCAATATTGTTGAAAGCTGAACAGACATGTATATAACTACAACCAGGGACTTTCTATACTAGTCTAGTATATACTTAGTATAGAAAGTCCCTGCTACAACGAATGGGAGTCTTTACCTACTAAGGCATTGACCATAATGTTCTCGTACGATTGGGAAACTTAAAAAAACGATCCAACAGTTGATTCAGCTGGTAACGAGTTTCCGATATCTTAAACGATTCACAATACAAAAGGAACTTCCTTTGCTTAATAATTGAGCTCCCAAATAAATGTGAATAGTTAAGTTTTTATTCAAAATTATCGAAAGCAAAGTGTCATATGTGTTCTCATTCGAATACTGACCCCCTCAATACTGAATAACAGACGGACGGCCACACCAAAAAAAAAATAATAAAACAAATACTGAAACGGTTTACTTTCGATCAAAAATCTGAAAAATGACATACATATCACGTATCATGATAACACTGTTAAAACTGTTAACTTGTGTTGTTTATATTATAAATTCAAGTTCTTCGTGTACATATTGTCAATATTTTATTTTTTTACTTCAAAAGAAAATTTTGGTGTAGAAAATTCAGGGGAGGCAGTTGCCTCCCCTGCCTCATAGGTAGTTACGGCCCTGATCTGGCAATGAATCATTTAAAACAAACAAAAACACGTTTGCAGAACATTTTACCAGTTTTTTTTAAGAATTTCAAAGTTAAGAATGGAATCTTTTAGATCACCGATCATAAAAATCTAAGTCAAACGTAGCGATATTAGATTACTTTGAAAGCTTAGTATTTTCAAAGCAGTAATGTGAGTTTGTTTCCAGGTATTTCTTAGATTGTCTTAGTATTTTTACATCAGATAATGAAAACAATCATTTCCTTCCATAGAACCTAGCGTCATTTTTAGTAATAAATCTTCTAACTTCTTCTTGTTTTTATAAGAAAGATTTGTAAGGAATGGTAATAATTTTAAACATTTAACCATATAAGGGCATTTCTATCAAAATAAAAAATTATATATAAATAAGTTTTATTGTGGGTTTTGTTGTCTTAATCCCTGTAAATTATTATTTGTATAAAGTATATACCATAGTGTGGTTGATTCATTTGTATATGTAGACTTTACCCATTGATCAAAGGTTTTCATATTATTTCGTCAAATGTTCGACTTTGATCCTTTCAAAAAAAAATATTTCAAGTTAAATGAATCAGAAAGAAGTTAATGAAAGCTTTGTGTTGAAATAGCCTTTAAAACTAAACATCAATTCATTCTTTTAAATACTATGTTAAACATAAAACCAACATCAAGTCTTTTCTTGTCCTATAAAAACAATGTAACAGGTTGAAATTTTAACTATAAACATTTACAGTTTTTAGAATTTAAAAACCTAACCTTTAACTAACACCATCCTGATACAATTTAAAATATTTTTTTATATTTAAGGTTTAGTTTACGACTGGCTGATCCACGATTTTTTTCAAAATTTCATCTACCTAACTTTGAGGTGTTAGTTTCATTGATAATAAACATAGGTTAGTTTTTTGTTTAAAGCTAACACTTTTTCTTTGATATTTCTTACATTATTTTAGTTGGTCAGAATAACATTTACAGATTGTATGTAAACTAAATGTTTCAGGGGGGGAGTCATCAATGTCCCAACCTTAATTATGTTTTTGTAGAATAAAGCTTAAATTGAATTTAAATAGATATTGCCACGTCCCAAAAGTCTAAACATGCAGCCTGAGACATGATTTATTAAAATTATTTCATTGGCGTCTACACTGAAACGAAATTTAACCATCTGCCTTCATTTTTTAATGTGAAAATCAAGATACATGATGATTGCTTTGTGAACAATATTATCCAAATTTCCCAAAATGTCTACCAAATGCAGTTATAATCTAATTAAAATAAGGGAATAGGTATTGTTGTGATAAAAACTCATCAAATATACCAGGGTTATAATTTTCAATGCATCCTGAACACTACGCCAGACGCACGTTTCGTCTACATAAGACTCTCATATAAAAATATTTATAAAGCCAAACAAGTACAAAGTTGAAGAGCATTGAGGATCCAAAATTCCCCAAAAATGTGCCAAATAAGGCAAAGGTAATCTATGCCTGGTATAAGAAAATCCTTAGTTTTTCGAACAATTAAAAGTTTTGTTAACAGAAAATTTATTAAAATGACCACATTTTTGATATTCATGTCAACACCGAAATAAAACCACTTATAACCTCGTTTTCAAAACTTACTTTGTAACTGTCTTACACCTTTGTAGTTTGTCCTTTTTGTTTGAATATGTACTGCCTACTACACAGCGCTCACAGGAACCTGTAAAAATATCATCAAGTTTATATTTTTTCAATATTTGTTGCTACAGCTTTATATTTTCCTTTGACATTATAAATCTTTATCCAATAATTTGTTTGATTAATTCACTACTATGATAATTATTATTAATAAAATATCGAACTATTAGTAACACTTATGGTCCAGTGCAGTTATCATTTTCTATTATTTTGAGTCACATGAATGGGGACACGTGCAAAGCAGGAGCTTTAAGTTGGAAGGATCTGGTCAATAAATCGATAGTGAGGGCATGCAATTCCAACAGTTTGTACCCTATCAGTATTTACAAGGATCTCAGTATCAGTCGGTAATAAGGGAATGCAATTCCAACAGTTTGTACCCTATCAGTATTTACAGGGATCACAGTATCAGTCGGTAATAAGGGAATGCAATTCTTCCGACAGTTTGTACTCTATCAGGATTTACACGGATCACAGTATCAGTCGGTAATAAGGGAATGCAATTTTTCCAACAGTTTGTACACCATCAGGATTTTATAATTTACAGGGATTTCAGTGTACTATAGTTATCCTTTGGTATCTTTCGCCGCTCTTTCGACAATTTGGATTTCTTTTATTGGAGGGGGTAAGGTGTTCTTGATGAAAGTAAATTCAGAAAAGCGATTCAGACACACAAAATTGATATAGTGACATTGTCATGTTTCACAATAGGGATAACGTCACTGGATTAATTACTCATGGATACATTTTTGTTTTCATTTTTTGATTTGAACTCCATCTACAAATTGAGTCACTTTTTTAAATTAATGGAAATAGCGAGTGCATGGTAGCATATATCTTTCCTCTCACCATAATCTGTTTGTCCATAACCTCTATCACAGTAATTGTTTTGTACGCATGCTCGTTGATCTGTTGATTCAAAATGGTAACCAGGTTCACATTTACACATTGCATCACGTGTCGTACTCCCATAATCTCTGTAACGCATGAACTGGTTGTAACAGGCTTTTCTGGAATTATAAAATGGACATTTACGTCATTTATTCAGTGATCTTGATGCAAACAAAGTTTCATAAGGATTTTTTGACAAACTGCCATCTAGTCAGAAAAGTGAAATTAAAGATTTTTACTGAGTGTACTGATTGTAACAAATCATAAGTATGTGATATGAAGAAATTCTACGAAAAGTCAGTCTCAATATTCGATCTTCGTATTTACTTTTCAAATCATTTTTTTGTTTTGTCAATATGATCCCGTTCGGATATTTTACCTACCTCAACCGACACCGGTCTCCATATCTATTGGCATTCGGTTGGAAAGTTGTGTCACTACATTGCTGACAGTAGTATTTCAGTTCTGTTCCCTTGCATTTGACCATTTCGTGGCCTGTAAGAATAAAAACAAATAATGTAATGTTACTGGGAACGATGAACATTGTACTTAGGTTTGAACTTTTTATTTCAGCCGGACCAGAAGAAATGACGACACAGGGTGTTCGACCTTTAACAAACCTTAGACCAATGTTTATGTTCGAAACTTAAACGGAAGTATAAATTGATTTCCAAAGGAAAGTGGGTTCCCTTCTAAGGATCAGACCCTCCCCCCTAAATGAGACCCCCTTTTAAGTAGCAGTTTATGTTTTCGGTTTATTAGTAATGAATAAGGATGCTCCAATTTGGAAAGCAGTTGTTTACTTTATTTTATATTGAAAACTCGCCTGCACCGTATTTTATTTCGTTATTGCTATTCCCCTAGGGGTGATAACAATCTGTTTCTATTAAGACTAAAATGATATAAAAGAGTTATCATGGAATGACTTTATGCCATTTTATACTCAGTAATCATGAAATCTGTATTAGCTGCAGGGAGTATTGATTTTATTGAAGAAAGAAGCCCTAAGACAAAGATAACAAGGAAATCATATTAAATTCAAGCCGTGTTTTTTAATCGTGATAAAAAGCATAATAAATTTTGCATGAGAAGAAAGATTTTGTTTTGTTTCAACTGTTGGTTCATTATCTTTTTTATTGCCCCAACTTTTATTACGATTAAAAAAAATTTGATAAAATTAGAAAATGAGGGCAGGATACCATGGTTTCTTTCATATCTATACAAGATTGCGTTTCATTCAGAACCATAAACGAAAGTCTTGATGGGGTTTACATAAAAAAAAGAATACTGGACGTATACTGAAGAAAAACAGTCAAATCAAATAATGAATAGAGAAAAATAGGCCCCTAAAATAGGCAATAGAGAATAACGGGGTGCTGAAATGAAAGGAATAGAGAAAAACGGACTAACATTGAAAGCGAAAGGATGGGGGGGGGGGGGGGGGGGGGGGTTACCTTCAAATTGAAGAATATAGAAATGAAGGACATATCCAACCATTGCGATCTTGAATGAAGTCTTCAATGTTGTGTGTGGACGAACACAATGAATACCCCGCCACATTATTTATGTATGTGCCTGTCCCAAGTCAGGAGCCTGTAATGCAGTGGTTGTCGTTTGTTTATGTGTTACATATTTGTTTTTCGTTCATTTTTTTACATAAATAAGGCCGTTGGTTTTCTCGTTTGAATTGTTTTACATTGTCTTATCGGGGCCTATTATATCTGACTATGCGGTATGGGCTTTGCTCATTGTTGAAGGCCGTACGGTGACCTATAGTTATTAATGTCTGTGTCATTTTGGTCTTTTGTGGATAGTTGTCTCATTGAAAATCATACCATATCTTCTTTTTTATATGATAAGGATATAATATGGTGTTGGCTTGAATAAAAAAAAAAGATGAATAATGTAAGACCATTCCAGAAAATCTTATGTAACTGAATAAAAGCGTACGGTTTACAAAAAGATGAATAAAGTAGCCGTAAAAATGGCGGTTGTTCGGACATCTTGAAAAACGATCTATTGACTTTAGCTGGCATCAAAGTTTGGTTATTCTTTACATTTGCATAAACTAATGGATGTTTCGTATCGATTTTGCTTATTTTCTTACAAATTCTATTTTCACTGTGCAATTCTGTTTTGTTACAGTAAATACTCGATCCGGGACCTCTATCGTCTGTTGTTTTCTCACGCGGAATGATGGCTGCCATGAATATTGACACTTGAACCAATCAACCAAATTGGAGAAAAGGCAATAGGAAGATTCTTACTTAATTGGATCGTATGAGTTTTGCAATGATATTTTGAATCAATATTTTCTTTACCAGATAAGAAAGTGAAAAGTTCATCTCTTTTAATTATCTCACTACGAGGCTCTGAAAAGCTTAAAGTCAGTAAGATGCTTGAATATAATGTATTAAATCCGTTGGCTCAATTTGCTTGTTGTCTAATTATAGGAAATTGAAAACTCATAAATGTTTTCCCGAGTTGAAAGCCAATTCCGTTCTCATAATGATTTTCAGATGAAGAGGGAATTAGTTAACTGCTCTTCATAATGATTTTCTTAACTTTATTTTCGTAGAAAATGAACATTTATCTGGCAAAAAATCATTCTAATGTATTACCAATGTAAAACATTTTCCTTAGATATGACCGAAATATCAAGTGCAAAAGAAAGTTCAACTAATCAAACACATAAACAGAACATTGGATTGATATCCCCCCCAAATGTCGATATATGAAAGAAACTTTGAAATATCTGTAATATTCATGTACATTGTCATTTTAGGTTCGTAATCTTTGTCATTCATAATCATGCAGATAATCTCACAAGGATTAAAACTCAATATGACCGAAATTCAAATAAATATGACCAAATTAGATAATTTTTTATTAATACCATCGTCAATCTTTCTAAAAATAAATAATCGATCATCGGAGGTAATCGCTCCAAGACTAAAGTCATAGAATTGACATTTTGAATAAGACGTTACTTTCTTTGGGAACATTCTTTCAAGTCTGATTTGCTTTCTATCGAATGTACACAAGACATTGATGGACCAAACTTACAACCGATCAAAACATACATAATCGATCATCGATGCATATATAATCGTTCATCTTAGATAATCGTTACAACAGATCCAAACATATATAATCGATCATCGGTGATAATCGTTACAATAATTTCAAACATATAATCGATCATCGGAGAATCGTTACAACAGATCCACACATATATAATCGATCATCAGTGATAATCGTTACAACAATTTCAAACATATAATCGATCATCGGAGAATCGTTACAACAGATCCAAACATATATAATCGATCATCGGTGATAACCGTTACAACACGTAAGTCAACAGATCCAAACATGTATAATTGATCATCGGTGATAATCGTTACAACATTAAAATTAATCAATTGACACTAAGAATAAGACGTTACTTACCAGGGGAACATTCTGTCAAGTCGGCTTTGCATTCTGCTGAATGTACGCCACCTATCGATGGACCAAACTGAAAATGTAAGAAAACAATACAGTATTTCAAACAATATAATAATTTCTATAATATGGTATTTTCTACCATACTAGTTATATATGTATTTCCAACAAGATGGTATTTCCTACAATACATATTCAATTTAGAACAGTCATATCATAACTAAGTCCAGGGTTTGAATGATAGTAATAACTCTCCGAGTCTGTATACTTGGAAGGCCGAGGGCAGTAAGGGTAGGGGGCTGTTTTATTTTTTAGAAATTAAGACTTAAACGTTTTCATCTACAAGTGAGATGACCGAATATGCTTGGGAAAACGAAGGCCACGCTAAATTGATTTAATTAAAAGTATTTTTCACGATTTCTTCGCATGAGATACGAAAGAGCGAGCGATATAATGATCTCCGATTAATACGCCAGCTAAATTATACCGAGAAAATTACGCTTTCATTTTAATATTATTCGGATTATGTTTTGTGGAGCGAGGGATTACTATTTTATTAGCAGATTTGATGAAATAGTGCGGAAAGAAATGGAAGCGATATATACACGAATTCCGGTTTTCTTCAACTTGTTGAGGGATTGAGTCAGAAGCTTATTAATTAATTCAATTGATGTCCCCATATAACACATACACCAAAACACACAATTTATTTATACGGTCACCTAAAGTAACACTGACACCGATTCAGATTGTTTGAAATACAAAATCGAAACAAAGCGATGGCAGTGTGATTACAACATTATTTTAAACTTCAATTATCCATGCTAAGTGGGCAAATCACTAGTATAGTAGGATGAATACTTGAAATTCTAAAGAAACTATTATACATAGTACTTCTTCAGCTTTAAAAGTCGTCTTTTTTCGTATAACAATGCAGATATTCGACAATACTATAGTTCAAAATCCTTAATACGTCTGAAAACGTTAATAATGGGACCATATGTGTACTTTAAACACACAAGATTTTACGGCATGTTTAAATCGCTGAATAACGGATTTTATTACTAAAACCTGTTGTTTAAGTTTTATCCGAAACTAAATTGTTTTTGTGTCCAAGATGAGATCAATGTTTGAGTCGTTACAAGTAAAACATTAACGCTATCTGGATTCTCTAGGTCATGCAAACGCTACATCATATTGCAAACGATATCTTTGAAGTTTTTTCCTGTGTTAATACATTTAAAACTAAATCATACCCAATGCTATCTTGTGCTGCTAAGTTTTACTACTGAAAAAATTATATCATACATAGGTATATTTCCATTGTCTTTTTCATGACATTTTTTTCAAAAAAAAATCAAATGCTTTTGACCACTTAAATACTTATAACATCATATTTTCATAATGTTGTCTTTAAACATTGTTTTCAATTCGTTACCTCTTTGATAGAAAAGCTACAATTTAACCAAAGGACGTGCCAACTATTTAATCGGCAGTTTTTCACTTGTTTCCGGAAGTTCCAGAATTTTATCTGACATTTAGAAACCACGTCGTTGGCAATGACAACCATGCAATGTGTCTTTGTATAAAACTTAGTATTGACTCATTTTTGAAGTTTTCTGTTAGATCTATTCAAAGACTGCATTTATTGAAATCACACGACAATGTTTGTAAATGTCTTTGTTTCGTGCTTGCAGAACTCCAGGTCGACAACTTCTAATTATTTAAGAATAAAAAGTATGATTTATTGATCTCTATATTGAAGAGCAGTTTATGCTAAACAAAACATTTCATGATAAAATGGAACCTGATTAAACTAAAATAACCCCTGGGACTGATATAGTCAAATTAGATAAACAATGGGTTATTACCATATTAGAGAATAGAAATGTTTTTTGTCAGAGAGTATTTCGTGTCACAGTGCAGGTTATATTTATTTTCTGAAACGGCCGGTCGCAAAATCACGTGACTACAATTACGTAACGTTTGTTGAAAGTCAATGTTTCACAACACGTTCATGTACAAACAAACGATGTAAAGATATTGTGACTCCTAACTTCTCAGTCCTGCTATTTTAATTGTTACCATGGTAATGGTGAAAGGGAATTGTTGAAGGTAATAGAAACCGTATTGTACAAAATCTTTTCAAAGGTTTCACTAAAATAAACAACATTTTCTATCTCTAGGAATTAGACAGTCTCAACGAACAATTAGAAATCTAAATACAACACATCTACAAAATCTGTTCAAAGGTTTCATAAAAATAAACACTATTTTCTCTCTTTGGAAATTAGAAAGTCTCAACGAACATTTAAATATTTGAATAAAACACGTTCAGCCCTGTATGAACCATTGGTGAACTTTTAGTTAAGGAGAAGCCACATTTTTTATATTTTTTCACTCACAGACTTAAGTGTTTCAATATTTATTGTATCCTTGGTGGCGCTTATTTTCTTATGATCTCAATGTCAATACACATTCACGAAATAAAAATATTATTTCAGTTTAATGAAAGGACGGTCCCGTCAAATATTTAATCGTGGATCCGTATCTATATAAGTTTGTTTGCTTTACTTTTATATATAATAATATCTATATTCTTTAATTAATACCTACTCTGGTACAAACATATTTACTCATTATAAAATACATATACGTTTTCAACTAAGAAGAAAAGAAAATGCTAAAATAAACACTGCCAGTCCTTAGATAAGTAAATAATGTGTCAGAAATTCTTGTCCCTAATTGTATTCGACGTTGACTTTGAGAATATATTGATACTCGAAATAAAATTACAAGTGGATCGAAATTTAATGAATATGTCTTTTGATTGTCAAGTGTATAAAATTCTATGCCGAAATTCTAATCAACTTATATTTCAAAGACTTATTTAATATGAGTAAATTTTCAGACTATTACAATATGATAGGTATATAATGGACTTTTCTTTCTTTTGAAATCTGCTTCCAACTCTTATTTCAAAAGCATTTGAAAAGCAGGTCCTGCCTATTCAAGTCATCATTTTATATTCGGAATAACCTTGGGAATACAAAAAGTCATGCAGAATCAAGTCCTACCCGGAATGTCGATTACGCAGAAGCCCTTCGGGTTACACAAAAGGCAACTTCTGAAAATAACACTCAAAACCATATTTTGATATTAGTTTTTCACTCCCATGATAGTCATTGCTGGGTCGCTGCAATGGGGACAAATGGTAAAAAGCAGGAATGCAGTAACCTATTATCTTCCTAAAATTTTGGTTTATTTCTATTCTGAAACACTCAAATACGACTTGTGACAAGTGTTGTTTGATTTTGCTTCTCATTTCGTTCTGGTGACTGTGTGCTTCCAGATGTGGATCCAGGATTTAAAAAAGTTGGCCACTGCAAGGCAAGCCAATGTTCGGAGTCATACTTGAAAAAAGTCTATAGATATAGGAAGATGTGGTATGAATGCCAATGAGACAACTCTCCATCCAAGTCACAATTTATAAAAGTAAACAATCATAGGTCAAGGTACGGTCTTCAACACGGAGCCTTGGCTCAGACCGAACAGCAAGCTATAAAGGGCCCCAAAAAATACTAGTGTAAAACTTTTAAACGGGCTCATCATATATGTAGCCCGATAAGCGGCCCGGGTCCCCTGGTCACATCCTAAATCAGTCCTTTACTTTTGACTTGTTTTCGTACTCTAGTAAGTTGAGATCAGATAAGTACAGCAACTTTCCCCAATGTAACAATAATAAAACATTGTATCAAATTTCGGAGGAGATATGAAATTTATGCGAATGAAATTTTCCAGTCATTAATATTAAATGTCACTTTTAAATGACTCGGATTATTCATAATTATCCCACGACATTTTATCGCCACAATAAAGGTTATCTTATTAAGTATTCTCTTATTTCAAGTACTTGTGTATACTTATTTAGAACATATTTCTATGTAGTCATAATGAACTAGCAAGCATAGTTCACCATTAAAATAGGTTATACTCATTGACAATATATATACAATCATATTCAGCATGTTAGGGCTATAAAAAAGAATAGGTATGTTTGCCCAAACGCTACCTACCCAGAAAAAAGCTGCCTACTCCAATTCTTTTATTGTCCTGATTTGAAGAAGTTTTCTTTATCAGATAAGCATTAAGACTAATAGACACCCAAAACTTCAATTTCTCTTTAAAAAAAGGAAAAAGAAAATGCCTACCTACCTACCCACTGTCTCAACCGTTGGGTAGGGTTTGGGCAAACCAAAATATTTTTAATTGTGGCCTAAGAATGTGTACGAGCATGAAGAGAGTATACGTAGCCTTTCTTTTTCTCCCTCTATATATATTAACATTGGAATATATCCTTATTCAAACATGCGAAATTAAAACTATATCAGTGGTGGATTCAAATGGGAACATAGAGTACGTAATAATCCCCCCTTTGCGATGAAAATATTTATTTTGGTATAAAATTGTAAACTTTGAAAAAACGTCTCGGTAACTATGCGCGCCACTTTTTATACGTTAACGAACAATAAAGCCCTTCTTTTACCCCAAAATACGATATCCATCCCCTGTAAATGATATTGGAATATATGGGATCATTTCGTGCTGTACTATGCAAATCTCTTGTCTTTTTGTCTCTGAATTCGCTGCTTTTCTTCTGTTGGAAATTCTCAAATCCAAATCGGTTTATTTTGATGGACATATCCATCAACTGAAAAGCCTCTCAAATGTCATTTGAAGATGGTTAGGTAATGAATATCGTTGATCCAGTATATTCCTACCAATGGTAGCCATTCTTAGGAACTTAAGAGGGTTAAAGCCAACAAAAGACAAAAAAATCAATCGAATTTTCAAATTCATGTAAAATGAAACGAAACAAGAGTAGAATTGAATAAAAACGCTCATGATGATGATATCAGGGTTCTCAATAAACAACAAAATTAGATTTGTTTCAAGAATTCGTGTTTAACAAAACAGAAGCTGAATCCAAACTCCAGCTTGCGTTTGATTTATGCAGTACACGTACGTTTGAATAGCGTTTGAATCTGTCACGGACTGGCAACAAATGGCTAACATAATATAGTTAGTTTGACGTTTTGAAACTACCATCAAATTAAGGATAACCCTTTTATTGGAAAAATCGATCATAATTTAATCCTGAGAGAGCATTCCACGGTATTATTATCCCGTAATAAAATGCAACAAAGAATCATACATCATTTTATATTGCAATGTCGGATTGGAAAGAGCTTTCCTGATCAGAATACGTAATTCCATGATCAAATTCAATTTGGAGCTTGTATCATTCTACGGAAATCTTTTTTCTTTCTTTCTGATATTAAAAGAGCATCATTAAATTTTCAAACTTTTATGGTATAGTCATAAAATATACGGTTCGATTGCTTTTTAATGAGTAATTTCAATTATCCTTTGGGAGGTTGCTTTGCTTGAACAGAACAGCAAAAGATCAATTCTGTTCCAAAATGGCGGCCAAGAGAAAACAGATGAAAAAGAATAAAGAAGTAATTAAATTGATAATGTTAGCCTAAATTGATATAAATATAGCAGGCAATATTGATTTGAAAGATAGCTGAGGGGATAAATAACATGAAATCATCTGTTTTGTTAATAAAAATCGTATAATGAAAGTACTGCATAAACGCAAAAGCCAAAAAACCGAAATCACTGCATATTACCAAAGCCCAAAGGCATATGATAACGTATGAAAATCAATGGCTTTTATAAACCATAGATGCATAGTCCAATATGTTTCCGTTAGAAAAGCCAAAAGCAAATAACTGCAGCCGCGTATTAAAACAAATTTACAAGAGATGGATTTGATTTTAGCTTAATTTTCAGACATATCATGTGATATTAGTCTTCTATAAGAAGGATATCAGTTTTTGTTTTCATGAAAAATCAAGAATCACGGAAAAAATAGTTGATTTCGTTCTTATTTTCTATTTTACATGTACTTGCAAGCATTTTGTTACTTGTTCTACCTTTCATGTACTTAGTAATCATTATTTACTAGTTCTACTTTTCATGTACTTTGCCAATCATTCTTTTACTAGTTCTACGTTTCATGTACTTTGTAATCATTATTTTACTAGTTCTATAAGTTTCATGTACTTTGCCAATCATTATTTTACTAGTTCTAAGTTTCATGTACTTTGTAATCATTATTTTACTATTTCTAAGTTTCATGTACTTTGCCAATCATTATTTTACTAGTTCTAAGTTTCATGTACTTTGCCAATCATTATTTTACTAGTTCTAAGTTTCATGAACTTTGCCAATCATTCTTTTACTAGTTCTAAGTTTCATGTACTTTGCCAATCATTATTTTACTAGTTCTAAGTTTCATGTACTTTGCAATCATTATTTTACTAGTTCTAAGTTTCATGTACTTTGCCAATCATTTTTTTACTAGTTCTAAGTTTCATGTATTTTGCCAATCATTAATTTACTACTAGTTCTAAGTTTCATGAACTTTGCCAATCATTCTTTTACTAGTTCTAAGATTCATGTACTTTGTAATGATTCTTTTAGTCTACGTTTCATATACTTTGTAATGATTCTTTTAATCTACGTTTCATATACTTTGTAATAATTCTTTTTATCAAAGTTTCATTTACAATGCTATCATTCAAGTGAAAACGGTATTTGGTATATCCTTCGATGATTGCCGGTTAACGTCCAGCGGCAAATATGTCATGCATGTTCAGACATGGCGATACATAAATAAACAATAAATACATAAAATAAATTGAAAGGTCCTGTAATGATATGTAATGAAGGACGTCCGAGACGAAGCCCCAAGTCATTAAAATATGGAGTGTTACGGGCAAATGAGGGTATATTGGATAGGGACACATTTGTCCCTTGCAACAGGCAGCCATGGACGTACACGTAAATGAGATAGCGACCAAAAACTCAAAAATACATAATAAAGAATGTTTTACGCGATGGAGTCCAAATATATATTATAACTCATCTATAAAATTTATTTTGTCACAAAAATAAGATCGCTGTAAGATTAATGAAAAAAGGTAGCTTCCAGAAAATAATTTGATCTCTATATATATCCCCCAAATGAAACGGAAAGCACGAATTAAATATATGCATATACAATATATCCGATAACAAAATTACATGACCCTACCGGAAATAAAAATATATAGAATTCTTTTCTTGTAGAATTTCAAAAGAGACTCTCAAGGGATATGCCGAATTGTTATCATGGTTATTGATAATTAATTACTGCAGAAGTTGGTTCTCTTAATTAAATCACCGGCAATTGTCGCAAATAGGTAGTGACAAGTCGAATTCACCAAGGGAGCATTCGTTTCGTTGTCTTTCAATGATACGTCGAATTACCATGGGAAAGCCAGCTTTTTCTCTTTTATAGGAAATCTATTTCATGTTCCGTTACATTTATTACAAAGTCAATACAAACGATAATTGCAATCGTTAATTATTCATATGACTGTTCCGTGGTAAATTGAAACAAATTGTTTTGAAAAGGGCATCGTAAATAATGTAAATAGCATGTAAATTTCTAAACTGGTACATTTGTTAACTAGATAAAATTAACATGACTTGTGATAGGACACATTTATACATGCTATACTAGTATACAGACTATGCAATGACATAATTTTATTTAGTTTCTAGAAATAGTATTTCTGGAAACAAGTTTATAATTTCTCGCTATATTGAAGACTTGTTGGTGATCTTCTGCTGTTCTTTTTTCTTTCTATGGTCGGGTTGTTGTCTCTTTGGCACATTCCCCATTTCCATTTTCAATTTTACCATGATATTAACAAATTATAATAAATATTTGAATCATGACCTGAATGATTTTAAATCTATTGTTTTCATTAAAAATTTGTATTTTAGCTTGTATTTAAGGATTGAAATGTAAATTTTCAAAGGATTCTATCGTTCAAAAAAATCATGATAAGAATAAAATTCATACAAATTTTTCGGTATATATCACGTGACAATTTAAAAGATGACGTAAGGTGGGCAGATACCAGCTAGGGAAAGGAGGAACCATGTTCAACCCTCCATCTTAAATTACCAGACGTCAAGTCACGGTTCACTAGATAACGTTACTTACTGTCATTGCTGGTTTTGAACAGTCTAATGTACCACAATTTGAAAACGCCATTTTATGTCTATTTCAGTAAAACAAAAACGTTTATGTGACGTTGCAGTATAGCACCAATACTACATTTGTAAAAGTAACTTTGTCACATGTATGTGTAACTTTCCTTCACTAGAAAAATACACAAATTAGAGCATGCAAGATTTACGTAATTTCCAATGAATAAACTTCACATAGTTTTTGTAAATCCATTTATATATAGCAGTTCAATTTTCAAATCAACTTCTTCAGTGTGATTTATCCAACACTGACGAATCACTCAAAATCCTGAAAACCGGAAGAAACTTTATAATTATTTACAAGTGTTGATGAACGATCATGAACGGAAATCTGACGTAAAAACACTCACAAACTTTTAAAGATTTTCAACTGCTTCGTTATCTTATTCAATATTCTGTTATTTCAGAGCTAACTATAGAAACAATTCTTACTTCAAGTGAAAAATCCAATTTCAGTTCATTAGAAAAATACACACTTTACTTAATTACTAGTAGTGTAAAACCATACAAAACGGCAATACAATTGTTTACAACGCGTATTCCCTACTATTCTTTAGCGATTAGATAAATTGGCAGAATTCATCCTAGACCCATTGATCACTCGTGAAGTCCCCCATCGATTTTAAGGAAATGTCTTATTCTAGCGCAACATTGAAGTAGCGAACATCCAACCGTTGCTGTTCAAAGATGATTTCATAGATTTTCTGATGGTAAAAACACACTACTATGGAACCGTAATCTTAGCAGGAAAAAAATCATCTCTTCATTAGATGAAAAATCTTTTTCTACCGTGCTAATTAATGATAAAAGTCAGAGAATTTGTGAACTTAAAACTCCGTCTTTTCTCAGAATTCTCTATTGTGAAAAATAACTAATATTGTACGAACGGTCGATATTCTCTTAATAATGACAAGCTCTACACCTGAAGTTATTTAAGCTCATTAAACCGAGGAACCGTTATGATAAGAGCAAAGTAAGGCGATTAATTTTAATTCATTAAAATAATAGAAATACATTTAAATATAATAACTGATACGTACCGGGACAGTACTATCCGGATCACAACCCAAGCTTGAACAACCACTGCCCAGCATTTCACGATTCTCCGATCACAGATTAAGACAAAAAAAGTAATTTTACATCTGTTGTTGTTTTTATAACTTGTAACTTCAGATTTTTATTGTATCAATACATTGCATATGATACTAGCACGTATTGATTTTCAAAATGGCGACACACACGAAAGCTGAGATGCTCTTTGTATTTCTGTAATCCGAATTATGTCAAATTTGAGGCTGAAAGGAGACACTATATGTCATGTGTTTCTTATCATTTGAAAAAGAGGAGGGTCCTGCGTGTCCTTTAAATCCAAAAGTGACGAATAAATGCTGTTTAAAAAAGGTTCAAGTAATCACGTTTAAAATCTTCTGAAATTGAAAACTATTGCCAAATTTCACAATTGTCTCAGATAACAAATTCTCACATACAAAATAAAGTCGAAAGTCTGCTTTTAAAACCTCCTGACTAAAGTTGTCGTGATTCAGATGTATTTCGTTATGACAATGACGGTCTATGCTGGCATTTAAAATATGACAACTTCCAAAACAGGCATAGAACAATGCGACAGGTAGGATGTGTGGCAGTTGTGGAATGCTTGTAAAAAATCCAAAACAATACAAACCATGTATAAATAACGTGTAATCGAAGTGTTAATAAATGTTATATCATATCACAAAGTCGATTAACAATAAGTTTGCAAATAATTCATCCATAAGTACAATGCTTAGAAGTGTAAATAAATATTGAACGATAGGTAATTTTTTTCAATATCCAACTCAACACGTTTTACACATCTTGAACGCCATGAACTATAAAAACTGACACTTTCTTTAGATCAGCTGTTCTGATAGTCATATCATATAGATTTGCATACACAACTTGTTAGAAACAAATATAAAACGTTATTGACATAAGTTTCAGGTGGATCCATTAACACTGAGGAATTATCAGTTCAATTATCACAAAAGTGCACCGCAATCTTCACTTACATGTATAAGTAACTGATAATACCACAACTAGGAAATTGCAAATCAATTTTTCGCAAGGTAAACATTAGATTATTTACCCAAGAATATGCATTAAATTATTCCGATAAATATAACCAGCACATTTAGCGATAAACGTTAAATGTTGATACTCTTCCAGAATTCATACGCAAACTGCATTAAATTAGTTTTGGGAGTAAATTATTGATAATTCACTACCATCATTATACGCATTTATCCACAATGAAAGTAATAAATACTTATTACGGTCATTACATGCTAAATACACATCCAAAGTGGCCATTAAAATACATTTCAATGGAGAATACACACTTTTTCAATGATCCACTTTTGAAACATACATAATTAACGATGTCGGCTCAGCATGGTGGCAGAACAAAATAGAAAAAAAGTATTTGTAACTCAATGCTCGTTAAAAACATGTGTTTTATATAAATATCAATAATTTGAACTGTTTTTCACCTGCTTTTCCGTTTGATGTAATGCAAACCAAGATTTAAAGTGCTAAGAACAATTCAATTTATCTTCAATCAGCTAATTTAAATATCGTTTGACATACAGAAATGTGTCGTCTTTGTTCGCCATATTTGTTTAAAATGAACAGTTCTTAAATACTTAAATTAGGTAACAACCTTAAAATAAATAAACTTCATTTATTGAAATACTTCAAAATTAGATACCAGGCCTTAAAGGCATAAAACTTTGCTCAGTGCTCGGAGCACAAAAATCATATCTCGAAACATGAAATCCAGCAATTTGATTGGTTGATTTTCGAGTCTGAGTACACAAATCGTGCTCGAAAGTTTTATGACCGTGAGGTAAGGAGTCTATAGCTAGTATACTGTTGTAAAAGGGGAGAGCAATTTGATTTCAAAAATAAGAGTTGAATGACACAAACACGTTTATTTAGGGTACTTAGTATAATTTTCTTACTCGTAATTCTGCATTCGTCAATCTCAATGACCTATAAGTTGTTTTGTATGGCTATATTTTTAGCCCCCTAAAAAGTCATTTTGAAAATTGCTTTTCCTCGAATCAGAATCCTTGTGTAGTCAGAATTGGGTGATTTTTTTTTAGAAAATTTCGTAACACAAAAGTTTGAACGACTAGCATTCCTAATTTTTCGTTGGTTTCCACCAGATCTTCTCTAAAACATTTACTAAGAAGTACACTCCAATGCTGACAGCGTCATGTTAAAATAAACCAACCGCCATTAGACAAAAAGATCACATTTTAAAGACTGATATAGTAAAACATGGATAAAAGAAGTCTATCAATTTTAAATGAATTTATCAAATTATTTCATATTGTTGCTTTTTTTTCCATATTAGAAATTGATGTGAGAATTTCAAAAAGAATGGTATATTGGAAGTCTGTGAATTTTAAATGAATTTATCAAATTATTTTATATTGTTTTTCAAATTAGAAATCGATCTGTAAAAACCAAACGTAATCCTACATCCAAGCAGAATCTGATACGTTTGATCTCCGACTTTGCATCCAATTTAGGTTTAATTATACAATGATTGATTATCTGTAATTTCAAAGGGAAACTACTCTTCATAACAAACGATTATATTCTGGTCTAAGGGACATAACTTGTGTCAATATTAATTATCGCAATTGGAAAGATACAGGGAATTTACAAATCGATATTAAATTTGATTATCATGCCATAATTCGTCCCGTGTCAATTATAAACACAAGTTATCCTTTGTTTGGAAATCAATCAATATTCTCGTAACTCTGGTTTTCTTCAATTATCTAAATTAAAACGAGAATACATTGTATCTCTTACTTGTTGGCTGTATGCAATTATTTTCAAATTAAGCTGAGCACTGAAAAAAATCCTCGAAGGTCATTTGTTCTGACATTTAAATCTGTTATCATGGAAACAAAGTGTTTTTGAATAAATCTCAGTTATCCATCCTTTTTCATAAGTAATACGTGTACATATAAACTTCAATATAAATAAAGTCAAATAACATTGTCATTTCTATAAAACTCGGGTTCTGAATAAAATATCGGAGACATAAACTTGTATATGTCTATGAAAAAATCAACAGGGTAAGAGCCATTTAAAATATAAACAAAAATGCTGTCGAATCACATATTCATAAGATAATTGCTGCTGGACTAATCAATCAATTTTCAATTTCAGATAAACCAAAATTGAATGATCATCTTCTCAGGCGCATGCAGATCCAGAATTCCATGCAAGGAAACTTCCTGAGAATTTGCAGTAAGAGGACCTTGTTTTAACAAAATAAAGGTCACGTTTAATTTTCCCTTCAAGTATTAAGGGGAAGTAATCCGATGTGTCCCCGTTTAAAGCCACACCTGTTCCTGATCTTAGTCTCCTAAACGTCTAAAAAGTAAATTTGATTTATGAGGCCCCTCATGGGGGGGGGGGGGGGTCCTAGTAATCACATAATCACCATTTTTTTGCCAATATAATCACATAATCATTAAATATTTGCTTATCTTTAGTAATCGAATAATCATAAACTAAAAATGCAGTCCTAGGTAATCAAATAATCATGAAATATTTGGCTTAATAATCAAATAATCATTAAAAAAACGGCCAAGTAATCACATAATCAAAAACCCCATGAGGGCCCTCATTTATGCTAAATAAACAATCATTTTCTTAAATGAATGATGTATCTCTTTTACGGGCACTTATCAGATCTTATTCAGTGTTAATTTAATTTTCAGTTTGCTTTTATGAAGTTTTGATTATATTTTTATAATATAGGTATAAAGATGAGAATTTACATATTAAACAGTGAACTCGACAATCATAAAATCTCAACTAACAATAAAAGGTGAAATTTATCTGATAATAAAACACATCTATCATATAATATAACGTTATCAAAACGTTATTGAAAACATATTCTTCGTATATTTTAGATAGATATGGTAATATGCAATGATAAAAAGACTGAGTTACATTGAGTTGTCGTATTACAGTTTATATAAAACATGATTATTCTACTTCACTCAAAAGTTCACAACTTATTTCGATCAAAGGGAAGCAACTCGATCGTGCTTATAATTCAAAGACCAAATGCGGTAATGGATATTTTTTAAAATAAAAGGTGATGAAAATAATGCATGATAAGCATTAACCTGACACTCTCTAAACTAATATAAAAAAAGATAAAAATTGAAATAAAACATAAAATTAGTTATTTGATACTTCGTTTTGTTACAGAAATGCAACGTCAACGCCATAACAAATTAAATTTTAGATTGAAATTAGAGAAATGTGTTAAATAACAATCAGTTACTTACAGTATTAAATATCTTAAGCAGTTAAAAAAAATGGGAGTTTTTTTTTTTACATATTTACATACAGGGGAACGTCAAGGGACCCACATGAACATATCCTCGTTTTAGTCTGACAGTAGAGTTTTAGAGGTATTTTTAAAGAGTTATCTGTTTTAAAATGGATGGGTTTTGACATATCTACATACAGGGGAATATCTTCATTTTAGTCCGACATTCTAGTTTAAGAGTATTTTAAGAGTTAACTGTTTTAGTCAACAAATTCGTCTCGATATGTGAAATAATTTTTTCCAGCTTATATAATAATATAATTAGTTTTTCAATTCCTGCTTACATCGAAGTTGTTTCGATATTTTTTTTAACTATTTGCTAAGCCGGGCTTATGGCATATATTACTTGTATATTATGGAAGAAACAAGTTACAACACAAATAAATTAGTAACGTAAAAAGTAAGCGAGCCAGAAAATGGACAAAACTTATTAAGAAATTCCTTTTGTCAAGTTACCCTATATGAACCTCTTCAGAGGTCAAAGGGGTCTTGTTTGACGAGGTTGAGAAATTAGAAATCAGAGACAAAGATCCAAATCATTCTAATATATATGCAAGTATTATATTTCACTTCATCATCTCTTTTAATGTTTTTTTTTAATTTCAAATTATTATCTGTCCATCATTTGAAATTGACAGGCTGGTCAGTTTTCAGTTTCCACCTCCCATCATCACAAGACACGTGACCAGAAACTCCTGATTTTTGCGGAAAAAAGTAAACATATTTCAAGAAGCATTCAATGACTTTAGATACCAAGAAACTTTTAAAGGTAGGTTTTGTTGTCATAAAAAGTAGTAGTAATTTTCCCTTCATTCAAATGCCGTTTCCCTCGGTGCACGAGCACACAAACCTCAAATAACAGAACATTCTAATTTTGATAACTCATCGTGCTAATTTTGTAAGTCAGTTATGTATACTCTTTTTTTGTTCAGAAATAAAATTCCGTATTAAAAGATATATACCCATATTCATTTGAAATTTACAAAATGTGATCATTTGAATTTTACAAAACGTGAAATTGTATAAAGGTCAGGATTGAAAAAAACTGTGGCTGTTTTAGATTCCATACATGTGTATGATTTAGCAATGATCACAGTGAGGTTGTGTTGGTCCGAGTTATGACACGCCTGAGTATATTGCTATGGTCGCATCTGCTGCTTGGTTTATCATTAAGTTTATTCGAACTTCTAGCAGATAAATTAAGATATACGATATGACTCATTTATACTTCAGAAGTCTGCAGTATGTGATTTAGAAAATTGAGAGCTTCAATCTTCATTAAAAATAATTTGTATAGCAACTTTTCTTAATAAAGTTTCGGAAGGCTCGTAAATTCGTATCCTTTAATGTCATTCTTAACAAGACAAATCTGTGTTATATAACAGTGATACTGTTGGATTTTTTCAAAACTACCTCTACCCTTTTTTATTGGGAAAATATGCGTCATTTATATCAAATTGGGAAATTAACAATAAACCATGAATTTGACTGGAACTTTAATTTGCAGATCCCTTTTAAAGAGGTAAACCCTCATTTGAAATAAGACCCCCTAATGTTAGTGATGATACACAAATAGACCCTCAAATCTGCACATGTAGTCATTTTTGGCATGAAAAATGTTTAAATGAGTGTTTTTCAGTTTGTAATCATGCACAATTACTACTGAAACTGCACTGTTTGGGAAAAAAGTTGTCTTTTTGGGAATAGTTTTAAGCCATTTTTTTTTAAATTTGGATTCTTCTCCAGGGGAAAAAGCCTGTATTCTCCGGTAATTTAAGGCAAACAATATCACTGTTTAACCGTTCTTTGAATCTCATTTTTATTACAGAATTAAAGCATTTTACTATGCATGCAGCTCCTCGAGACTAAAGGAACGTATGGACTATGCAGCTCCTCGAGACTAAAGGAACGTATGGACTATGCAGCTCCTCGAGACTAAAGGAACGCATGGACTATGCAGCTCCTCGAGCCTAAAGGAACGTATGGGGGAGTTCTTTATTTACAACACGGAATCATATCATCCAAACATGACCACAAGAAATTTTGATAAACAGGATACTAACCGCCAGTATTCGCACTCATGATGTTATACAGGATATACACCGAAACTTGCTGTTTTTACTTGGACGCTTGGATTGTGAGTCGAAGCAAATATACACGTGAGTAAGGGGTAAAATAAGACCTTCAACACCCATCCCGTACATTGTATCACCCTCGGTCTGATAGTATATACGTTGCAGGTTTACTAACTAAATGAAAGCAGTGTTTATGAGCCGTAATGCTTCTGAAACTTTTAAAGATAATTCAACATCGATAAATATAATTATATTGTCTGAAGACGATATTTACACAGATGGCTACAATATGTGACATTTCTGTAACACATTGTTTACATAAATAATATAGAATATGCAAAACAAAAAAACTTAGTAAAAATAAAATAATTTATTCCCTAATCAATAAGTTAAACATAATCCTTATTTACGATATTTGTATATTCAATTCAACAAACTCTTAATATCAGATATATAACAACTTTCTGGATGTTCTGCAATCATATACTAGTAATATCAAATATATACATGTATAACAACTTTCTGGATGTTCTACTATCATATACTAGTAATATCAAAGACACACATGTCTCTGGTAATATATCTACTTCATGTAGAAGATAGCTACGACAAATGACTTTTGTGTACCAAATTGTTTGCTTCTTTTCACGTACATAAATATGTAATGAAAAGTAAGTATATATATATATCTTAATAACAAGTGCAAAACGTCTTATAACGACAGACCTGCGACTTCATCTTTTAGATGAGGATGAAAATCCACTTATACTGCGATAGCTTCAACCTTCAATCTTTGAGAGGATGATGGAAATCCACTTATTCTGCAATATCTTCGACCTTCACTGTTAGAGAGGCAAGCTAGCGAGTTGAATCCTGACGTTTTCAGTGTTCTCTGTTTAATAGCTTCATAGATATGAAAGTCATTTATAACTTCTGAGACCGTAAATTAAACGCATGCAGTTTATTTAAAGAACTTGTATCTAATCGGGTGTATTTTTGAATACAATTTGTGTTTCAACTTTCACCTTTACACAGAAATTTCTTGTTTTTGCAAGTTTTAGGTAGTTCTATTTATTTTTTTCTAATCTTTAAAGTTATTTCAAAATTTATTTTAAAAACTCATACATAAATACAAAGAAACAGAATTTCTTATTTTCTCAAATTTTAAAATTTGTGTATCAATATCTTTCTTCATTTATTTCAGACTTTTATATGAATAGAAGCTTTTGTTAAAAAGAAGCGAAACATGAAATTATTATAATCCAAGTCCTACACTCCATTGTTCGATGTTTCGTACATGGATCGTTAGACCATGAAAAACCAAGGTTACGGATTATACCTAAGGTAAATAAAGCATTTTAAAGATCTTTGCGTATCACATTCCGTGAACTTTTAAATTACACATCACACATTTTTTTGTTCGGATTATACTCCGAGTTTACGATACTTACACAATAACATACTATTTTATGGACAAAAGACTGTTATTTTTACCTTTAAAACTGTGAAAATTAAATATACTATCAAATAATTGAGTCTTTATATTTAACTTTATTGAAGATTGTTGCCAAGTGGGAAACACTATGTTCCGTACACTAGCTACATTCCAATGTTTCAGCAAACTGTCAAAAAGATAACGATTTGAAAGTCCAATTAGAATTATCACTGTAAAACTTCTCGTGAACGAGCGATGCATTGGAGAACTTGTTTACTTGTTTATCGATATAGAATAGAGGGCCCTCATGGGGTTTTTGATTATGTGATTACTTGGCCGTTTTTTTAATGATTATTTGATTATTAAGCCAAATATTTCATGATTATTTGATTACCTAGGACTGTATTTTTAGTTAATGATTATTTGATTACTAAAGATAAGCAAATATTTAATGATTATGTGATTATATTGGCAAAAAAATGGTGATTATGTGATTACTAGGACCCCCCCCCCCCCCATGAGGGGCCTCACTTGTTTATCGATATAGAATACGTTTTTAGTTTTTCAGAGAGGTTTAGAGGAATGTATTAAACTACTATATTTCATCTTCTTATCCTGGTTCTCAATTTAGCAACTTTGTCCTTACATCATGACAGTCTCTTAAAGCATTATTACATTACAAGTACTATCGCAAGTATCCGTATACCATGATATTAAGTACATCGTTTGGAGTACAAGTATGTTATGTTAAACGAAAAAAATAAGTCCTTCTCTTGTTTTCTTCAAACTTCCATAATGTTTTGGAATTCTCAATTAGATTAATTTCTCTACAGACAAAAATGAAAAACTGTCATGTAAATTGTTTTATGTACAAAGCAATAATTTCGCTAAACTGATATTTAATATTTATTTCAAAATCCTATATTTTTTTTAAACAAGTCTTAGAACTTGTGCAGTGTTCAAAAAAGAATCTTATTTAATAATATATTATTATAGTTCAAATAATCACTTATTACTTACATTGAAGAAATTTACCATGATTCTTGTTATTTTACAGAATACACGCAAGAATTAATTGAGAAGTGATCGATCCTTTCATCCGATTCCAAGGAGGCCAATAAAAGGCTGCTAGCTCTGTTCACAAGAGGAATCAATTTCTTGACAGGCTATCAAACGAAAATCATGTGATAGTATCATTTAATACGAAACAATGATCCGAAGAGCATTAAGATGGCGGTTGATTTCTTCCAATGATTAGTATTATTATTTTAACTGACAAAACCTTCAACCCAGGACGGTAAGAAAAGAAAACATGGCAGACGTTTGGAGAAATAACATCCAACTGAAACTGACAATGAAAGTGCTCCCGGCTGATTATTTGTGGTATTACATGGATAAGCCAATTTCCTGCTTAATTAGACGGCATTTCTCTGTGTAAATAAAGAAAGCAATGCAATGTAATAATATCGCCGAATGATGCGATCAATTCAAAGGTTCTATAAAGTCTGGTCTATAATATGTCACTCAGATGTCTTGTATGGTTCTGAAAAAGACACTTTGTTTATCGCGGGAAGAAGCTAATAAATGAAATTCACATCTGATCGACAGCTGGGCGGTAACGTGTCTGTCCAGTGCTATATTGTGAAATGTAACTCGCATTTCGTTTCAAATTGCGTTCTTGGTTCATCAAACTAAAATTTTCGGATCAAGCCAATATCATCTTTTCACTACTACTTATGATATACAGCTATGAAATTGGTGGAAATACTTCCCTTTGAACCCCCTTTGATGACGGGCTAAGCTTATTAAGTGGATAGAATATTTATATTGTTACTGATACTCATTAAAATCTAACTCTCTATTGTTGTCTCCTTGTTAAGATGAAACAAATACTAGCTCCAGTTTTCGATATCTAGGGATTGAACACATTAAGGTATTAAGCTAAGAACTAAAACTTAATGACTTTCAATGGTGAATCATTAAATGACCATCAAAATAAGCCTCGGGTGTAAACTGTCATGGGCCAGGTGAAGTGGATTGTGAATATAGTTATAAATTTAAGTCTGTATAATTCTATCAAGATTTTCAATTTCTATGACAAAAAAAAAATATTTCTAATTTGAACACGATGGAGTTGGTATAAGATAACTAAAAAATGTCAAATTACTAACAAGACAAAACTCTCTTTAGAAATTCAAGAGTGATAACATGAATATAAGAATAAAAAAATCCTGCCCAACCGCCCCTCAAAACCCGCAAAACCCTAAACGATGATAAAACTGCTACATTGCACCATTACAGAAACGAAAATATGACCAGAGAGCTAGTAAGATTTATTGCAGCTAGAAAAGCCAAGCAACACAATAACACTACTAGCTAGATAAAAACACACATGATATTAAGGGGTTAAAGAGACTGCAACTCTAAAACCCACTAAATTAAACTTATATCAACAATTTTACGTAACAAAATCTTGAATAATACTAAGTACGTTTATATAAAAGTGTTCGTAATATATTTAATGTGTTAGACACCTGTACGTTTAGTAAACATATTACAATGACTAAATATTTGACAATTTTCATATATTTTACAGCATTTAACATTATCCTGTGTTGACACAAATCACTGTAACATTTCTATATGTAACTGAAACTTGTAAATAATTTAAATATCCCATGTTTAAAATTAAATTAAGAACGAGTTTACTTACCCTACTCATTTCCAAAAGAAATCCCGATCAATGAATATTGATCACAATTAATTAGTCTTTATTGATTAACAAAAGTAGTTATTCCGAACGTAAAAACGTGTATATCCTGATTAAATGTCAAGTTTTTGTCTCTTCTTTCACCAGCATTGATCTGAGTTTCTATTATTTACTTGTTAAACACACTCTTACAAATCAAACGTCAAGTACACTGATGTAAAACGCTATTTACACCCGGAACAATGGAAACCGCCTTACGTTAGTCACACATGGCAGATGCGACACACTTAGAAATAAATTGCTATACACACTCACAGTAATTCATATATACAGTATAGTTGTTTTTTTCATTTACAGGTAAAAAGTAAACCGCTTCTTTCACAAATAAAGCATCTAGGGCAGACGAAGAAAAAACGATGCACACCACGTGTGCTTGCGTACCTAGAGCACCTGTATGTAACAAATTATCCATTATGATACATGGTGTGAAAGTAAATTTAAACAAGTTCAGGAGACACAACTGTACCTCTGGATGTCATTTCTTTGTTCTATATTGCCAAAATGCTCAACGCTCACCGAGTTGAATAGATTTTATTAGATTTGGATTTTATTAAAATTTTCCTAATAAGTTTTGAAGAAAGAATACATTTTGTATACTAAACAAAGCCTTTAGATATGAGTAAATCCAAGTAAAACAAACTAATTTAAAATGTTCTTAAAATGGAAAGTTTTTAATCTGACACAGCTGGAATGTTTGTCACAATGATCATTGACGGGGTTTACTGAGAGTTTGGCTATATCAAGAACACATCGATATTATATTTTTGAAACCGGGGCGTTTTAAAGATAAAATCTTTGTTAAATTGATAAGTCAGTGTTTGCTTATCATCCACAGGGACGGATCCAGCCATTTTAAAAGGGTGGGGGGTTCCCAACGCAGAGTAAAAGGGGGGGGGGGGTCCAGCTTTATGCTCCCATTCAAATGCATTGATCGGTCAAAAAAAGGGGGGGTTCCAACCCCCGGAACCCCCCCCCCCCCCCCCCTCTGGATCCGCGCCTGATCCAGTGGCAATTATTTCATGCATATTTAGGACGAGAATACATGAACATTATTGTCAAGAAGAAGGATCTGCAGATTCGATCGATCGGGATGATGGTCGAGAAATTGAAACAAAATGCCACTTGGCAAATATGGTACATGTAGGTCTGTCCAAGACTTTTGCCTTACGTTAGGCCATACATTGACTCCACATGACAACATTGAAAGGGTTTTCTTATGCACAAAGACCGTACTATTCTCAATACGGGTTTGACGTCCCCATTCCGACCATATACGTGTCTGCGTATTAATACACCCATAACAGCCAAACGGGTTCTCTAGTATATGATTTTCCACTGAATGGAACTAATTTGTTTACCCAGTCAACTCGTCTTGATAGTTGTAATTTTAAAATGCAATATCCTGCTTTTTAGCAGACGAATTTGACTCCGAGCGATGGTGGCTGGACACGAGAAAAGCCGATTAACAACGAGATTTGACAGTAAACAGATTACACAATGATGGCTTGAGACTAATCTAATTTGGAAGGCAATACAGATGTAATTGGCTGGAAACAATGATAATTGCTTAACTGTCTACACGAATTATATCAAAGAGGAAGAATCGCAATGAAGAAACTGACAAAAGAAAGAGAGAAATTCTTGATAAGGTCCCGATAAGATAGCGCTCGTTACGACAAAGATTGCATTAAATTGCATTATATATACCTACTGACATATATATATATATATATATAATCCGATGTGTACTACATAAAGATAAATATAGGTCTCGTTACCTTGGTAGAAGAAATAAAAACCGTTTACAGAAAGAAAAAAAAACCTAAAGAAATTGTAAAAAATCGACTCTCTTTAGCACTTAGCAAGTGACCAGTATGTTTCTGACCAAGATATGGCACCCTTGAGAATAACTTAAACTGGTTATCTTCGGCCTAGGGTAAGATAGTATCTATATTTGAGTTAACGTCACTGTTGAACGCCAATTCAACTAACCAGAATATAGTTAAAATGTCAGTAAAAGGTACACACATTTCAGGAAGATTAAGGTATAAAATATAACTCGCCATGCCCCAATAATCAGTGTCTCTTTATGAGTTATCATGTTGCAGAGTTGCTGTCTCATTGAAGTTCATCTCGCGTATCTTTTCAATCATGATTGTTTGGTTTTTTTTTTATGTTTAACTCACCTTTCTATACTTTTAGCTGCATGTTTGCACGTGCATCTCAATGACTGCACTGAGACCTTTCTTTTAGGTTTAAGAAAATATGACCCTCTCGAAAATTTATATCGTTGCCGCCAGTTTTTATTTGTTGAGGAAACCACTGTACAAGAGGAGGAGCCCCGATTTTCAGCAGGAGAAATAGCAAGATTTTAGTATAACTCACCTTACTGCCACGAGTGGGTTCGAACTAATAACTTTGGATTTGACATGCTAGTGATTTCTATAGATGTAGTACTACTGTAAGCTTGTTGTCAGTGCAGATGAACTATTTAGACCTTTAGCCACCGAGGTCCGCTTTTAATCACAAGCTTGATGAAAAACGCAAAAGCATAAATAACAAAATATTTTCTATAAGGCCATTACATCAACTATATTTTTGAATTAATGACATTTATATGACGGATCCTACCGAAACATCAGAAAATTATCGCATAAAACCAATGCTGTGATGAATAAGTAAACATCCTAAACAAACAAAATGATGTAAATCAAGAGTGTGTCTATTGATTTCTTGAGTAATGGCTCGGGATGGATGACACAATTTGTTTTCATTAGTACCGACTTCACGCCTGATTTCAAAGATTCGCGACTTTGATATAAATTTGTTGATCATATATCACTGAACTCTTGGTAAAGTAGAATTAACTGTAGCATAATCAGAATGATTCTTCATCGTCTAGTTGGAGACTGAAACATTGGGTGGTTAATACTCCAGTCGGAAAAGAAAACACCAAATTAATTATGAAGCAGTTGATGATCCCGAGTTTCTAAGTTTGTTTTGTCTATAGCAATTGGTCTAGAATGGAGATAAAATATGTATAAAATACACAATACTTATTTTTTTTTTTAAGAACAGGGGTAAGAGACTGAAGATTAACGTTGCTTCAATGACATGGGCAATACATAATGAAACACTTTTGAAGTTCTGAATAAAAAATAAACACTAAAAACTTGTTGAAAGAATTTAGAAGCTATTTGAATTTTACGAGGTATATAACTTTTTTTATTGTATACAATTTATTACTGAAACAGTCGTTCTGTATATATTCTATCTATTTAACACATCACTTCTGTATATATTCTTTCTACTCAACACACCATAAAATCCGTTTATTATATACTCCTTTGTTTATGTAATATGTAAATTTATGAGGAACAGACTGCACTTCAAATGTAACGTTCAATTTAATGTTTGAAGATTTGGCCAGCTCAAACTTTCGATACAGAGACTGATTTCTTTTTATTTTCTTTACTGTTTTTCTCCAATATAAATTGATAATATCTATACTTGATGACATTACTGAAATGTGAATAAAAAAACCCTGATGTACCATGCCAGAAATAGCATTGTAAATGGATATTGTTAATAGATACATATACATGTAGTTACATAAACAGTCCTCATTTATGTGTTAAAAAAGGGAAAACTCAAGCGGAAATTCAGACTGGGGCACATCCGGTGTCGAGAACTCCGTATAATTATTTAAGAAAAATAAAAGTAATAGAAATATGAATACAGCCAACTTTGTGTTAATAGTTCCTTTGAGTGCCTTTATACATAGCATCAAATACTCAGTCTGGATTGGCCTGAAACTTCTTGTACTACTTTAATAATTTCAGACGATTTCAGAAGAGCTATATTCCCAAAACTCCTTGTACGAATCGGCAGAGGTCCTATCATTTTTAGTTTAATATTATTATCAGAAATACAAAGAAATGATTAGATATTTCAGAGCCACCTAGTTTTGTCCATTGTTCTATCTTTCGTCGATGTTTATTTGTAAACAACAGACATGTGACAGATACAGATGTTCCCTAAGATGACACAAATCTTACCAATCAATATAAAAGTATAAAATAACACGATGTTACGTTATTATAAGGGTCTGTGTGAAGGTCCTTCATTTCTGTATTCTATATTTTTCTTTAAGGAATTTTTTCTCATTTTTTTTTTATATACTTTATGTCCATTTTGAAAATGACAACAATAGGCATTCCTGTAATATAGAGGCCATCTTGGAAGAACGTCGGGGAAATCTTGACTGCTACTGGAAAATGGAGGTAAACATTAGTTAGGGGCAGAAATGTGCTTTGCAACAGGCCACAATCAAACAGACAAGTGTTTAACTGCCGGTCGGAATTTAGAGGACGTGACATTTTTTCTTTTCAGCGAAAAGTAAGACACACCCAATCACGATCCGTTCAGATTCCATGCCCTATTTTTTAATTTTTTTTTATTCTTGGTTGGTGAAACCATGGCAGTATGATTTCTAAAATAATTGTATACTGTTCATGTAAAAACGTGTGCTATTTTTTTTTTTTTTTTTTTTTCATCAAAAATGACTGTTTAAATTCAAATGTATCATTTAAAATGTCAATAAAGTTCAGTCGGAAGTTGATATATTAAACAAATATGTCGCTAACCAAATACTTTTAAAATGAAATTTTCAATCAAGATAATACGCACATTTCATGACAATAATTCATTTCGTTTTTTACATAAATATTATTATCGAGGGAAACAGTGATTGACTCTGAAGCTCGGTGCCTTGTTTTCTCTCTCTCAACCATGCACAAAGTAATATTTGATCTAACCTTTTAAATAGATGATATAGTTAGTAAAACTTCTCTCTACGGACCATAAACCATAATTTAGGTGGAAATTGATCTTGAAATTGATAAATCTGACTAAGGATGAACTCTTTTTCCGCACTGTTTTTGTTTACACAAAAGATTGTTATTCCGAACAACTATTTAGAAGATAACACTTTAATGTGTAATTCATATGTTTAATAAAGACGTTCACATCTATTTTTTAAAATGAGCTTAAAACCCCAAATTTGATGAGTAGAGCCGATTGAAGCGAGTCAAACATTGTTTTTTGACGATTATATACTAAAAAATTATGATATATATGTACGTGAAAAACACGATCTTTTTGTTTTTTGTTTCAATTCCTTTTAAAAAAAAATGACGATCAAATATGGGGGGGGGGGGGTTAAACCCTATACAGTTCCCCGGACCCGCCACTATGTATCACTGAATGAAAATGATGAACATTTTGATGTAGCTAAACGCATATTGCAGTTGTACGAATTTTTGTGCAAATATTTCAAATTACTGACATGTTTTCGGGTTTTAATTTATTTTTCTTACATCAACATGACTAAAATTAAAACTGAACTTAATTTATTATTGTGTCATTATTGGTTAAGAATCCCCCCCCCCCCCCCCCCCCCAATACATTTTGGTATACGTTCCTAACTTTTCAAAACTGAGTTGAAGTATTGGGCCAATTTGTATTTCTTTAAATGTTTAAATGTTAATAAAAGTAAGCCATACCATTGTTAGAACCTCAAAGAAGCTGCCAAACTAAATAAAATTCAGATCTATATCTTGACTGGATATGTATATAGGTGTTATTATAACTAAAACGAAATCACAGAAGTTCTTTCAATTATATTGATGCAGTTGTGATAGTATCAGTTTTAGTACAGGTTGAAAAACCTTTTGAAAAATTGCTTTTGTGTGAAACAGTATTACGGAAATAATAATTTGTCAGTGGATGTTCTAGAAATTTTATAGAAAAAGAGGTTCCCGCTCTAAGAGGTTCCCGCTCCAGTCATGATTCAATATTTCTCTATATGTAAAGCAACCAATTTTTTTCCACATAAGGGAGGCGGCACTCTGTCCCACCTAAATCCGACTCTGTATGTCACTCCTTCAAGTATTTACGGTCATTGATATTTCACATGACACAAATATTTATCCTTTTGCAGACACACCAATACATGTATAATAAATGTGTAGTTTATCTTCGCAAGCAAACCATAATGTGAAAGTAGATTAAAATGTAATATTTTCAAAGTCACGTTTTCTGAAATCGCTTGAAGGAGATATAAAATCAGCTTTAGATAAAATATTTGTCTAAAGTGACTTAGGAAATCAATATTGACAGAACGAAACATGTTTTAGTATTAATTAATCGAGTATTTCTTATTCCCGTTTCCTTGTCTGTGTGCTTGCATAATGTAATGAAACAAAGAATTTACAATTTGAAATCGAAATCAAAGTGAATAGTCTTTATCAAGTTCTTAAATTTATAATTTTAGAGTCGGTTTCATTTAAATCCGGAAACGGAAATACATTCCAAATCTTTACGAGAGTGGCTGTGCCCTTTTGTCACCAAAAACAAAGACACACTCTCGAGGACACACTATCCGTAACCCTAGAAAAACTTGAATATATATATTTAGAAAAATGTCTTTTCATTTAAAATGTATGTGTTTCTATCTAATAAATAATTTTTTTGCGAAAAATGCACTTATTTTGTACGCCGCATGTTCTAAAATATTTCTGGACAACTACATACTCCAATGTAAATAAAGTATGCTAGATGCAAAGAATACGCATCAGAATGTGCAAAGAGATACTCGAGAGGATAGATTAACCTTCCTATCAAGTTTAAGTGAAATCTGTCAAAGATTCTAATGATAAAAGCATTTCATTTTGACAGTGCAACATTATAAATTGTAGATCACAAATTACTCCATACAAACGAATTATGATGAATGATATCTTGCATGTTACAAGAAATGGAATGAGTTTAATTTAACAGGTTTCAACCGAACTTAATGAGAGAGCTTGTTAGATTGCGATGCAATCACTAACGATTATCAAAATTGAAGGAAATGTTCATCTTAATGTTTAAATTGACGTGCACTTGATTTTTTTGGGAAGTGATTGATCTATCAAATGTTTGCATTACGAAGCAAATCTTGTTTTGTTGTATTTTTGGTTGAAAGAAATATTCTATGGACTTAATTTTAGAAGAAATACATTAATCTCGTTTAACGAGATTCTAAGATAATTGGTTCCAATTAAAGACAAATAACTTTCTTTTGAAGCAATTGACAGAAAGTGGACATTATGGTTAAAGGCAAATTTTCAGACTGAGCTAATAAGTTTCACTTCCGTTTGGTAAAATTATATAGAAAATTACGACATTAACTGCATTTATCAAAATAACCATCATCGTGGCACGATATAGTGACATATCGATTGAATGATAGATTGTTGGGTGTTTTACGCCCAACTGCAATATCAATGCATATTCATAGCTTTCAAATACAAATCTTGTAAATAAAACTTCTTCTATGTACATGTAATTTGTTATAAAGTTGTCTCATTGGCAATCATTTTACATCTTATTTTTACATGTCACTCATATTCTACTTTAATACCGCCACTCCGAGCCGTTCTTTAAAAACGCCTTATATGTAAAGTCCAGAGAAATTCGAAAAACTATGAGACAAATAGATTATAAGTACTAACTCGACACGGCATCGAACCCTTGACCTCTTCAACTAAAGGCACAGGGGCTACGCAGAGAACAGCAAAGGCATCTCATCGAAAATGCTATCACATTGTCAAGTATGCTAGCACAAGTATGCAAACACACCCTCAAGGTTTATCTGTTATGAGTTAATACAGCAACACGTATTTGCATTCCATGCATGACCGAACACCTGCATGCATAACTGTTTCTTCGTTGTTCGTAATTGTCAGATTCAATGACACAGATCTAGCATCAGGGTTATGCAAACGCTTGTAGAACAATTAAAAGTACATTAATTGAAGAAAGCGTTTTCCGTTTCTGTAATGAAGTTTACAGCTTTCTACGACTAATTATAATTATAACCTCAAAGCTTGAGATACATTAAATTCATAAAAAGCGATTGGGTGTATCGAAAGGCATCGTGTACGTAACACTTTTTTCCGGACTTAATTTCTAGACTTTGCATTATACTCGTTTTTACCATCACATGCATCGATTGTCCTTGTTTTCAATAAGAATATACATTTGAATCATATCTCAATATGCAGAGCTTTAATTCTGGGGTTAAAAGTTACATAAAATTCTATATCATGCACAGCAAAGCACACTTAGCAACCTCTTATGGGCTCATAATACTTAACGTTAGGTCCTAATGATAAATCTGTTAAGTGCTGTAATTAAGCATCTGGTGACACAAAATTTTGTACAGATGAGCATGACAAAAAAATGTGTATAGTTTCAAAAATGTGACCACAAACAGCAACTACGTTTTAAATCTTTTTCAAATGATTTTATTGTAAATTGTTTTGCTATATATGGGAAAGATTCCCTTAAGGTGTCTTAGTTAATAAATATAATATGCTTGAAGCTTTTCTTCATTTCAGTAAAATTAACGCACTCAATATATGTCTCTGTCACAATGTAATCAGTGCCAAAGTTAAATCTTTCTTTTATACTGGTAGTAAAAATCCTTCTTTTATTTCCGACTACAGTTTTACAACCGCAGGGTCGTTTGCGATAAAAAAGAAAGCAATAAATTCACGTCAAGTGAAGTTTGCGTTTCTGTTTTTTCTTCAATAAAGCATCACTCTAGTTTACAAGTGAAACTGTAATCCAACTAAAGCGGTTTATTGATCATGTAGTTTTAGGATTTGTTTTATAAAAGAATATGCAAATTTTCCTCGTTAATTTTTTCCAATTCCGAGTAACAACAAAGAGGTCTCCTGGAAGTCGAATCATTCGGAACAAAATCTTGTTATTTTTGTTCATTGACAAATACAACCATTCGCTTTCAAAATTGACATAATTATATTATTTTGAACCAACATTTGTAAACGTGATTGAAATCGGAAATCTCTTTAACAGCATTTAACCTTTCTGGACAGAAACATGACACAAAGCGGAAAACATTCGATCCGTGTGATGTACAATGTATATAGAAAAGTACCGAAGCGTTGGTGTCAAAATGAAAATAGAAAATTTAAGAGAAAAATAAAACCGACGATTTGATCTACAAGAACTAGAGACTCTAAGTAAGATTTGACCCGGTTCTCAGGCTGACTATGCGGTATAAACTTTGTTCATTGTTGAAGGCCGTATAGTTGTTAGTTTCTGTATCATTTGGTCTCTTGTGGAGGGTTGTCCATTCTTCGTCTTCTCCATTTTATGATGTTAAAACTACTTATAAAAAAAGCATGAATACATGTACACGAGATCAGAATTGAAACTAAACTATACAGATGTTAGTAACTTCAAATTTTTTAACGAATCCCGGTGTAAAAAAATAAACTCCATGATACACGGAAAACCGGTTTCAGTGTTCAGTTCCGCATAACACATCCAAAAGTAACAAAAAAGGTCGTAAAAACTATGAGACAATACGCCATTATACAAGAGCAAATGAAAATTTAGTTTTTGAGAAAAGTTCATTCGTTATTTGAGACGGATACGCAAATCTGTAATCCTTCGGGTGAATCCGTAACCCTCTTTCTATATATATAGACGGAAGTACGGAATCGGCCGAGTTTAGACGAGTGTAGATACTCCAGTAGCAGCGATCGATTACGGAGAAGGACTGAATTATTTTCGTTATCATGATCTAAATGGGATCGGACTAACTTGGGGTGCATCTTAAACGAACAAAGAACTAAAGCCAAGTATGAACGTGTTCTAATTGCCTGTATACACTACATTCCGAAAAACATACAATGGTCACAGACTGGGGCTACTTGGATACGTAAACTTTCACTATTAATAAGATCTACCCGTGTAAGGTATATTTATCATAAAATCCAGCTACTGTCAAGGCAAAACCAATTCTGATTTGTTTAAATTAGCTTTCTTATCGAACTATACCTGACCTAGTAATAGGGGAATACACAAAATAAGTACTTCTTATCAAAACTATGGTTAACATGACAAATAGAAAGGACATGAATATCATTCCTTTACACGAATGTGAGACTCTGAGTGTTTTCTAATTAGGTCAGATATTTTGAATGAAATAAAAAGTAAAAGTTGAGAGTATAATAAGCAAAACAAATTCCATGAGAAAAAGTTTGTATAGAGTCAGAGAGCAAGCTGAAACGAAGAGTCAATTTGATTTTACAGCTAAATATTTTTATAAATTCATATTTATATACGTCAACTGGCTTGGCTTGTATTGTTAGACACGACAAAGTATAGGCATTGGTTTATTTGTTGCTTCAAATCGGCGCCTTAAGCTTGGACCCATTTTCTTCTTTATCTTTATTTTGTGTTGAATTTATATTTGATATTACAATAACAGAGGTTTGTATATGCAGCATATTATATAAACAACTGCTTTTGTAATATAGTATGGATATAGAAAGAAACAACACATTAGATAAGTAAAATAAGTAAAAACATTGAAAATATGTACGAGACAAAATAAGCACAATAAAAATGCTACAGAAAAGGAATGAGGAACATGCTCCTAACTCCTCCTGCTACCCTCAAATCTGTAATATCGTCTAATGGACATTACCGTCTCGAATAGAAACCAAACTTAAAAGAAATTACGAAGCGCTTATTTGACGTATTAATCAATGTGACTCCTAATTCTTTTAACGAATTCCAGAAGACGATCTATTTTAATTTAGATGTAATTTTCCAGAGAGTCAAATTTTGTAATTGGTTTTCGTCTAGACGTTGGGCGTTATGAAATTCTCATCTATGTTCCAATGCATTGAAACTTTCCTACTTATATGAATATCAAGGGAAATGTTATATTAGGATATTCTTCTTATAAGAGAGACATGACATGCATATCAATACAGTTTACATGTCATAACAGCATTTATCAATGCGCATGTTTATTGTAACGGAAGTTAATATCTGCATTATTAGCGTTGTGTGAAATTGAAGAACTAATTAGATTAAAATACAAAAATTCAGTATTTTAATCTTATGTTTGCAAATAACATAATATACATTAAAAGATGTAACCACGGACTTTCTTGCCAACCCATATTATATTTTAAAAGATTTTCTTTACATATCTGTTTATCCATTAAATAATTGAGATCATTGGCCTCAGTTCCAAGTCTGACACCGAAGAATGAAACACATCTATGATTTAACCAAACGAAAAGTTTAAAGCTAGCATTTCAGATTTATAACCGTTGAATATTTATTATAGCACCTGCATATGCAATACAATTCTATAATTATATTCATTGATATGCCCTAGTGTTAAACATATTAAGCCTACGTTAAAATGATAATAAATTCTCGTAAAAACCTTAACAATTTCACGTTTTTTAGCCAATAAAATATTTGGCGTATGAAAGGCGAGGATGCAAAAAGTAAAAGAGATTTCTCTTTCAAATTTCGAATTGCCAAAAAAACTGAATTTGACTTACCCTTGCTAATTTCTTGGCAGATCTCGATCTATTATCGAAAGATGAAGTAGTGGCCATGTTAGTACAATCCAAAGTAAACAAAAACACAAATATGTCACCAAATTCTTATTACATCAAAAGTTACAGGTACATAAGAAATTCTTCTCTTATTTAATTTCTTCTCCAGGTGAATTTGTCCTATAGCACCTCAATCTAAATCACTTGTTAACGATGTTGACTGAATGCTTCGAAATGAACAGTGAAATGAACTTTGAAACATACATTGAAATGTACGCCTAATAAGGATATAAATTCTCCTTTAAGAATCGTATATTACCCTCTAATTCTAATGAGTTTGTTTGATGTTCCCCGAGGTACATTTCCGGACCATTTAACCTTATTGAGACCTTTAAATCCGAGACATTTTCTTTCAGTAACTTACAAGTTTGATAAAAGTTTCTTTAAATTTTAAATATTGATTATTTGTGGAGTATTTATCTAATTCGTTAAGAAAATATTTCTGAATGTGTCATCATTATAGAGATTAGTCTGGTGTTTTAACAATAGGGTACTACTGCATGGGCAGACATTGTCCTCAGTCAGAATCGACGTGTATTTGTTATACTTATGTAGAGTTATGTACCCCTGTCCAGACAAATTGAAACTGTCATGAATTAAGTGTTATTATGCAAAATATAGGATAGGACTTTATAATATTTATTTACCTTTTAGATTTGGAGACAAAAAACTTAATATACATGTACGATGTGAATCAAATTTATCTAAAATATACGATGACGCAGGTTTTTTTAAGGACCTTGACTACCCGTGAGGGTCTTTGTACGGTCGGTATACTAAAACCTTAATATACAACTATATACATACATGTATATCCAGTTCCCGACCGTACATGGGCTGTTTATCCAGTCAAGGTTTCATTTGTTGTATCCAGTTTTGAAATAAATTTTAATATCAAACTTGAAATGCTAAATTAATGTCATTTTAAATTTGTTATACTGAATTTGTTACCATTTAAAGCGTATCTAAAAATTTGAATTATAAAAAAATTAAAATCATTCCATCACTTAAAATTAAAGTGAATGGTTAATTGGCTTTCAAATCCAATATATACATTTTTTAAGAGCTTTTAAATTTGTTCAGGTCAGATGTCAATTTTTTTCTAATTACGTCACGAAGATAGTTATCACTTTATATTTCATCATTTTCATATCAGTATTAATGGATCTTAATTGTACAATTATTGCCCTTAATGATGACCGAACAGATAACAATCTACGAACAGATCGGGATCAGGATCAGTATAGTGTCAAGCTTGTTAAAAATGTCCTGCAGTTTTTAAGTGACATGTTTATTTTGTATAGGTATTTGCTATCTTTATATTTTTGAGGTAGAACAAAAAGAAATGAAAAGGAACATGAATAAATGAAATGGAATAGAGTTTTATTGATTAATTTTTTTGGACTGTTTCAGCACTATTGGAAAAAACGTTGCGGTCAGTTTTTGTTGTTGTAGGAAGCTGGAGTGTTTGGAAAGCACCATCGACCACTAACATGATGAACTGAGAAAATGATGACCACACAGCTTAGTCAATAAAAAAATGAAATTTTGCAAAGGACAATTTTTCATTTTAATTCCCCCCTTGGCACCAATATGTATTTGCTATTAAATTCCTCCTCCCCCCCTAAAAAAGAAAAGAAAAATATTATTTAATAAGATTAGAAGAAATAATGTTGAACAGTATAAAAATAATATACTGAGATTGTGCAAGTGTTAAGTGACAAGTTTTTCATCTTAAATACTCCCCCTGGTTTAAAGGATTCTTTTGTGTTGGTAGTTGATACTAGTTTGCCTTAGATTAAAAACAAAAACAAAAGAAGTGAAAAACAAATAAATAAAAGGAATAGAATAAAAACATATTAAAAAAACCATGCCTGACGTTTTGCATGGTACAGACGTGCTGGATTCAGTCATTTTTAAAAGAGGTTCCAACACATATAAGTCATATAAAAAGTAATGGGGTTCACACCATTTGTCTGCATACACAACAATTCGTTGCCAAACAAAAATGAGGTACCAATCTCCTGACCCCACCCCAACTGTATCCACAATTTATATAATATATATAGTTAGAGGAGGGGATAAGGTCTCTGCGCAATGCTAGGCGGCGGTGTTGTAGAAGTTAGAAATAAAAAGTACAGGTTGCAGCCCCGGCCGGGGAGGGAGTTACGAATCAAATCTACTCTAACATCGTTAGGTTGATTTTCTTGGCACTTTATATATATATATATATATATACAATATATATAGATATATACTTAGGCAGTTTTAACTGAGTTAATCTCTGCTAATGGCCAAAGAAGTATACTGCTTAACTTATACTTGTATCAATTTATATCAATGTTATTATACAATTATAAAAATAGTATTATCCTTAGAGATTTAAAATTTTAAGGTAAATGAGGATTTGGTAAGTAAAGATTACGTTTGTTTAGATAATCAGTAAATATAGTCTGAACAGATCAGACATAGAGGTTGAAATGGCGATTTTATTTCACCTTCAAGAATTTACAAATTTTCAAGTAAAACGAAAGCCATTTTGATTTAAAGAAGAATATTTCCACAACCAGTTCTCCCTCACATAATTATAAGCATCTAAATAAGAAAACCTAACTTCTTTTTTCATTAATTTTACTGGTTCTATTTAAACTAAAATGTATTTCAGTACAGAATTTAGCATTGCAAGATTATAATTAAAAATTAAAAATTAAAACGAAAATCGGTTGTCATGGAAACTTAATTAATTTTCTAGAATAACTTGTTATTTTTCAGTTTAATTTCAAAACAATCATGCTACTTGAAGCTGTAACAAGAGGAATGACTAAAACTGTTTCCTCAAGTAGTATCATAAAACTCAAGTGTCTGTTAGATTGGTTCGGATTTAATGATGCCGGAGCGTTCGGAACACCTGCTTCAATAGATAATGTTTATATTTGTCATTGGTTTTTCTGGCATTTCTGTAAATTATTTAGTTTGTAAGGAAATTGGAAAGAGTTGAAGATGATATAAAAATCTTGCATGTCTTAGAAAAATCGATTTGGTCGCTATCAAGTGATCATTATTGCGCATCTAATCTATTCGGAACTATATCGCCAATATAATTGAATTGTCATACAGAGATATTTCCGAGGTTTTTCAGAACGTAACCTGCCGCCATTTTTTGCAGATCAGATCAATGTTTTAATTTATTTCTGTAATGGTATTTTCACTGCAATCATCGTCTTTGATGTGTTTTGTAGAAACTTGAGATGAAAAGTAATCAAGAAAAATCTAATTTACGATCAAATACACTCGAGATTGATAGTTCCCATTTAAAACAAATCCTGGTAATATGGTTTTGTTGAAAGTAAAACAAATGTTTTCTTCACTTTGGTAATTCTTTGTTTTTTTCAATCGATTTCTGCTGACAGCCAAATTTCATGTAAATCTCCTGACCATTGAACCAGAGTATATTAACATCTTTACCTGAGACTGAAAACTCGTGAAAACATCAATTGGTAAACCTTATATAATTGCATTTAATTCCAAGAAAACAACTTCATAATTTCGCCTCGAACTAGAACCCCATTCCTCATCCAGCGACAACAGACACTTCTTATCGACATACTAAATTTATTTCCTCTACATCTATCATTTATAAAATAATATCAGAAGTATCGGGATCGAATTTATAGGGAACTGTCAAAACCTGATGTTGACACAGTAATATTATTTAAAAAGTGAATAAGTTTCGAAATTGTCCTTCAAAGATTTTTGAAAATAAACTGATCGATAAATGATTTTTGTACTGAAAAGCATTGCTTCTTACATAAGATGATTACTAGTTTTAAACTGGTTTTATATTTTTTATTTCATTTTTGTATGGCAAATCTATACACTGGCATTTTTCGTAGAGGATTGCACAAGAGCGTAAAACTATCATGTACCGTTCGTATATAGGCTGAAACCTTTCCGAAGTCCAGTAACTGATATTGACAAAACTTCTGAATTTTATGCTCATAACTTGGAGTGGAAAACCACAAAAACTTCACAATTGTTAATCAAGTACACCCTTCTAGTTAAGAAACAATCGAACATGTGTGATACGTTGAGCCTGAATAGATTATATTTTAGTATTGTTACAAATATATGTCGCAGATATAATCAATCTGAGACAAAATAAAGTACCAAGGTTTTAATTGATACATGAAAAGAATAACATCAAGTTATTCTACAGATCTCACAACATTATATGTGTCCTTTCATTACCCCATAAAGTTTTACTCTGGTATAAAATGGTATTCATACGCCTGACAATGACGGTTTTTAAGTGTGTAAATAATTGAATTTGAATCAGTTACAGAGGGTTTTGTAGCATTGATCAGGTTGCACTGATCATGTTAAACATATCCTCTTGGTAATATTCCGTGTAATTACAATTGCAAAAATTGTTTAACACGTCACTCGATCTGACATGGAAAATCTTTAAATTGAGGAGACTTTGGGGATATTTTGGTAAAACACGAGCTCTTGGAAAATACAAGTTTAATGGCCTTTGCATATATAGGTCACTGAAACTACTTTTCAAAAGAGCCATTTCTATATGTTATACTTGTACAATATATACAGAGGGACATATTTAAATAAATTTTGTTAAATATATTTTTTCCCCTGTTTTGTTTGATTTGTTCTGTTCTGTCTGTTCTGTTCTGTGTTGTGTTTTGATTCTTTGGTTTCCTTATTTGCTATATGTACAGACCAAGTTTGCCTGATTCTTTTTTCACCATTGTCCAAAGATAACCACATGTATCATGACATACAAATTCATTGCATTCTTTATAGCTGACTATGTGGTATGGGTTTGCTCATTGTTGAAGGCCATACGGTGACCTATAGTTGTTCAATTCTGTGTTTGGTCTCTTGTGGAGAGTTGTCTCATTGGCAATCATACCATATCATTTTTTTTTTTTATATATATTTAACTCCAATTTTACGACTTTCAAAATCTAATTTAAGCCAACACCATAGTGTACGTGTTTGTGTTCCGATTTCACAATTACCACGTTTTAAAGCCATAAAAGTGAGAGGTAAGACGGATATACAACATGAACACCTCTGTCGGCAGCTGTTCTACTTGAAGTTTAAACATCGAAATTGCAAAATTTTGTTCGGCCAAACATTGATTATTATTTAGCATCAATTTGATTACTGTTTTCGTATTGATATTTCTAAAGTCGATTTCATAAGTGATTGAAAATGTTTGAAACTGACAACTAAATTACTACGCTATATATAATAATATAGTTTTCCCGGTAAAATAATAGCATAATAATGGCGTATTGTTCGTCTGTTAATGGCATATCTTGGTCTTTGAAGCGTTTAAGTATTGCTTTGGTTTCAAAATGGCGACATTATGACACTCTATATGACACGTTTGCGGGAATTATCTATTAGTTATTACAGGGACTGCTTGTATATAACCATTAGTAAGCATTCCTGGTAAAGGAGAGTATATTGAAAGACGCATATTTGAATTGACAAAAGCGACCGATGATGGACAATTTACAGGTTTTTGTAAATTGATAGAAACGCAAAGAAATTTTATATCTAAATAGAAATTTTAACATTATAGGATTTGCCCCCTCTTTGTTTTGGAAAGTTACAAAAAATTAGTAGAATCTATAAATTCCAAAAATGCATTTCTGGATACATTGAGTGTTTTGCAATCCTTGAGTAACATCCCCTAAAAGACAACCACAAGTTACACATAAAGTGATGGTGTGCAGCATAAGAATCTATGTAGATGCATGTCTGGAAAAATTACTCTCACCCCAACCCCCTCCTAAAAAAAATCTTCCAAAAATGCAACACTATTTTTCAGTAAGCCTGCTTTAGACACCAATTGCTTTCAAAATTTTATTTTATGACGTTTGACGTTTATGTTGTTTTGTTGTTTTGTCCTATTATGTAAATGTACCCCCCATTATTATTTTGGGGCTGGCAACGAATGATGGTGTTTGTACGAAAACTGCATCGCTATTTGCATCTGTCATATACAAACTACATGTTAAGCTTATACATGGTATGCAAACATGTCTTACTCAGATTGATAACCAAAACCCTAGAACTTTTAGAAAGTTCCGAAAGTCGACTTTCAATCTTACCATGCACAGATTATGTTTCTGAAGTTGATTCGATTGCCAGGCGGGTTTTGCATAATATTCGATTTAATTGAATTTGTTTCAAATAGCAATTATAGTATTGCTGATATAAATTAAAACAAGTTAAAGTTAGTTTGCATATGAAAATTTTAATATTGGTATTATTTCATTTTCAATATTAAATATACGTTTCGGTATAGCATACGTGCATGTATGTATCACTGTTCACATCGATCAAACAATGAAAGTTCATGTACATTCTGTAATATTAATACTTTGCACATTCATATATTTACTTTTCTTTCTTTTTTGTTTTCCTTTTTATTGTTTAAATATTGTTTACTTTTCAAATACCTCGCAATAATTGTTCATGAAAGTAAATATTAAAACACGTTTATCATTTGTTCAAAGTAAAGAAAATGCATATTTGCCCGTGCATCTAAATGACCTTTCTTTTAGATTAAAGAAACTAAGACCCTCTCGAAAGTTTACTTTTCAAATATCATTTGAACACATGCACGTTTTTCCTGATATTGATAAATAAAAATGAAATAAAGTCACATACAGGTTACATATTTGCTTGGTTCATTGACATAAACACATTTATTTATACATCAATTTATAATTTGAACTCTTAAAATATGTTCTATATTTGATTGTATAGCATTTTGTTTAAAATGTATAAATGTTTGTTTGTATTGCTTGACCCTTATGGGTGTAATTTTGCAATAAAGATATGTATATTATTAAAAAGATCTTTATACATGTATCATTTATAATCAGATAAAGGAAAATGTTTAAATCTAAGTACAAATCTATTCCTTTGAATGACAATTTAAAAGCAAGTAATTTAGATTTAAAAATCTGTATTATATATTCATCAATTTAAACCACTGAAAGAAAATGTTTTTTTTTGTAAAATTGATATATAAGATTCGATAAATTTATAAATTTTAAATAAACTTACCGCGAAAATGACACACACACAAACATACAGCAACATTTTATCAGCAAGGAATCTGTTATATCTATATATTATCCGCAAAGATTAGACAATAATGACACACGCATTTGTCTTACTGTCAGAAAGAGTTTCTTAATAAGACGTTTTTTATGTCACACCGGACACTCTAGAAACACAAGTCAATAAAGTATATCAGCAGGTGTAATAAGCTGAAATATTCCCCTCCGAGTCGTTGAATATGCTTGTGTTATCACCCGCCTGGGAACCGTATTGTTTAATGTTATTGTAAGAGCGAACGCTGACTAGATATCTCCTGCCATAATCCGAGTTTCTACATCCCAATCAATATTAATTTTCTTTATACCTTAGGAAAATTATGTACTCTATCTAATTGCGCCAGAACACAAAAACCTCATATCTGAAACCTTTATAAAACAAATTACTTCATGTGAAGGCAGGAAGCATTTATAGAACAGAAAGATGTGTATTGCAATCAGTTTTAATTGTGTATTGTTATTGATTTCATTGTGCTTTCATTATACGTATTTTTGGGTGTTTTATGCTTCGAAGATCTTCAACAATTCATGTTAAATGAAGTGAAAAATAAAAAGTAAACAAAAAATGTTAGGTTATCAATTTACTCATTTGATACAATACTGAAATTATAGTAGTGAAATCATTCAATTAGTTTAATTGAGTCTAGAAAACTTGAATTGAAAGCTTAAGGTTATGACGTTAATGTTTAAAGGGGTTGATACAACATGTTTTGTCAAAAATAAAAATCAATAAGACAGAGAAAGCGAATAGATGAAAGTATTACAGATTTTTTTATTTTCTCATTCTCCAACATGCAAAATATAAATTATCAATTTGTTACGGTTATACTTTCATGTTTCTGTAAACAAATATGTATATGTATAGATTATCGAGTTCTCAACCCATTAATATCGTAACATATCAGATGAGCGCCACAATATTAATGTTAATATTTTTGGTGAGTGAGCGCAGTGAGCGAGCATAAAAAAATCAATTTTGTCAAAAACATTCAACATAGTTTAAGAAGGATCAGTCTTGCTCTTTATAAAGTAAGTGACATTCTGAACATGACCAGAGGTAGAATCGACCTTTTGAGATCAGCAGGATGAGGTTGTTTGTAAGACAAAAGATCTTGAACTGCTTTCTTGGAAATTAAACCAATCAAAATAGTCAAAATTGACCTTGATTCAAAGACCAATTAGACGTTCAAGCGTGAAGTTATTAAGATATAGACAAAGGTCAAACATTAACATGCATTAGACTTCTTGACAACCAAACTCTGCTGACTTGTTGTCGATTTCTATTTTAGCCATAATATATATACAGAGAATGCACATAACGCCCTTAGCACCGAGGAAGATAATTGATTGATTCTTGTTCGCCATATACTTTCAACGGCCAAAATATAGTTCATGCATGTTATCGACGAGAACAAATGCAATGGGTATATATAAAAAAGAAGATGTGGTATGATTGCCAACGAGACAACTCTCCCTAAAAGACCAAAATGACACATAAATCAACAAACCATTTACTATATATTGGGAGTAATCTTGGTTGATTGGTGAGAGAAAAGAAATGGCAATGCAAAATGTTGGTACATCTGATATGGACAGAAAGTTAGCCTTTGCAACAGCCTATACGGACCCTGAAAGAGATGTTGAAATGATGTAAACGTGCAGAGGGTGTGACACTTTCTCTATATATACACATGGCATCCGATTAAATGTCGCCATGTATTCTGACAGGAAGTGACTACGAATTTAAACTTTCCATACGGCTTAGAGAAATATACATGCACATAAGTTAAGTTCAGTAACTGCTATCACTCCTTTTTTGCTTGGATTGATAAGTTAAAGTAAAGACTGATCTGCTCGGAATCGGAAATGGTTCACTGGTTAGGATTACCTGTTTTTCTACGGATTGTATATAAACTTATTAACTTGCATATTTACTAGAGCATAGATGTAATAACCCTTGTTAAAGTTACGCGTCTATTTGGCTGTGCGAATGAAATTTGATTCGCAACCACATCCGGTCGGTTTGGGAACGTGAAATCCAAGGCCTCGTAAAGGAAGAATGTAACGAAGTCTAAACGTTTTAAAAAGATTACATACATGATCATGTGGACACTTTCTTACTATCAAACATAGTATACTCTTATTTTCAAGAGAGGATCCAAATATCTTGCCCTTTATGTCGGTAGTTATACATTGCAGAATCATTGTTTTTGTTCTATTTTTAGTTCAGAATATGCATAAAGTAATTGCCAATCGGGACGGTAAGCAACTATCAATCAATAACAATATATGCATTTAATATACATGTATATGACACTGGATGTTTCAGACTATAATGCATCTATCCATTAGTTTCCAAGTATACTGACATTTATTGTAGACGGATTAAGGGGGGGGGCAGGGGGCCCGCCCCCCCCTTTTCCAGAAAAATGTTGGTGGGTTATATAGGGAATCACTGAAGCGTGACGGAATCGGCCCCCCTTAGGCAGTCATGATCAGTGGGCCCCTCTTATGAAAGTTTCTAGATCCGCCACTGTTTATTGTACTGATCTAAATCATAATATTGAGATGTGGTATGATTGACAATATGGCAACTATACTCGCAGTAAAAATTGTAGAATTTAGCAATATAGTTAGCTTACTCGCTAGAGAAGATCGATTGGTTGTCTGGAGTTGATAAATATGCATCAACATCAAGACCGAAAGGGGAAGCTAATTTGATGACTCCATGAAGCAGAGTGCAACGCTTTCTATATACGTTACAGAACACATGCAACATATTTGAGGTAGACTATTGCACTGTAAAAAAAACAACTAGATCAAATGTTTTAAATTGCTAGATAAATATAAGTACAATGTTGGAAAATGCTGAACTTATTTGTACTCGGTACGAAACTTGAAAAAGCTTGGCGAACATCGGGTTTTCACTGCTTCTATACAGGTCGTCCAAATAAAATTTATAGTGTGATACAATGTAAATACATATTTGTTTAAACATATTTATTTATAGTGGATAGGGAAACAAGTTATTGCATTTCATATTAATCCATTCCCACTTTGCGGGTACGAATGCTGCCTTGTAGCGGCATTAGCCTGGTTTTTTTTTCGAAATCTAGGGTGTCTTTAACGTGCAAGAGACAATGGCTCTCTCTTAACACAGGCCAGCCATTTGTCGTCCCCATCCGATAGACTATCATCGTTTCTCAAGATCACACTCGCAAATGGTGTCAAGGGTTTATATCTTATCATCCACAAAACAGAAGTTTTCGGCTTTTGAGCTGCATTGACAGGGAACCAGGGGAAATATGCGTTCCATTAATCTAAATGAAGTTCTCTACTTGATTTTAACTTCCCTAAGACCCTATATGATTTAAAGGGGAACCATAAGAATGAGTTTCCTAGCGTAGAAACTTCTTTTTGATACCTTATCAGATAAAATCTTTCAACGCCAAATTTAAACACGGTGTAAATTTTGTATGAAAACTCCTAAATATAAATCGAAGCTTGGAAAAACTTACCAAAACCTCGAATTAATATGTACGAAAACGCCAAATCTAAATCGAAGTCTGGAAAACCTTACCAAAACCTCGAACTAATATGTACGAAAACGCCAAATCTAAATCGCAGTCTGGAAAACCTTACTTAAACCTCATATTGCTTTTCTATCGATAATTACTGATGAATAATTTAAAATTTTATGTACTATACACTGTTCAATAAACATCCGTTAAGCTTGCATCTCCGACATGATAAAATTAATTCAAAGCCCAAAGGCATTTTGTTTAGGATTTCCAAACCTCATTATTGTGATTCAATCTTCTGTTTTTAAATATTCGACGTTAATGTGTTTTATCCATAAAGTAAATTTAGCTGAGACTTATGTGTCTACTAGCTTGTAGCTTAATGAAAAATAAAGGGAAGCAATCAATTTTCTCTCTTTGCAAATTTAAATGAAGTGGATTAAAACTGACAGAGTTGTCTTTCTTGGAATATAAAGGTATAGAGTAGTAAATTGAGAGAGCTTTAGAAACAGGAAAGCGTTTTTATTTTTAAGCGATTAAGAGTATACATAAATCTTATTATACTTTTCTGTAGATCGTTATTATATATCCTGCAATTTAAACATAAAAGTAGTTTTGAATTCTGATATTTATGAATTTGACATGGCTTAAACGCTGAACAGAAGGATGACCCCCAGCAGGAAATGTGTCATCAAAAATTTATTCTAACTTCGCAGTTGCATCTATAATTCCAAACATGAAGAAGTTTTGAAAAATGATAATTTAGATTCTTTAACAAAGATAACACATGTAAATCAAAATGACGTTTTCACGTATGACGTATGCGAACGTAAATTTTGAAGTCTATTTAACGTTTGTTAAAAGTAGCGCTGAACATCCTTTATATTTAATTGTTGATATAGTGATTTGGGTATAGAGCGTGCTGCCCTATCAGTACACGTTTCCTATTTTGCCAAATTCATTTACCGTTTATTTGCAGGAATATTATACACGCCGAACCTCTTACATATCTTATATCTTACTTTTAATAAAGGGATCGTAAAATCGATCAAGTGATGACAAGATGATTTTATTATAGTTAGAGACCAAATAATAGCCTTCGTATAAAATAGAAAACTGAAATGACTGAGTTATCTTTCTTAGAATAGTATGGGTGTTTGTTTCAGATAATTTTAATGACATAAATGCACATAGGAATAGTACTGTAATTCAGTGGTTGTCGTTTGTTTATGTGTTACATATTTGTTTTTCGTTCATTTTTTAAAATAAATAAGGCCGTTGTTACTTTTCTCGTTTGAATTGTTTTACATTGTCATTTCGGGGCCTTTTATAGCTGACTATGCGGTATGGGCTTTCTCATTGTTGAAGGCCGTACGGTGACCTATAGTTGTTAATGTCTGTGTCATTTTGGACTCTTGTGGAAAGTTGTCTCATTGGTAATCATACCACATCTTCTTTTTTATAAGTACTGCTGTTGCTTTTATTGCTTTGTCAGTAACAATAACCTGTTTAAGCATACTTTTACCCTACAGATACCTCGCATCAGTATAAGCAAAGGGTATGTTCGTCTTAAACTTTATTGGAGATGCAATATTCTGAATTAATGGTGTTCACAAAACGTGTTTGGAGTTGACCTGTATATTCATGTTAAACTGAAACACTGAAATTATATCCAAAAAATAAATACAAATCACAAAAATTTATTGTATGCCATTGCCTTTTGTTTTGTCCGACAAATTACAATCTTAGAGAATAAATCTTTCTCAACAAAGGGAATGTTATGACATGCATGATATTTTGTATAGCAACTTACTTGAACTAAACCCTTTGCATGAAACTGTATTCAAAATTGATAAAAGTGAAGGCCATGACAAAAAATGAAGAAAAATATGAACTGTGACATGATATATTAAATGTATCTAAAATTAACAAATATCTCTTTACACGGCACTACAACAGACAATCAGTAAATAATTAGAATAAATGGCTGCTGTTACACTAAGTCTTGTATTTTGTTTTTTTTTTTTTTTTAGTGGACGGGCTTTTGGATAAATCATATGTACTAATTTAATCGTTGGACTCCAGGCTTCCTGCACCAAAAGAAATGTATGGAGTCTGGGGTACCCAACGTTTGACCTTGCCCGTTAGATATTGGTACTCCGCCACATTTAACAGATGAAAAATAAATGCTAAACATTATGAATCATGTGTGTTAAATTCTAGATAAGGAATATTGAAAATAATGTATGTTCTACTACAAAGACAGTGCTAATTTGGCAAATATCTATTATTCTAAAAGAAATGAAAACATTTCGTTCTTATTCCCCTGGTGAAGAATAAAAGAAACAACATAAACAATAGTTAACCTAAATACATCCACTGAGTTTGATTTAAAACTGAGCGTAAACAAATTTACTAGAGTTAGTTCCCTTACAACGAGGAAAGAAATACTCAGAAGTCCAGTCGAAACAGACAGATAGTAAGTCGCGTTTGTATATATCGTTGAAAGAATACATGTATTTTTTTTTACAAATATTATGTTTGCATTGATGGTCTTTGTCAATCAAAAATATTAGATAACATAATTTTGTATTTCTAAAACTTAACACAAATACGTTTTACATATTATAATTTGTCTTATTTATTCTCGAAATAAGTATTAATATATGTTAGAATGCAATGCCAGTTATTTATGTGTGTGTGTTTTTTTATATGTCAAATCAAACGTCATAATTCAGAATTTTCGAAACTACTCATACGAAGGTTTGCAGCTGTAATATGACTTCATTATATTTTTCATATAATCATTTATAATAGTACATGATTCAGCAAAAATACGACAATCCAAAGAACAACGCTTCTATCAATGCTGTTCTCGATCTAAAAGTCACAATGAGGTCTTCAAAACGGAGCAAAACCTCTTACATCCTTTCAAGTTATAACTTTTTACTTTTCAAATTTTACTTTTGAGAATGCCAAAAATAGATAGTGGACAACTGCAATAAAATGGGTTTTCCAGCAACATTTTAATCCTTAAAATCTAACTTGAAGTACAATCATCTGGGAAAATGAACAAAGGAATTTCATCAAAAATATTATCTTTGATATAAATTATTTGATGCTGCCAAAAGATAATGATTTAGAGTGACTCCATTTCAAAAAATATTTTTATCTCAATAATTTCTTTATTGAGAAAGTAGTAATTTCATTACGTTCTATCGCATAGCCTAAATCCCAGAAAATCTCGTCTCTCGCGAGAACTTAATTCAGTTAACTTCATCAAAGCTTACTCCCCGGCAACTAAATAATAACATTACATTATACAAAACATTCTGCTAATTCTTTTGACATAAATTGACGTTTATGATGTTCAATGCGAACTTGATTAATTTCCAAATTTCGACGAAAAGTAACATAGACGCCATTGGCATGTTATGTTTATTTGTAAATGGATTCATAGTTTCGAACTTTTGATATCCTTGATGAAATATGTTGTTGCTAAGTAAATTTTTTTTTCAAATTCATTTTTTTTCTTTACGTATCCCGTATCTTACTAGTATCGGAGTTGCGTTATGCATATTTTAAGGGAGTTATAATTTTTCTTGCACGTGTTCTGCCCCCCTCCCCCTAGTCGCATATACATCTCTAACTTAGGTATCCAACACGATGGGTCGTGTAATTAGTATTCCACACGTTTGACTCGCTCAGTCGTATTTGTTCTCGCATAAACTACACTTCGTTTGAAAATACCATTGAACTTTAATGGAGTTTTGAAACGTAGTGTACACATAACCTCTTTATTCTAACTTAATATAGAAATAAAGAGATCTTGCTTTATGATCACCACAACGGTTATAAACCAAAGACACGAAGGATACATGTTTATATAGTTAGCTAAATAACCTTTTCATACCATTTTATTCAATCATAACGTGAACCGTGACCTGGTCCTTACTTGTTCTTATTCATTTCTTGAACCCTATATTTACAGTTCTTCGAGGATATTGCATTTGGAAAAAAGACATCGATTTCGGATGCCTGCTTGGGAAAGCTCTTGCTTAGATTAAATGACCTTTGACCATTGGTGTTTGCATAGATAATGACGACAACCCACGATTATACAAAATATCAAGAACAGCAACGGACAAGAAGTAAAGTGATGGCTAGTTAATTATACATAAAAAATCTAATGTAAAAGTACAAGATATTTGTGAAATATTTGGGTATACAGTTTTGAAATTTTTAAACATTGAACTTCTTTAAGAGATTGAATTCAATTTCTAAATATACATGTACTATTAAAATATTGAAGAATGAAAACACGAAAATATAAACAAATACAGTTCAGAAGACATATTACTTTTAAAATCATCATGTGGTAAAGAAATAAGGGGAACACAGAAGAAAGATAGAACAGTTATACGGAAAGAAAGAACGGAAAACGAAACTTTTCCTACCGTTACTTGAGCAGGCAGTCTGTTCATAACACTTCACTTACCTAGAATAAAAATAAAACAATTATACATGTATACAACTTCAGTAAAGTAAATCATTATAAAAACTATATTGTTTTCTATGATTAATTGTGTGTTTATATAACGTCCAGTGGCAAATATTTCATGCTCATTTGAGTAAATAGACGCTTTTAAATATGTGTAACTTATACAAAAAAAATCACACTGACTGTGGCTTAAATAAAACACATTCAAGAAGAAATAAACACTAACTCTACATGTCCATGTCGATACTTATAGAATAGTAAAAGTAAAGACATACTTCACGTTTAATATTACCGTTGAAAGTTCAATACCAGATAAATAGACCAGTCGTGACGGACAGTTGTAAGTTTACCACTTGTATTCTAAAAGATGACTTGATTTTTAATTTATTAGTTTTTATTATATATACAAATAACTGAAAATGAAGGGCATGCATTGAAAAGGCGATATTGAGGCGATGATGGGGAATAGAACGAACTACTTTTGAATACTTAAACATGTATAAATAGTCTATCCATATTGAACCGAGGTTAGAAGTCAATGGAAAAAAACGAACATGAAATGCATTTATCAGTCTAGATTTTTTTACTTCGATAATGCGCTTAATTAGAATCAGATGAGACATCAACCATTTGCTTTTAAAAACAAAATAGTTCCATCATGTCTAATGTCGTTTGGAATTATCAGGAAGTCCCCCCACAATTATAATGACTTCTGCTATCCATCATAAAAGTTTGGATCGATACAATGACTTCTGCTATCCATCATGAAAGTTTGGGTCGATACAATGACTTCTGCTATCCATCATGAAAGTTTGGGTCGATACATTTGTTAGTCACATGATAATGCATTCTTAGTTTTAGATTTTCCTTCAGTTTGTTTGAAAATATGCATGTCAGTAAGACTATTTCTCGAAATTACAAAGATACACAAGCTATCTTCAAATTGTTACCATTTTTTTTTATCGTACACTAATTATTTTACATGATATATTATGAAAAAGCCAGTGTGGCATTAACATTAAGTACAAGTAAAGTGCACTTTTATGTTTTTCAGCCAATTATAAGAAATATTTAAAGACTTGAGTAGCTCACTCGATTTTCCAAATGCACCTTTTATATTTATTTAAGCTGTCTAAAAGCCTACAACATTGAAATTTAACCATCAATTATGGCACAAAAGCAAAAAATAATCGTTTAATTATCTACTATGATTTGAACATCTTGCAACGGATTCCGAAGTTGAATCGTCAATTTATTTTCATCTTTCACACGTGCCAAATTATAGTCTACTGGCTTACATGACGCCATTGACGTTCTGGTCACGTGGTTTTAACGTATGGATATCTGCAGAACTGGCGTGTTTTGCCGTGATTTAAGATGTTTTCGTACAGGTACCAGATCATCTGGGATTAATCATCATACATAACCCTGCAAACCAGTCTACCATAAGACATTTACAATCAGACTTTTGTATCAAGATACGGCAGCCATTAGGAAATCATTACAATTTTGTTTCCTCTTGTGAGGAGAATGATCACTCACACGTGTTCGATACCTTCTCTTATTCATTTAAATCAAGAAAAATCTTTAGCAGACCGTTACATAATACAAATGTGTAATTTTCTTAGTGCAACAGAATTCTTTTATTATAAGAATTAATCCAAAATAACCGATAATGTACATTTCTGACATACCATGATTCTGTGTGAAGTTTGGAAAATGAAACATTTCGGATAATTATTCGTGACTTTTCGCGCTTTTTATTCTGAGAATGGAATTCCAAACGACCAACTATCAACACAAATAAAAAGCCTATAAAACTTGTATACTTTGTAGACATGTATGACAATAAATAGTTTACTTAAACAACTTCTTTGAGGGTTTTAGGAATTATGTAAGTGCTTCTACGGTTTTTCGCGTGACGACAAATGTGTCGATATTTCCTATCTGAAGTTGAAAGGCATACCAATTTATTAATTTACATAATTATTTGTTTTCTGTTTCATTTCTATATTTCCAAGACAATAAATTAATCAAAAATAAGCGACACTTAAAGCTTTCTCTGGCATAATATGAAGAAGAAACAAAACTAAATTCGGTGTAGCACATTTAAAAAAAACCCGAAAGGTCGAACCATTCTAACTACTTCATTTGCGAGAGTGATAAACAACAGTCATATCAAATATCAAAATAAATGTGTCCTAGAAGAGATACGAAAGATGCCGGAAGGGCCTTTCAAACTCACAAGTCGAACACGGTGTATCTCTATTCAATAGTTGGTACATTTGTCAAGTTCCTAGGCCTACAGTTAAATAACGGTATTTCAAGTTTAACTATATAGCAATACAGTTGTGTATGAAAATATATTGTAAATTTCCTTCGATGACAGGTCCCGGATGGCAGGTGAAACTAACATTTCATTATAATTAATTTAGATACGATCATATCACCTTGTAACAAAACACTTTAAAAGCTTTATAGCAACATTAGCGATATCTCGCTTCTCCTATTTCATTGGTAAATCATTTTTCATGTCTTCGTCCAATTAAGTTAATACAGATAATGTTTTAATATTCTAAATGACAAGATGTGCCTTGTAGACATTATTCACACGGAAAGGTACTCATTTAAAAGAGGATTCTCAAAATCGATTACGTGCCGTTTTAGCTCGTCTTTATTATTTTGAATTTTAAATATTGATGAAGTTGTTTGAGAACAAGACGTGTTTGCATATAACATTGACGGATTACTATGTGCTTTTCAGGAAATCCTGAATAACGTTGTCTAGGTATTTCCGGAGGGAAGTCGTCGGACCGTATACGATTTCGTTATTTATCAATACACCGGAAACTAACATGCTACGACATCTTGCTCGCTTTTCAACTCAATAAAGTTTTGATCTGTCAATCTTTTGTTGTAAACTTGTTTGAACCTCCGTTCTTTTGAATAATCCGTTCCTGAAGATTTCCTTAAACGGATGTCTTCAGTAATCTATACCGCTTCATAATAAATATATACAAGAAGACGGGTGATATAACAATACAATCAACATGGACTCAATCATCCATGGCTTACTTCAAATTTCAAGGCCTCAGACAATGGGAAATCAGGGTGAAGGCTTACGCCCCAATTTCTTGAAATATATTACAGTGTAAAACATAAAAAAGTCATTTTTTTTCTATCCCCTCGCTACGCGTCTCATGTGAAATTTCCTCAGTTTTATGAGTTACGCCCTCCGGCTTTGAAAAACCCTTGATACGCCCCTATATATATTTCTATCTTTACTTAACTTTTTATTTCATTTGGACCACAATCAAATTTAAGGATACATTTTATTTGCGCCAAAAATAAATGCTAGAATTATAAAGCAGGCTGTTTTATAGAACACAATGTTTTAAGGTATTCTAACCTGAATAAGAGGCTCGAATTTGTAGATGCATCTCATGTATTTAAAACCGGAGACAAGTCGCACAGATATACCATAAACTCTGCATAGTCAGAACCACAACAGATGTGTGAACAACACAGCTACATGTCGAATGAACACTTTCAGCAACCGTTTAGACCAGTTGAATGTCAGCATAAGTATATAGAAAAATCAGTGTTAAAGTTTTTTTCATTTTGGTTTTAGGAGTAAAGTGATTTACATGTATGATGAATAAGTTTTATCATTCATTTGTATTAAAATCAGTTTATTGTTTTGTTGTTGTTTATCATTTTGTGTATTTTGTGACCAATATCTGGTCATTTACAAATAATATATATTATTTCCTTTGTGCAATGATCTAAGCACTGACCCCAAATGCCAATGAATCAATTCTCCAGCCAAGTCACAATTTCTCACACCAAGCATCAAGCTATAAAGGGCCCCAAAATGATTAGTGTTAAACAAATAAAAAAGGAAAAACTAACTGTGTAATTTATTAAAAAAACCAAACTACTATGAACTACACCATCAAACGACAACCACTTAACAACAGGCGCCTGACCCAGGACAGGCGAATAAAAATGCAGCAGGTTTCAACGTTTTAACAGGCACCAACCTTCACCCTAACCTGACACAGTAGTTTAACATTACAACATAAAAGACACACTATAAAATATCAACTGAAATGTCTTAACTTAACAGTTTGGAAAAAGTTAGTATTTCTCCGTATTTGATAAGGTTATCGACCATACTCTGTTCATTTACACAGGTTGACCTCATTAAAATCTTGATGGAAATAAGGCAGAAGTTTTACGCTGACGCATTTAATCATGTATATAATTGTCTTTTTATTAAAACCATGATCATTAGAATAGGAAGTTCCACAGCAGGAACAAAGAGCTGAAAGAAGAAATTCTATTCATCATCGACGTGAAATGAGTGTTTTCTACAAAGTCATACTGTTAATACATTTTTCATCAATATTTACAAGGGTTGACAGTCGTGTTGCGAATTATTTACACGACATCCGGGTTTGGCTTTGATTTTGGTCCTTTTCGGTAATATCTGCTTTTTAACCTTTGTAAACGTTTTTTTTTTGCCTGTACCAAGTTAGGAATATGACAGTTGTTATCCATTCGTTTGATGTGTTTGAACTTTTGATTTTGATTTTTGATTGGGGGCTTTCCTTTTTGAATTTTCCTTGGAGTTCAGTATTTTTGTGATTTTACTTTTTTCTAATCCTAAATTATGTTTGCGGCGAAACAGTGAAATGCGCAGCCTGATGTAGTAATATTGGAACAGTTTAATCAATTAAAAAAAAAATGTATACATTGATAAGAGTTAGGTCATTTTTCTACTTGCTTACGTATGTATTGTTTAACTGTCCTAGGTCAGGCCAACAGTCAGTTATTGACCACGAATGTACCACCGGATTTGTCCGCGATTGTTTAATCTGATTGAAGTTAACCTGTATTCAAATCTGAAGTTATAAATCGTGAAATTGAACTCAAACTAAAGCTGATAGATCCTTATACTCCATGCAATGACTATCTGAAATGATATTGTTTGATTTTTCTTCAGACCCAAATTTAGTATTTTGAAGTTCAAGGTTAGATTGGCTTTATGTGGCAAGATGAAATACATTTATTTGTATTTCTGATTATTAATCGTTGATGTAGTTAGTAATAGAGAAATTATTAAGAGGATAAAGTCAACTTAATGTGTTTAGAACCTAAGACGGGAATTTATAGTTTGCTAACCACTTAAGGTATTTACTTGGGGCTAAACGGAATCCAATACTCTTGAGACAAATCCAATTTTACCTGACCAATCAACGTCAATTGGTATTTTAGCAATGATAAATAGTTGGGGTATAACAGACATTTGATATACGTCTGATATGCAAAACTGATCCAAAATCAATGTTGCCCTCAAATCAATTAATATTAAAACAAGTGATAATTCTCTGTCATTTGATAAGAAATAAATACACTGTTTCCCGGGTAATAATTGTAGTATATTACCCTCATCTCCGCCGGGAGGAAATTAAGCAATATGTTGATGTAAATTGTCAGAATATTATGTTCGTGTAGAAGACCTATTAATTTCCTAAATCGATGTCATTTAAAGCAATGTGCAACATAATTTAGAAATCAATGACAGCAAATAGCTGTTCTGTGTTGATTAATTCATATCTATTAAAAGATCAATATTTGTAAAACGTTTAGGAGACTTTGAATGTCAAATCCGTTTAATGTTGTGCTGCCAAATTAAGTAAACGTTTTGCTAACTTCGATTGCATATCCAACAGACGCCTTGTTGTGATTTTGACCAATTGAAACGAAGCTTATGTCGATTGTTATCACAAGTATGCACCATTAAACAACAATAATAATGACATTTTCCATATAGAGGGGGACAGATTTATTATTAATTGGAAGAGATTATATCAAGAGATAGAAAAACCAGAGACAATTAGATTCAGTTTACATTTGGAATCTATTGTTTAAATCCTTTAGAATGGTAACAATCAGCTGCATGTAACATATGCTTAAAAACCTTTTTTTTTTACATCAATCAATTGTTTCATATTGAAATTGGACAGATGACAAAAAATATACTAGATAGAAAAAAAGTCGAGAGGATAAACATTAAAGATATTTAGTAATTTGTGTCTGGGTTTAAGTGTTACATAACTGATTTCAATAAATCTTTTATGATTTGGGCATTGACCAAAACACTGAATGAAGTTTGAAGAGCGAGAATAATGTAATTCAGTGGCTGTCATTAATTGTTGCTGTATATCATATTTGTTTTCGTCAATGAGTTGTACAGTTTTTTTTGTTGTGCTGTTGCACGACTGTCTTAAGTTAGGGAAGGGTTGAACGTTATGTATGTATTCTTTAAACTCTTTGCCTATTATTCTGAATTATACAATAAAGAATAAAGAAAATGGCCCAGAAAATTAAAGAATGCAAAAAATGACCCGCTTCTAGACCCTCCTTAAGTTTTTTTCATTAGAATACATTATTGAGGAGAGCATTGCGTTCAAATATATTACACTGTTTACTTGAGAATAATATTCAAGGTTTTGATTTTTTACCCTCAGAAAAAAAGAATTTTAATAACTGAGTATGACCGCTGTATGCTCCTTACTGATACATCTGAAGTTAAATTTATACATTTCTTGAACATTTATCATTCCCCCATGTAGAGTTAGATGCATTCCGAATGTTAATCATCCTAAAATATCCGTCTAAGAGTAAAGAATAAATTTTCATACTATCTTAGTCCATTCTTTTCAATCTAACTAGAAATCCATCAACGTCGAAGTTTGGCATTTATATCAAAAATAAGATAATTATAACCCAGCCAAATGCAATAACTAGAACATAAAGAGCCATTTGTCTTTAATATTCAGTAAAATAAACCATCCTCCCTTCGTAAACTATCAATATAAAACCGATATTAATGCCTTACATCAAACGCTATAAAGATGATCTTTTGCATGGAGATAAATTTGTGCTCTTTATCATCTACAAACCATAAGTAATATATATCTTTATAAATACCCCTTCAAAGGATGTGATAATTGAATATATCCCTTTGCACTAAAGATGTGGAAAGCAGAAACTGGGCAATATCCTAAACTGTATATACTGCGTGTAGTCAACTGTGAAAATTTTATAAACTTTTATCACCAAGAAAAACAAAAACTGCACCCATTATCTTGTCAGGAACCCCCCCTTTTTTTCCACACACACACTCCTACCTACTCCCTTTACTTGCATGTACTTCTAGGAAGCGGAACAAGGTGTTTGACATTTCTGAAAAATTCACTCGTGTTTACAAATATTACTGTCAAGTTGCTGATTAAATATTTAGTTGTTTTGTTCAGTTCTTCGGAAAAAAAGACTTAAAATATTTGTCGAATGGACGAACGGACGACTAAGATTATGTAATATATTCACATCCCCTAGAGTGGAGAAATAATACTTAATATCTCGGACATAAAGATTTTTAACAATAATAATGAGACTTTTCAGTAGTTGATTTTATTTTCGTTTGAAAAGGAAGGGAGCAACAAGATGATGCAATTTAGTCGAACCTCACCACAAGCGTATCAATATATATATATATATATATATAAGTACGTCTGAGTCAGTGACAACCCTACAACAGATGTATCCATCGGATCGCCATCAATGATGGTGATACATGGCTGTGTACATAATGTATATACAACTCGTCTAAACGTCTAGCGGGACGGCTGCAGTGCAGGCGATTTGGTGTCACGATATCACAGTAGCATGGGTTCGAATCCCGGCGAGGGAAGAACCAAAAATTTGCGAAAGCAAATTTACAGATCTAACATTGTTGGGTTGATGTTTAGACGAGTTGTATATATATATATATATATATATATCTAAAATATCAAAAATGTATTTACCAATAATAATAGAAACCACAGTAAACTACACCAGCCGACACTTAAAGAAGACATCTTGATCTGATAATATTCCATACGATTACATACCATGGCAGGTTCAATTACATTTGGACAAATCGAATGCACCCTATACATATTACAAGCGACAAATGAATAGGAACTTTAAATATGTAATCAAAGTGAAAAATTGTTCTGCGTTTTTATTTTTCGCAAATAAATGGTTATGCTATGCATTGTGTTTCGTACCATAAAAATATTTTAGATAAATTTAAAGGTTTTTACTTTTTAAAAGTTATTTCCATAATTTAGATATGAAAAAAAATGTGATCATATAGAGATACTAGTATAAGTACAATGTAGCTGGAAGATTTTGAAAAAAATGACACGTATTAGAACAACTATGTTATACATGTACTTATGATTTATTTCTTTAATTACCTCTTTCATGTGTATATATATAAAATGAATAATTCGTCACTTGAAAACTTCAAAGAATGGAAATATCGGATGAAGCAACAACCGTTATTTAATCTAATCTTTATAGTGTAAAATTATACAGATGAAAGCCACAAACCAGAAAAGGGTCACATTTGTTTAAGTTTTAGTAAGTTTGAGTTCTATCTATTGAACTACATGGTTTCTCGCAATTATACTAATTCTTTTTATATCATGTGCTAAATATTTTAAATATAAAAACACGATATTTGAAAGTTCAGACTATATTTAACCTCGATCTGAAATCGCGCGATAATTGTGTGTCCTTAGTAATTGATATAAAACGAACGTGTTCATTACTGATCACTGCCGACTTTCCGGAGTTTTTTACGCGGAATAATATATCAATGTCGTAAATAAGTAATGTTCACATCCGATTGAATTTCCGTTTCATTTTCTAAAACAATGCATCACTGTTCTATCTAACTATCGCTAAACTTTCGGAATTAGTGATTGTAACCAAAGAGACAGGAAAATATAAGTTTGCATTATTCTTAAAAGCATTGGACAGCTAATCGCGAAGCTGTTATATATCAATTCTTTTCTTTAATTTGAGGGTACATTTTTATAGTAAGGGTATTTATTTATAGTCTTTAACTTTATAACGTTTTTACATTTCATGAAACATTATACTACTGTCATGCCTGTTTCTCAGCATTACTACAGTACTGACACTAAGTATTATCATATCAAAAAAAGTTACTATAATGAAGGAAGAATTTGTATGTAATTCCTCCACCAGCACTCCTCTAAACCTTCAGGGGCGGATCCAGCCATTTTAAAAAGGGGGGTTCCTAACCCAGGACAAAGGGGGGGGGGGGTTCCAATTACATGTCCCCATTCAAATGCATTGATCGTCCTAAAAAAAGGGGGGTTCCAACCCCCGGAACCCCCCCTCTGGATCCGCGCCTGACCTTAACACAATGAATAAAACACGAAGAGACATTAAAGGAGAAAGAATGTACATGTACCATTAGAACAATCAAAACACATTAGTCGGAGAAAAACAGACAACAATAAAAAGAAGAACGACAAAAAACTGTCCACAAAAACATCACAGAAAACGTAAGATTTATCATCAAGAACCTTATATAAAACCAGAATATAACAATAGTGATACCGACAGTTATTGGTCAAACTATAATTAGCTACGGCAAGCATGTGCCTATTTCAAAATGCAACTATCTTACTAAAACAAACTAAATACAAGGTCGTTGCCGCATTTGGGCGTTTATGTATACATGTTACACCGACACAGAAATACTTAATTTGATTTCTTCTTTTTGTTATACTTTTGTTCTTACTTCGACAAAAAAGATATAAATACATTTGTCGTTAATACTTTATTGAAAAGCACTTTACGCCCATATGGGCCTATGGCTTAAAACATTATTATACATAATATACAACGTTTACATATATAAAACAATGAAAATAAACAATGCAGACACTTTTAATGCTTTACTCACTGATATATAAAAAAATTAGTTATATTTTCTGACTTGTTTTTTGTCTTCCTTGATTGTAAGAATGTAGTCAATATACATCTTTCCTTTTGTTCAGTGAATATGGCTCTCATTGAACAAGGAATACGACACCTACAACCTAATTACTTATTTCCCTGATCATTCTGACGAAAAGAAAGGCGAATTAATCCATCTAAAGATATAATAACAACGTGTGTAAATCTTTACAACACCAAACATGGTATTAAGTAAAACACATCTCGAAGATCACCGAACCGACATATTCAACAAGTGTCAAAAACCGAAGCTGCAAAGTCGATATAATATGAAAACAAATCTGGGCACATGCGAAAAAAACACAGATTGGCCAGTTTAACTGATTCATGATTTTAAAACAAATAATAATTCTGAAAACAGAGATTGATGTTATTAAAAACCAGAATTACAAAAACAGGTATCCCATTAGATATAATCTTTTGAAATGGGGAACCAGTTTATTACCAAGTTATCGAACTTCCAAGACACATATATATATACGACCGAATATAACTAGAGATAGTAAAAAGGAAAATGTCATGCAAATTACGAAAATGAGTTGACAAACATTCAAATATTACTGATATTTTAGTTAAGGATCCAGTTAACATATCACGTATATGTTTATATATATACTCATTTATAACATTAATTACTAACTAATGACGACTTAATAATTCAATGAAATAGCATAAAGCTATCTATTTGTATAAATGATAGGAGAAAATTATAAAATTCGTTCTTACATAATGTTGTCTAACAAAGTAGTTTCATAATGAACCCATGCGCACTTTTCATTTTCCCCCCGGAAGAATACCATTGTCCTTTAGTGAAAATTACAGAGCAGATCTGTACTAAGTTTGGGTCTTCGGTTGTAGGTTGTTTTGTTTCTTGATTAAAAAAATGTGCTATCCACGAGACCTTATAACCATATTTTTTATGATTGCATTGACATGGGTTTCAGATTTAAAGATTCAACAGCAAAAGAAATGGTGATCAATATAATCATTATTGTCTTTTTTGTCTTTACTAAATTCAACTTCTTTAATTTGAAGGGTTCTTCGTTTCTGTGATTTTCCGAAAGAAAACAGGACTCGTAATGAGTAATTTATCAACGTCTAGTTATTCTCGTTCCTTTAGAGTGATGTTTCATGACACAGAAACATTGTCAGAGAAGAGGGAAAAATCCAGTTCTATAACGACTGATATTTTGTGAAAAATAAATCAATCGAACAGCCCCTTAACACATGCATCATGTTAAGTGATAGTGAAGCGATAACATCATTAATCCTAGCGAGGTTAATTACAACTTAGCTTGCCGTTTGATACATTTTCTTTCTTTTTAATTGTTTATGTAACATTGCACTCCTTCTCAGAAGAATAACATCCCCGTTTTACTACAAAGATATATAAACGTTTCTCCGATCGCAGAATACCATTTTGAAACGGTGTAGATTATTTTGTAAGAGCATTAAATTAATTCTATTATGTCAATCATCAATGTTGATAATTGGTTCTTTGCATAAGTAGGAAACAAAAACAATATTGTTATATATAATGAAGAGACCGTGGCGATAATTATACATTCGCCATTGTTATTATACATGCTGTAAATCCATTGTTTCTTAAACATCAAATAATTTTGTTAGAATAAAAAAAAATAATGTTTGCATGTTTGCTGAAGACAATGTAGGAAACAGCATATTAAGCATTCGAAACAACTGCCTCAGATTTTTTTCTAACAATATTGTCATTCAAATTTAACAAGGGCACTGTGAGTTTTTAAAAAGTCTTTTGAGGGTAAAATAAAAAGTAAATTTTCATGATTTATTTGATTGCATTTTCAATTTAGATATCATGCAACTTATGTCGTTGTTTTCATCTTCTAAGGGGAGATGACATTATAAAAATAACTCTAATGCAACAACGTTTGTAACGTTCATTTCGATTGGATAACGTGACTTCCTTACATGGCATCAATTGACAATTGATGCTATGGGACGTACGCGCAAGCGCAGACGGCATATGACAGATTTTAAATGCATGTTTTAACGTTGTTTTCTGTCAGTTTCATTAGAATGGAGATAACAATATTGTATTTAAAGCTCCGACGGCATCAATTTGGGATTTGATGGTCGCAAATACCCGTTTACTGTCTCCGCTAACGCGTCGCCAGTAAACTTAATTTGCGACCATCAAATCCCCAATTGATGCCGTCGGAGCTTAAAATACAATACAGTTATCTCCTAAGTAGATGTGGTATATGATTTTCACTGAGACAACTTTCCAACAGAGACCAATTGACACAGAAGTTAGCAAATATAGGTCAACGAACGGCCTTCAACATAAAAGCTGTGAAACGTTGATTTTTTTAGGTAATAGAAGTCTTGGTTTCGAGAACTGCTGATAAAGGTACATTGTAACTCGCAAAGCACGTGCATGTTGTGATCCCTGGAATCAATATTAAACTTTTGATACGGATATAGTAACATCCGTAGGACCTGAGATCATCCCCGGTTTTACGGTTGGGTCTGTGTTGCTCAGTCTTGAGTTTTCAATGTTGTATTTTGTAAACTGTCGTTGTTAGGTCGTTTTTCGTATTTTTGTCAAGGCGTTGTTAGGTCGTTTTTCGTTTTTTTGTAATGCGTTGTTAGTTTGTTTTCTACTTAGTTTGAATGTCCCTAGGGTTTGTTCACACTTTCGTCACTATTTTGCAGTTTTACTTGAGGGAAACGAGACAATTATCGTTTAGGAATCGCTTTGGTCATTTGCAAAAGTGGCAAGGACCTGTTTGCTTTGAATGCCATGAAATTATGAATATACATGTATGTACAAAAGTAGCGTTCCATATCAACAAAACAAACAACATGTAAATCCTTTAAACTCATTTATTTAATATTCTATTTTTAGAAGTTTATCGTATGGAATTTTTTGCTGCATAATTTTTGGACCACATGGAATTTGAATATGAAAATATCATTAAACTAAACGATCAAAAGATAACAGAATTCAGCTTAACATCCGTTTGCGTTTCATTCTGACTTGCTATCTAATCATAAGAAGAAGTCAAGGTTCAGAAACGCATTGGCCCCATGGGAAACTTTCATCATAGTCAAAATTTGATTAAACTGATGTTGCAGAACCACACTTGTCATTCATTATCTTAATGAAACTATAGCACATATTTGTATTTTTGTTTTATTTTCAATGCTGAATGTTCAAAACTTGACAAAGAAAAATAGATTGTTTAGAAGAGCAAAAGGAAAACGTCTCCAAAATTGGGTTGTTCTGACAGATGGTGTTGAATAATTTAAATACACATGAACAATTACAGCATGGTTCTTAATGATAATGATTTAAATATAATGCAATTAGACATTTTCACATTAAATAAAACTTTGGCACAAGGCATTATAGATCGCTACATTTCAACGTATTTAGCCGTCATCCGCCCTCTCGTTCTATTCCGATTTAAATTTTTTTGTAATATCCATTTACTTATTTCTATTTTCATTTAAAATTATGACACTTAACTTTACATAATATGACCTGGTAAAAAAAGAATGCTTTTTTTGTTCAGCTGACCAAGAAAATAAAGTTTTAAGGTTTTGAAAGCGAAATGAACTAAGCCACAATCATGTTCTATCAAAGAACAACATAAAGAACGTTTTTTTTGGTGTTTTTTAGACTTGCGAAGCATACCCGCATTTTTAGTAGTCATCAAATAACTCATTCAGTGACAAAGATTACATTTGATCAGTTTAAGTTTCCAGCCATGTATATGTAGTATTGTCAGATCTGTCAAGTCATAGTCTTGATATTGGCAGGATTGAAAATGTGTATGTTTCTTCAAATTTTGAAATTTAAATGACTACTGTCCTCAGGAAAATACAATAAGAAAACTTTAAACGCGGAACCTGCCTTTTTTTATAAAAAAAAGGGGGGGGGGGTTCCAACACATGCAAGTCATATAATAGAAGCATTCGTTGTCCCCCTGAAACTACTGAACTTACAATGGCAAGTGCATTCTTAATCAACAAACAAAACTGCACATGCAGTTGGTAGATAAAGGAAGATGTGGTATGGGTGCCGATGAGGCAACTCTCCATCTAAGTCACAATTTATTAAAGTAAACCATTATAGTTCAAGATACGGTCTTCAACACGGAGCCTTGGCTCACACCAAACAGCAAGCTATAAAGGGCCTCAAAAATTACTAGTGTAAAACCATTTAAACGGGAAACACTAATGAACCACATAAACAGACGACAACCACTGAACATCAGATTTCTGACTAAGAACAGGTGCAAACAATTGAAGCGGGATTGAACATTTAAATGGTGTAAAACCTTCTCTCTTTTCTGAAACAAAAGTATAATATCACAACATAGAAAGACACACTATTAAATATACCCATTGATCCGCAAATGATGTCATATGCATACTATTTGTTACCTTAACTATGTTATCGTATTATCTTAACCGTCCTTTTAGCGTATTGAGTTTTGAGACAATTCTTGACAGAGGAAAACCTGCTCTTTTAAACAAATCTCCGCTAAATCTAGACTTAAAGGCAAAATAATGAAACACGTCGACCTCGGGAGGAATATTCAATCAATGTAATTTACGATTGAAAGATTTTCTTCTAAACTTTGAATTTATTTGATGAATAATGTTTTACTACGCACTAAAACGACAGTAAGAAGGTCCAGAGGGATTCCGAATTTCGATTATAAAGTCATTCGAGTCACCTCGGAACGTCGTCTACGTCAGATTAACCGGACGTGTAATCTCATGTGGCGCAATGATATATGATTTAATCAATATCATTCCGCGTGGGAATACAGGTCCTACGCCGAATTTACTTGAAGTGGCATATGAAATATACTATTGTGGAATTATAAAGAACATTGATTTGACAGCAGCTATGCTTTATGAAATTACAATTGATAAAGAAAGAGTTCTAGTATCAAAGGTCATATTTTATGGCGCTATATTTCTGAATAAATATTATTGAATCAGAGAATAGCATAAAAACAAAGTAAACAAGAGGAAATTCCCAAAACCTAACCAAGTGTGCGTGAAAAATGTGATTTTGATTCTTTTGAAATTAGTTGAAAAGTCCACTAATCAAATTCTAAACATACATTGCTTGGTTTTATTTTAACAACATGCAATTTGCAAAGATAATCTGCACGAATGATGTGCTATGATGTTTAACGTTTTAATTATTGCTTTAGAACTGTTAATCCAAAAAAAAAAATCAAAATGTTTCGTCGTTTAATATTTTATTTATTACTTTAGAATTATAATCCAGACATTTTATTCCTTTCTATCCAAGTGCTGCTATGTTTAATATTTTATTTATTACTTCAGTATAATAATCCAAACATTATATTTGTATAATTCAAAGTGATTATATGATCTGACCATTAAAATGTTCATAAAAATGAAATATCTAATACCATTTATAAAAAAAAGTTTATACTATTTAATCTCTGATAGAATTTAAAACAAAACAGAATTTATAAAAAAAAAGATTATATGTAGCAGTAAAGTTTCGCCAATTATCGGTGAATAAAATTTCAGCAATTGCCCTTCTAGTCTGACATTTATATAGATTAGACAGTTGGTTTTCCCGTTTGAATGGTTTTACACAAGTAATTTTTGGTGCCCTTTATAACTTGCTGTTCGCTGTGAGCCAAGGCTCCCTGTTGAAGGCCGTACCTTGACCTATATAATGGTTTACTTTTACAAATTGTTATTTGGATTGAGAGTTGTCTCATTGGCACTCATAACACATCTTCCTAAATCTATGTAATATATCCAAAATGTATGGCTTTATCTATAAAAAAAACTTTGGACCTTTCGTTTCATATTTTAAGACTTTTATCGTGTTATGCAAAATTTAATATTTTCATTTGCTCCCATTTTTACAATTTTTACATTACTATTTACCTGTATTATTAACGCAAATGAAATGTTTTATTTTTGCATATTTGCATATGGTTTGTGGCGCAAATGAAAAAACAATTGGCGCAAAAGCAGAAGAATATATTTTTTTGGTTTTTGGTGTTAAACCGAACTGTGAATGGTCATATATAGTTTGGTAACTTCAATGCGATGTTTCTAAATACAATTCTGTCTCTAATTAGTTCGTGTACGAGTTAAAATTGTTGAAAGAAATCATTGCTTTTAAAATATTTCCAATTGTTCAAAATTTGATGTCACTAAATGATTCGACACCTTTTTAAGTAACCGCACGTAAAAACTATTTGACGTACAGCTGCTGATGAAGTTTTATCAAGGAAAGACCATTTATTGATAAAAAAATCATATTCATCATTATGTTTAACTTCAAAGAATATTATTGTCTTTGTATAGCAATTTATTAATCTAATAAACGTTAATATGACTAAGATCTGGACTGCATCACTAGTTTCAAATATTATAGACATTGATTTCAGTAAAATATGGAAATGTTGAAAAGGCCATTTAGCAAATAGCTTGCTAACGAGTGGAATATTATGGCATTCCTTTTTTTTTTTAAACTACAAAGTTCTGCAAATAATGTTTTGTAGAGTTATTCTGAACATTTGTTGCTTTGTTCTTTTTTGAATCCGTGTTTGTAACCTTGGTTACCAAGGTCAGTCACACAGTCACATGTATATATGAAAAATGGCATGTAAATTCAATTTGTTTCTTATTCAAAAGTTTAAAAATATTTGATCGAAAGTTCGAATCCTCATTTTGTTCTTTATTTTTTGATTTGCGTTGTCTGTGCTTTCAATATTACCTTTTCCATAAACTTTAAAGACGAGCAAAGCCTCTTAAAGTTTCTGGGAATGTCAAAAGTATATTTACGCCTGAGTGTGTATACAGACTAATGAAGTTGAGTTTGTTTATTTGTAAAGTTGACCAACAAATCAATGTTTTCTTCATGTTGTTTCCATTGAAAGAAAATTAATGATTTGTAACATTAGCCGATCAAATCATTGGAAAGAAAACAGAAGAATAATTAAAAATCCTGTTTCAGCAGTTTGAAAATCTGGATGGAAAAGGAAAATAAAACCAAATGTCTCGTTTGAATAGCTGATATTTTTTATGCATTTTAGAGAACCTATGTGCAATGTAACAATTAACTCTTTAGGGTTCCCGGGTATAAATAGCTGGCTTATATACAATTAATTCAATTCCCAGTTATAAATTCCCTCTCCTTTCATCCTATTTTTCAGAACCTTCTTTTTGTATCAATTTTTATTATTTTCTTACCCTGAATATGCATGAAATAATTGCCACTGGACGTTAAACAAACAACAGTTAACAATCAATTTTCTTCACTGACGATGATCGAAAATCGTTGGTCTATATTGACGATGATCGACAATCATTGGTCTATACGACGATGATCGACAATCATTTGTCTATACTAACGATGATCGACAATCATGTTGCTTTACTGACGATGATCGACAATCATTGGTCTATACTAACGATGATCGACAATCATGTTGCTATATTGACGATGATCGACAATCATTCGTTTATACTAACGATGATCGACAATTATGTTGCTATACTGTGATCGGCAATCATGTTGATATTTTAACGATGATCGACAATCATTGGTCCGTACTAACGATGATCGACAATCATTGGTCTGTACTAACGATGATCGACAATCATTGGTCCGTACTAACGATGATCGACAATCATTGGTCTGTACTAACGATGATCGACAATCATTGGTCTGTACTAACGATGATCGACAATCATTGGTCTGTACTAACGATGATCGACAATCATTGGTCTGTACTAACGATGATCGACAATCATTGGTCTGTACTAACGATGATCGATAATTCATAGCTAATAACAAATTAATAGTTTTACAAATTTAAATTTGATACAAAATAATTACTCGAATAAATAGTTTAGCTGAAATTGTTTTGGTATTATGTAGTGTTTCAAACATAGACAAGGTTTTGTTATTGTCAGAATGAGGTCGGTCTATTGTTAGAATGATGTCGTTCTATTGGCAGAATGCGGTCATTCTATTGTTTACATGTTTTTAAGGTGGACATTTTTTGGCGACAGAATGTATATGAAGCTGGCACTCTGTGTCGAACAGGAAATGTCAACCTTTGCTCCAAAGTATATTGTACAAAAGAAAATAATCAACAGGTTCAAGAACAAAAGTCACACAGCAATAAAATTACCCGCAAACAACAAAACAAAAACAGAATTATAAAAAAACAAAAAAACGAAATTATAAAAAAACAATCAGAATATAAGTTTAACATGTTAAAAGAAGAAAAGAAAAAATTATCTACTTTTTTAATTTGATTTACATGGACCCCTGACCCTGACCCCCCTCCCCCCTGACTTTTTGTGTTATGTATGTAATTAAATTTCTATTCGAAGACGCTATAGCATTTGCAAAATTTGATTTACCTGGTCCAAAACCATTCCCACCAATGCTATGCTTGTGCTATTCAATTTTATCTGTATTCAAAAACGCTATATATATTGAAAATGCACATAAAAAATAAAAATGTCAAAAAAATATAACAATAAACCGGAACACAAGTCATGATCAAAAGCTTTTTAACACAATGAGTTTAATCTAAGATTAGTAAAGATATTTTTAATTTAATTGATAGTTAACGATAGAGTATATTTTGCCTATATCAATACCATTTTTGTTATCACATAAAAGCAGTGGTGCGATTCTTGAATGAATTGAAAGCTCAGTTTTACATAAAAACGAGTATAAATATTTTTGATTTCTTATCTAGTTAGTTATTTTTCTTTCCTGTGTTTTAATTTGTAACAGTATTATAAATAATTCAATGGTATATACTACAGAGCAATCATTTAAATTCGCAAACTTAAATAATTAAAAAGTTTCAATTTAATTACAGAACTTTGTAAAACTTTCACATACTTATGTTTTCTATTAATGAAATAAAAACAAAAAGTACCATACCTTAAAAAGTAACTTTAGGACAGCAGCGGCCATTTTGGTTACTAGTATATACAGCTTCCGGTTTATTGATATAATCAAAGCTGCTTTATATTAACCAGACAAATTTGTCTTACTTAGTGTCAGTTCATATTCGTGGTTTATTTTATAACGACCTGTTAGGTCGAACTGTAAACTGTTATTTAGTTATAAAAAGACGGAATTCCACAAATTGTCGTAAATGGTCAGAACATAAATCCAGTTGCACTTCGGATTACACTTTGGTTTATCCTAATACTTATTAAGCCCTCATAGAAAGGCGCCTATTAGTGCAAATTATTTGAGAATCTTTATTGTTTTAAATCCAAACGATTTTATGTCTTTCAGTCATGAAACTAAACATCGCAATGAAATCAAGAAATATATTCTGTCATCTAAAACTCGTGGAATAAATACAAAGTGTTTTACAAAATGTCAAATCTTCTGTGATAATAAAAACAAATGGCTAAATACGGCAAAGCGCAAACAACCATATAATATGCCAAGAACCCTTTACTAAACTAAAATGTCTATTAGATCTAACGGTAAAGAACTCAAAACAATGGAATCTAAAATCACAGTGTGTTCTTCTATTAAATAAAGCCACAATCAATAGAATATAAAACAAAGTGCATTACTAAACATCAGATACGGACGCGGAGTTTTAATTTAACGACAAGCAGGAAATGAAGTTACCTGATTCCGCGGGATTCCTCCGGTTTTCTCAAAACAAGATACAATCAGAATTTGGACGTCAATATTATCTTCTATGTGTTTGATTATAATGAGAGTTGATGTTTTATTAGGCCGTTCACATAATTCATTGTTATTTCTAAAGTTTGTAATAAAATGGGCATTTGGCTCGTAAATTAAGTTAATTATTGTTTTTATATATGTATAGAAACATATAAGATATGTCATACGAGATTAGAAAAAAAAGTATCCAAGCAAACTTACAAAGCATCAAAAGTATTAGTCAAGTAAAGTAAAACGAACTTACATTCACGATTTCTTATTCATGACTGCTATGTTAAAATAATGAACGAGGCCTGATACCCAAACATCACGACACACATATTTTTTTCTCTAGCGTCAATCTTATTGAAAAGTCCAAAATTATGATTCAAAGTAGGTTCTTAAATATATGTATAAATTTGTAAGCATCTGATAAACTCTCAATTTAACTGTACCAATTAAGGGACAAAACATGTAAGGAAAAAAGAAACTCTAGAAGTCAACAAAAAAATTAAAAGCTACAAACATATACCAGAACGTTTTAACAGTTTGTGAGAAAAAAGCATTTTATCAACGTGGACAAAAACTCTGAAACCAGACAGCATGTCCTTTTTTTTAGGTATTATATATTTTAGGTATATATAGAATCTAGTGATGATTTTTCAAAATTATAAATCTATCATTAAGCTGGTTTGATGTGTTCCTCTTAAATGAAACAAAGCACCTGGGGATCACTCCAAGTTTTTGGTAGGGTTCATGATGATCAGTATCTAAGTTTCTATGTTGTGTTTTGTGTACTGCTGTTTGTCTGTAGGTCTTTCTTTTTTTGACAGTTTATTTTCTACTTATGAATTTTAATGTCCCTTTGGTATTTGTCACCTCTCTTCAAAAAGAACTTTTAAAATTAGAGTATATCTAACCGTCTGGTACTCCAAAAAAGCAACGAACCAAGTGAAAAAGTAATGTATACCAGACATTTCTTTCAATGATTGATTTTCAATTGTCTTGTTAGAAGAATTAAAGTTCAAATAGTCTAGGTTTCCAAATTTTAATTTCCTTCCTGCGCCCGATTAGATTTATGTCTGATTTAGTGCACTACAAACTTTAAAACATTCAAACCGTGTTATAGTGTTAGTCTAATACAGTATAATTGCCATGTATCTTATTTTAATTAGGTGAGTTTGGTTTTAAAGCATTGTGAAAATAGTGAAAATAACTGAACGTTAATAAGACGAGCTAAACAATTCCTTAGACGCTTGATTTTAAAGTAAGTCGATCTAGTTTCCTTGACGATGGAGCTGCCATGGGAAACCTATCAATGGAGCCTGGAGCTCTATTTCTATCAGTGAAGCCCACATCCCCAAAATATTGCTCAATAGACCCCAGATCCCAATTCGTGGAAACTGGATATACCTAAAAGCCGTCTTATTCCTAAGAGATGCATGGTTTTGCTTCAAATGAAAAAGTTACAAGTAATTCAAAGTTGGCGAGTAAAGTCTCTAAATTGTTGCTCAATAAACAAACTAACATGCAATCTTTAACTCGAGCAAATTTCTCTTGAAGGGATAACATAATTGGACAGGATGAATATAGATAGAGATAAACAAAACTAAAATCATGCACGTGCATAAAGGAAGATATGCATCTTTACTCTATAAAATGCTTAAATTTTTTTGATTTTGTTTTAATTGCTTGAATTCACAAGAAATATTTGCCACTGCATATTAAACAGAAACAAATAAGTCATGCATTGCCTCTTTTCATTTAATATGACTTATCGGATAATATTTATCACCGCAACACAAATGGGGATGACATTTGGGACAGGAAGTGCATGCCTTCTATTCTGGAGCACATGAAATCACCCGGATGTTGGTGAGATTCGTGTTGCTCTGTCTTTCGATTTTCATGTTGTGTTATGCAAATTGAATCTTGATCGTTTTTATTTGATCGTTTAGAGTTTGGTGTCTTTTGCCTCTTTTTTTTTTGCAATGCAATAATGCCGGATTGTGTGTCCGTATCCAGTTCCTTTTTTGCTTTTTATCTAACACCTTGAATAATTATCATGACAAAACAAAATCTCCTAATATCGAACAGTTTGATTTCATATGCAGACCATCATCTCTAGTCATCGCAAATTATTGTTCGCTGCATTAATTCCACCCCGATACGGCTTATTCCCAGATAAAAACCGTTATAAAGCCATTCCTGTCATTAAAACTGTTTGTAAGAGCTTTTGGAGCAGAAAATTGGACAACTTCTAATTAGTGGATTTGTGCATTCACAGTAAAACATCTATTATTCCCATCTTTGACAATGAAATGACGATTGCATTGTGAAAAATTTCAATCGACAAAAAGCCGGCATGCGGTCCCGTACTTGTCATTATAAACTAATCTATGGGATGAAGTGATAATGGTAATAGAAGCATAATCCTTTATATTACATTAATGTCAAACAAATGTATAGAAATAATAAGTAAAAATGGCTATTGATTTATCACTATTAATGGCGGACAATATAACTCAGAACGGAAACGAAATAGGTGATTTGACTTACTGAAAACAGACAGACATGAATATTTATGATGTATAGACAAGTCTTTACAGTGACATCAATCGTTGATAGTATGACAACAGTTGGTGTCAATAAATAAGTAAGGGCCTGGTAGAAGTTAAGCAAACTGCTGACGAAATTGGAATCTGTTCTCGACTTTACACAAAATAGTTCAAAATCAGACCTATAAATCTATTAGTCTGCTGCAAATATTGGTGCACATTTCGCACCTTACAAGGTACAGCCCCGAAAGATGAAAGGCTTTAATTAATCCGAGTGTTCATTTATTGGCTAACAACTTACGTCAATAAATTAAAGCAGGCCATGTAAAAATTAAACAAAAAAGAGACGAAAAAGAGACAAACTGGAAGACTGTTCTATTTGTATACGATAGCTTTAAAATTTTACCTCCTAATTCGAGAACGAAAACTTTTCATACCCTTGCGAGGTTCTACCTTTCAAAAGACAAGCTTCGAGAATTTTGTTTAGGTAAGCGTCAAACTTTTGCCAGGTCATATTAATAATTCTTCTTTTTCTCTCAAAACACTGTAACACATATATTTGATTTGTATTTCATATCATTGCCTCCATGATTTTTTAGGACAATTTTTTTTAATAGGAATAATTAGAAGCGATTAGAAATAAAATAAAAAGTATGACAGGGCAAACAAAGTTGCATTAGAATAAATATAACTAAGATTGTTAATTTGAAACCATTTCATGTTAAATATCAAATACTTTAGTCAAAGTAAATCGTATTCCTTTTGATGTATTTATATGAATATTGCAAAAGGCACTATAATCAATAAAAATAATTTCAAAAGCGCTAATTGGAGGTGACACGACAGAAACAACAAATAGTTACAATTTGTTTAGATCATCCTATTCCATGCAAGAACTATTTAAGGACAAAATATTATTTCTGAAAATTAACACCATTACTATATCTTTATGAGCATTCACAGTTCAGTTCTACATGGGAATAAAATAGTCCGACGTCGCATTAATCTTATTGTATTGTGCTATAGAGAGGTGTTATAGACCAATAATTGAAAACTAAGCAAGACTTTTTGTTCTATTAACTTTTGCTTATTAGTTCATCGAACACGTATTCGTACATCTAACGTAAAATTGTTTTCTACTTATTATTTAAGAAATGGTCCTTGTAACACTTATTAATTCAAAATTTAAAAAAAAAAATCAAATTTTAGATTTTTGAAATTTTGATCAAAGTTTAAAATATCAAAATTCCAAATTTTTTAAATTTTTTAAAATTTTGAAATTTTTACCAAATACATAAAATTTCAAAATTCTAAATTACTTTTATATTCGATAGTTAAGATATTTGATCAAACTTTAAAAGTACTAAACATTGTATTCATTTAGAGTACTGAATATCTATTTCCCTGAACTAGTACACATTATTCATGTAGCTGAAGCGTAATGGGTTATCTCCCTGTACTGATAAAGACCCATTGATGGCCTTGTGCTGTTTTCTACTCTTATGTCGGATTGGTGTCTTTTTGAACCATGATACACCATTTCCATTCTAAATTCTTTTGACGCTTTGTAAATTAGGCTTCAGATGTATTAAAAAGTAAATTCACAAAAATACTGAACTCCGAGGAAAATTCAAAACGGAAAGTCCCAAATCAAATGGCAACAACAAATGATAAAACACATCGAACGATTGGACAACAACTGTTAATTATGTTACTAAGATTCCCTTCCATTTCTAAGATCTTTGCGATGCGTATTTAGTTTTATTCAACTATTGTGATTGGATGCAGTAACACTGCAGGAATTGATTTGTTTAACATAAAAAAATACTTGAATTAAATTAATCACTAAGAATTAAACGATTTTAATATTGAAATCACAACGAGGCTTTAAAAAATATTAGTCCTCCTGCCGGAAACGCATTTAAATTATTTATTCCAAAAATAAACAACACTTATATGAGATTCACGTTAAAATTCATACAATATCGATGAAATTAATTTCTCTGATTATTATTCATGTTCCACTTGAAAATTTCTATAGAGAAATTTGTCATTCCCCATAATACAATTTAGTTTACGGTTTAATAGAGAATTTTTCTGTAATTTCACTTGAATGTGTCTTCAGAAATTGAAATTCTAATCATTCGGGCATTTAAATCGTATGAAATCGACTAAACGACTAAGATTAGATCTTTAATAGTTTTCTAAGCAAATTGGAATTTGATTGAATCGTGTTTTTCAATGTAGAGTTGACGATTTTGCCGCAAAAGAAGTGGTCCTTAGCTAATATATAAAGTGCTGAAGCCAAAAAAGTTGTTTTAGACAAAAAAATTATCATGCCAGAATAATGGTACATTTACTGTAGTCCTCTGATTTTGTTCAAAGATACAACAATAAAAAAAAACGAATTCGCAACTCAGGCATATTATAAGTTGTGTTCTATGTATGGTAAACTAAAAAGTAGTGGATTTGGTAACAGGATTTAATTTTTTTTAACCCCCTAAAAAAACAACAACAAACAAACAAACAAAAAAAAACAAAAAAAAAAAAACAACAAAAAAAAACAACAAAAAACAACAAAAAAGAAAGAAAAAAGAGGTAAAAAAGAAAGCAAAACGCCAACAAATCTGTTCAAATATCTATCTTTTTTAATGGGATGCTTATTCAAAAAAAGTACACAGTCAAGTTTCTAGACTTGAACTCTTATATAGGCATCTTGAAGTATCTTAACTAGAGTTGAACGCCTTCTATATACATAATGCATACACTCTAAACGATTATTTAGTAGTCGGGTTAACCCAAGCATATTTTGTTTCTTTGAACAAGCTGTTATATGGAAACATCGCCGTTCATTTAATGAGATTACATAAGGCATGACGCACTTTTTGTATAATGGCATTTTCATGACTGCAAAATGTTTAATCCGCATGCTTATATATAGGCATTAAAGTTGCACTCATTCATTTCTGAGTACTTTTCCACGACTCACGAGAAGAAAAAAATAGGCGTGATGCATCGATATTATTATAATATTATAACTTCACTTTCTTAACAGCAATATTTATTTTTTATTATATAACAGAGATGTTTTTCATGGTTTTGGTTTTTTTAAAGGCTTTAACGCTATAAAGTTTGTGTTTGTTTTATCAATTGAATAGTTTTAATTTCTTAAACAAGAATGACTTGTTCACATTAAAATGATATGTATATGGATTACGAAAATCCGACTGCACTTTCTGGATTTTAACCTCATCATGAACACTCAAATCCCAATATATGAAAGCCATGGATGCAGTAGAACTGAGGCAGTTGGAGAGTTATAGGATACAAAAGGGCCTAAATTAATAGCAAACTCCTTCTAAGGACACTTTTGCCTGAGGGATAATTAACCTTAGCTTCTTAAATAAGTTTTAGATTTAATAACGTTCAATCTAAGAAACTAAGGTTTGTTACAAAGCACCAAAGTACTGACTACTGAGCTGATGATACAAACATATATAGTAGACGGTTATGAAGAAATTGAGTCGCATGTATCAGATATAGAGCTTGTTTGTCTGTCGTAATATATATTTACAGCTGCGTTGTGTCCTCGCTTGTTACGAATTAGCTGGTTGTTAAATTTATTCTATTTCCGCAAGGACATAGCAAACCAGACACAAGCATTACCAACTTATAAATTCTTCTTTATACTATATATATAACATTAAGAATCATCATATTTAGAGTGAGTGCAGAGATATTTCTCTGAAAAAAAACCCAGCAAATGTCAAAGAATTTACCACTGCATGTCAGATCACAAGATTTTTCTTCGACTCAATTTAGTCGCTTTGAGAATGTTGTTTATGTTCTACGATTGTCGTGTGCAATTTTTTAATTGCATTTCATCTGTATCAAAGACAACTGTCACGATTAATTTTGCTTAAAAGAAATATCATTAGATTGGTAAATGTCTACCAGAATGCAACCCATTATTCCCTTTTCAAAGTTGAGTAACACCAACAAATAAACTCATCATAGTTACCAGGATTTATTTTTTATTTACAAAATTGATTATCAATGGTTAAATTAAAGGATGCTTGCTTGTCATGTTTTGGAATTTTTGTAAGATTTTCGAAATCCTCTGGTTTTATCCATTTGAATGCCTTAAAAAAATGTCCCCATGAACCCCCATTTTTCTTTTTATAAATATTTTACACGTATAATTATAAGTAATTTATAGAAGTCTTATAAATCTTATAAGTCTTATTTATCTTTTAATAGTTTTTGAGAACTTTAACTGGTCAATGATAAAACTATGAAAAATCAAGAGAGAACATTTTCTCGCTAAAATTCCAAAAACAAGCACATTGACCTATATATTTCTTTTTGCTTTTTTGCTTCCTCAATTAAACCCCTATCAATATATATACAGATACTAGTTTTATGGAAATCTACTTATTTCGAAACTGAGCAGCAAACTTCCTTAAATACTGGAACCCTTGCTGAACAGGATTGTTTGCTCTTTTCTGACTGAGGCAAGAACAGTTTTTATTTGGCTTAGTCTTTATTAAAATAAATGCTATTAACTTACAAAATACTAGATCGTACTTGATATAAATAAATGCTTTGCAATTAATTCATTCTAGCATTATATCAAGTACGATCTAATAGGTAAAACAACTATGGCATTTATGACATTAAACAAGCAAACCTTTGTCATATTTTACTTATCAATAAATATACAGAGTGTCTATTCGTCCGGCTAGCCGGACGAATAGTTAAAAATCTCTATTCGTCCGGCCATCCGTCTGCGGATGCGCAAATCTTCAATATCAATAAAAGTGTCATGTGACGCGGAAAGTGTCCCGGATGAGGTGTCGGATAACACACGCGGTGTCGGATAACACACGAGCGTATGCTATGGAAGTTTTGAGAATTGGAGATCGTGATTTATATTTAAAGATGTCATAGAGAAAACCAGAGAGAATGTGATTGCTTTAAACCAATGTATATATACGAGTGATTCCAGAAAAATAGCGTGTACATGTCAACTGTGAGGAATAAGTCTGAAATCAAAGTGAAATTGATGATTTACCCCCATTTACCTTATGGAGGCAAAACGCATTCGGAAAAAAAATACTATAGCAAACTTGCTTGGATGCATTATTTTCAAGTTACACTACAACGGAGATCTATGAACATACTGATATGCCTTGACTGGGAATAAGACACCCGGGTTGGGGTTCCCCCCCTTTTTTCTGTTGTTTCTAATACACATTTTTTTCTAAAAAAAATCTTATCGAAAACAGTCCTACTTTTGGGGACAGGTTACACGTGCCTGCCCTTTTCTCTAATTTCCTATGAATTTAAAATCGCCGAACAATTTAAATGAAGAATCGTGCATAATCATATGCGGACCTTACTTTAACCAAACTTCACAGAAACAATAAATTCATGATCTTTTGGAATCATAGATGAAGCCAATAATGATTGGCCCGACTATTTACCTTACAGGAAATTCATAGGCAGAACATCAAAAGAGAGAATCATCACCCCTACCCAAATTCCTTTAGAATATTAGAATTAAAAAAATCTGAATCAAATGTATAGTTTTTTGGTTTTTTTTTATTAGAATGAGTTCTTTTTCATAAAACGATGTTAGACAATAGAATTATTTTAAAACAACTCGTGCTTTCTTTAAATCTTCAAAACACGATGCTATATCTTTATCATTATATTTTTGGCCGGACAAATAGCGAAAAACCGTAAAAATGCTATTTGTCCGGCTTGCCGGATGAATAGACATTTTTGACTATTTTTCCGGCTAGCCGGACGAATAGCCACTGCCATAAATATATACACGATGCTAGCATTCCATACAGATTGTTTTGTAAACATATATGTATCCGAAGAATTTAGAGTCATTCATTAAAAGTTGTTACGTCGTCGACGTGTGATCACTCACGACTAGTATTTTGTTAGTTTTGAGTTTGAATGTTCAGTTAAGATAGTATGGGAGTCGTCCGCCGTCATGAATCTTCAAATGACACTACACCATCGCTCTAATTTTTTGAATTACAAAAAAAGTCAAATTTGAGACAGCAATGCAATTTGAACCATGTTCAATCCACAATTTTCTACATTTGAAATGGCTTATACCAAGTCAGAAATATGACGTTATTTGGCCATTCGTTTGATGTGTTTTATCATTTGATTTTTCCATTTGATTAAGGACTTTCCATTTTGAATTTTCCTCGGAGTTCAGTATTTTTGTGATTCTACTTTTTATTTATAATGCCTTTAATTCTAAATGAAGACATTTGTGTCATGTTATCTAAGTATTGTTCTATTCATATAAATACACGACAACCCTACATCATAAAAGAGCAAAATCGAGTTGAAACAGCCCAACAGTAATGAAGTATCCATAGTGTAAACACACGTATGAATAATTGACGAACTTTAGAACGAAACGAAAAATTATCACATTTGAAATAAAAAAAGTGTCGTCTGCTGTTTGTGGTACAACCATGAACGTGTTGATTATGCCTCATAACAAATTAATAAACCTCCATTAAACCCTGTTATAATTTCTACAAATATTAGAATTTTATTTCCGTTTTATATTCATGTTGATGCGACAGTAAATGGGAATCGTGCTTTTAAATTGTAAATGATTATTGGTTGGAGATTGTAAGTTTGTTGTTTTAACTAAATGTCATCCATTATAAACGCATATTGAGATATTATTATCGTAATTACAAAAGAGCTTTAGTGTAGAAACCCATGTTTGCTTTCTGTTAAACGTTTACATGATCAGGTTGTAGACATAACGTCAACCATTTTTACACGAGTTTAAAATAAAGGGGGACAACACTTTTGAAATGAACTAAGTGTAAAGCAAATTCCATTTACCACAAACCGCAAAATTGAATCCATTTCTTAGTTCAGAAAACATTTCCTTTTATAAAGACTCAGCTAGCCAAGAGCTACATGCTTGTTCATGGCACAGTTAAATAGACATACCACGTTACTAATGTTTTATCGTTCGATTTCATTTGAACCTCGTTTGATGGTAAAAGGTATATACACACACATCTAGGGCCTATTTTGTAGTTACAAAAGTTAAGTTCATTCAAGATATATAGTAAAATTGAAATTCGAAAGGACTTTCAGAGTAAAATTTGACGCCATTTAAAAAACTGGTCCAAACATTAGTATTTTTATCAAGTGAGCACCATTACAGTGCACTTTGTACTCATTATTCTCTATACTGTGAATCCCTTTCAGACCCTTGTTTTGGGGTATTTTTTTTACATTTAAAGTGGTACCTAACACTACAGGGAGATAACTCTGTAAAGTCAGCTAAACGTTTTAATAACGTTGTGTTGTAAAAGGAATATTAAGCTTCTCAATGATCAAAATTGGTGTTTGACAAATTGTTATATAACTAGTGTAATTTTTCTGGCAAAACGGTTGGTTCAAATTTTTTATATTTTTGTTAAAGTGTCAAAGTAAATACTTTAACAAAATTTTATGAAAATTAAACGAGCCAAATTAATTTTAGTGAAAGTGTTGGGTACCACCTTAACTCGATGTTTGACCAACACCTTTCAACTGATGAAGACAATGTTCACCTCTAAATCTCTTTTGCATATCTGATTCAATTGGGTTGCTGGCCCTTTGATATATTACCTATATACCAGCTCTAATAAATATCTATTTCACAAGTTTTGTGCCATACATTTTTAAGGTGGAAATTTACATGATTTTTTTTATTTAGACATCAAAGGGACAACAAAGCTGATATAACTTGTTATCTAATTCAAGAGATGCTAATCTCATATTCTTGGTATCATATAGTCGACCAGATTATAAATATATCTAGCATCAAAACAACTTAATATTATTTGTCTACTAATATCAAATTGATTGCTGAAACTAAATATTTGAGAGATCATGTATGATACATTATACGTTTATAAAAGGTTACCGATATGATAAGCTGACAACTATACTGTTACATCAGTGACAGCCGGATCAAGGATTTTTGAAGAAAAAAAGGGGGGGTTGTAATTCTACAAAAGTAAAAATATACAACAAAAGTTTGGACGTTTATCTGATATCAGCTAAAATTACAAATAAATCGTAAAATACACGAGATTTAAAAAGAAAAACGTCAATGAAAGGGGGGCGTTCGCGCTCTAGTTTCTATGATTTATTAGCCAGACACTGATTTTTTTTTATGTTTTAATGTTAAAAAAATATCAAATAAACGTTGCATTTCTCCCAAACTGGAAATATATTTCTAATTTTGTGATATCGATGAGCTGTATCAAAAACACCGAAATATAGCCCTTAAATGGCTAGTTTTAAATATTTAAATAAAAGTAATGTCAATTGCAAACATGAATCTTTTAGATTTTACGAAAATATATATCTCCTACCTTTTCAATTATTTTAAGGATGGCAGCAGCCATTTCTTCTGAATTTTGTCACAATTCCCACAACACAAATCAATCACATGAAATCATCCCGAATTAAGTAGATAAATTTACAGTCTATTATAGAACGATTAATCGCCACTCGGCCAAGGTACCTTTAGATTGGCAATAAATACTTGTCACAAACTTCAATCAGTGCTGAGTGCTGAAGCAACGTAATAAAAAACGTTCATACAACTTTGATTTCTTGGGGTCGATGCATTCCGAAAATCACTGTCATTGTTTATCAGGCGAAATAGTTGATTGGGGAGATTTAATCTAATTTATAAAAAGAGGAAGTCGAACGTTGAACATCACAATACTAAATTACGTGGTCTTCAATTCGATGTCCTTACAAATCGATTTCCAAGCAAACTAATAATATCGTAATCTACATATACATAGAAATCACCAGAGAACAAGATATTCCTTGTCAAACAAACGTTTTATGACAAACTTATTCTCATGCTATACAAATATGTCATATTAAATAAAGGTCCGTCTCATTTGTTTCGAGCGGAATTGATCGGTCTTATTATCCAATATCCGTTAGCTATTCATTAAATGATTATTCCGTAAAATGATATTCAATGATAGAAAAACTAATGAGAAATCTTAGCTTATGGCTTATTTCTCTGTTTTTCGTTTTAATTTGTTTCTAGCACTGCTGATTGAAATGATCAGTTCAGGTTTTCTCAGAAAATGCACATGAAAAGAACAGTCCACCTTTTGTAAACAGTACAATTGATTTTAATTAAAAGATGCCTTCTCTTTTCGTAATAATTATTCCTAGAATAAATGTCAGAAAAATCATATATTTGTAATTATTTCTTTCCTGATGTGTATATGAGTTCCCATGAATTTGTTGTTGCTCAATAGCAATCGATTTTTGTTCACTTGCCGATTTAAAAAAGATGCACAAAATCTTCAATTACAGTTGAAACCTTTCAGCAAATTGCACCACACCTGAAGTGAAGCATGAAAAAATCCGCACTTTGTTTTCGAAGATAATTATTAATTGAAATTTGCTATCGACATTAAATTTTCATAAGTCCTCTAAACACCTTTGCATGACGACAAATTGCACAATTACTTTTATGTTTGTGTTTTCTTTGAACAAATAATTAGGTATAATTATTTCCATAAAATATTTCCTACATTTAGATGCGTTAGTTTGATACTGTTATCATTATCAAACAAAGCAGTAAAATTAATTGCTTATTTTGCAAATCGAACAATTTACAATCAAGTTTTGAAAATTATTCAAGCGTTTTTATAACTGCTCTTCCTTTTAGATGTAAATTATGATGGATTTCATATCATAGTGGTGTCAGTTTCAGATTACTGTCATTTTCACAGGTAAAAGACATCGATAATTCAATAGAAGCATAGTTCCGTATTCGTCAAAGACACGTTTGATTAATTGCAGCTAGGAATCAAAACAAAATTTGCTGATATACTTTCTGTAGTTAAAAACTGTTTTCAAAATTCACAGATGTATCTTCAATTAACCTCAGACCTATTGTCGAAACTTACATCAATTTATGTTCAACGTCACTTTCAGAAAAATAATTTCAAATGTATATTGCAGTAAACCTCGTTTGCATTTATTTCACTGTAATAAATCTCTAAACGATTGCAGATTTATCATTCGTTTCGTAACTTATTTTGATAAATATCCGTCAAAATATTCAGTATTTGAATACAACTGCCAATTTGCTGCCACCAGAGGAATGCAGATTTAAATTGTTAGTTGTCGATACGGTAAACATACAAGATATCCGACATTTTTATAATACCATTATATACAGGTGACTGCTATAGATCACCGATCAATTTCATACATCACATGTGTTACTTACAATATGGTACCTCAAATCTTTGCTGATTAATCTATTCTTTGATTAATCAACCGTGATCAACATTTATGTAACGATTCGTTGATAATCTATCTGTATATGATTGTATCCTAAGTACCATTGAATGGTAGATTGAAACATTTGAAAATTTCAGTGAATATTAATGCTGTTCACTTATATCAAATACAATTACATTCGTGTTTACTAAATCCACGTAGCTGAATAGTAATTATTCAGATGATAAAGACAAATCATATAAAATGTAAAATTAGAAATTTTAACTAACGATCCAATTATCAAAGTTAAAGAAAATCCACAACTGCCACCGAACAAAAACGACCCAGCCAGCTAGACGTTTAACAATTAAATTTAAAAGATGAAATAAACAGACAACATCTTTTCCATCCTCGAGTGAGCTTTATGCAATCATTTATGAACTTCGTATGTCAGATGATTAACTGAACCAAACATTGATACATATATAAGAAATCTACATAAACAAAGAATCTCTTTGATAATTTGATTATTCTGGTGAATCAAAGGTTCAATTAGAGCACGACGGGGTGGTAATGTAGGCAGAATGCAAAGCACACATCCACTGAGTCGTTAATTTGTATGGCAAGTATTAAGCTTAATTACTTTGTATGTTTTCCCGATTTATGCGGTAAAAATGTCAATTTCATTACTGATATTTACATCATGGCTTGTAGCATTGAAAATTATCAACACTGAGGAAGAAAATTCAACCGTTGTAAATCGCTCACCTAGTTATTTATTATGTGACGTTTTTAAATAGAAAGTATTTATACAGAGCTAACCTTCTATTGGTTTTTGTCTTTCGCAGTCAAATACTCTAGGGATTATGATATGCTGTTAAATGTTCATTTTGTAGCTTAAAGAAAATATATCTAATGTTCAAAGCTATGACCAGGAAATCAAATGTTAAAGTTTCATATTTGGTTGTATTTTTTACGAATTATTTTGACACTTTCTACTGTTTAGTTCTAGATAAAGAATAAGGATCTCAATTTTGATTCTTAATATCCGATCAGAAGTAACCTGCAACTTTTTAAAAGGAAAAGTCTGATATTGTTCGATTTTTTTTTTAGAAAAATGAAACCCAAGACAACATGTTGACAAATGTCGTCTCCAGCTTTTCCGTTATATTATTAATTTTTCTGAATATAACATTTCTCTTATACTTCACCATGTTCACAAATAATTTTCCTTTAATCCCTATATTCATTGGTATATATATTTTAGTCACAGTTCAAATTACTAAACTATGCTATCGTCATCAAAGGTTATGCGATTCCAAAAGTGTTTCTAGGCAAACTTAAAATGTGCATTTCGACAGTTTTTAGTATCTTCAAAGAAAAGAAGTACTGACAAACTTTCAATACTTGTTTTTTTTTTCATGCAAGTACCGAAGTTCTTAACCAATTTCTTTAAAATGAAATGCAAGGTCATTAAGTTCCTTTAGATTCTTCATTATTTGCTAGAAAGCATGTTATGTTCTCATTCGCCTCTACATTTTGCGATGTACATTTCCTGAGCGAGGAAACATACATATTTTATTATCATTACTTACGCATCGATTTCACAGTTACTGTAATGTTTGTTTAATCCTTTGACTAACTAGGCAACTGTTACCTCGTTTTAAATAAAGAACAAATTACGAACGTAACAGGTGCTTCGTTTATATGGAAACCTTTCTGAATATTGATTATAATATTTTGTCATTTTTTTCTCCAACTTATATTGGCATAATTGTTGTATGTATATTAATATTGAAAAGTAATGATTATTTGTATAGTCATGGTATTGCGTAAATATACAATCATCATTGTTAATGTAATAAATTTACATTAAATAATAACCATTTTTCTATAAAGGATAATAATAGGTTTTTTTTATCCTTTTATATAAAACTTGTTTATGTATAATCTGAATGTATATAAAGTGATGAACATCAGCGAACTTAATCTTATTTCATTTATTCTATAATACATTGAACAGATAAGAAGATATTATGGTCAAAGGAAAACAGACCAGGAAGCCATAACACAGACTGAAAACAAAGCTACACGGTTAAAAAAAACAGACAAAAAAAAAAAAAAACCCCGAAAAATCATTCAGCAATACAAAGAAACATTGTCATAAGAAAATGTGCAATAAGAGAAACGAATATCAACAAGTCCAGTAGTCTGCTTCTCTGTGCATGTGTTGACATGAATTATCATTTTTTGAATTTTAGATACAAAAAAACTAAGTTGTATTTGGCAAAGACTTTAGGAAGTTTGGGGGTTCATTGCCTTTCAACTTTATTTGACCATTAACTATGTCGGACTTGAAAAGTATCTTTTGATTGAGAATGGTAATTTAATGCATTACAAAATGTATTTTGATTTGAATTGTCATAGGCTATCATTAATAATGCGGCGAAAAGGAAAAAAAAGATACAAGTGGATGAAATCGAAAGTCGAAAAGAAGCTGACAAAACCACTTCCTATGGAAAGCATAATAAAAATAAAACATCATTTACATGAATATGAAACCCACATATCGGTAGTCGAGTGCGACATTGTGTAATGTTCGAAGTGAAATCATCATTACAGATTCATTTCCGTTCAAAGTCATCAACTACTCATCCATAATCTTCATCATTGCCATTTGTTTTCTCACTTTATATATAGAACTGCATCCAATAATTATGTTTTCTTTTTATACAATAATGTAAGCTATTTATAGATTGTAATTTTACGCCATCAATCAATTCATCCATTTTTCAATGAAATACAAAAATACAGACACAACAACATCATAAATTTAAAAGGTTACTGTCAGTTTGGCTAACAGTATTTGTCTAAAAAAAGTAATACTCATATTCAAAATCAAGTCATTTTCACGAAATACTAAAAACAAGAATGTGTCTATAGTACACGGATGCCCCACTCCCACTATCATTTTCTATGTTCAGTGTACCGTGAAATTGGGGTCAAAACTTTAATTTGGAATTAAAATTAGAAAGATCATATCATAGGGAACATGTGTACTAAGTTTCAAGTTGATGTAACTTTTACTTCATCAAAAACTACCTTGACCAAAAACTTTAACCTGAACTTTGCACTATCATTTTCTATGTTCAGTGGACCATGAAATTTGGGTCAAAACTATAATGTGGCATTAAAATTAGAAAGATCATATCATGGGGAACATGTGTATTAAGTTTCAAGTTGATTGCACTTCAGCTTCATCAAAAATTACCTCGACCAAAAACTTTAACCGGACGGACGAACGGAGGCACAGACCAGAAAACATAATGACCTTCTACTATCGTAGGTGGGGCATAAAAAGCCTTTCACCTGGTATCTTGGGTGAGTTCTTACAAACGCTGGACTGATGCCACGACAATTTAACACGACGTCCCCGCCCACAAAGTATTACCAACGCAGTAGTCAGCAATTGACGTCCCCACAAAGTAACACCAACCCAGTAGTCTGCACATGACGTCCCCACAAGGTATCACCAACCCAGTAGTCAGCAATTGACGTCCCCACAAAGTATCGCCAACCCAGTAGTCAGCACTTTTGTATCGACATTGAATAGCATTGGTTTCATACTTTTCTATAAATTAAGTACTATTAAAATGTTGAATTATTTTAAAAGCTTAATCTGTTATAACCGAAGCAAACATCCTCACAACACATATATTTGTATTTACCTGTGTACGTTACTTTATTTTCCGTATTGTTTTACATCTCAGGCCAACATTAAAACTATCTGTCTTTCCCCTCCCCTGACTGCGTTTGTCAGGGTATGGGTAGGTAGGTAAGGCTCAAGTCAAGAAAAGTGGGATATATATTCCCTGTATTTAGTATACACCCCAGTTTTCTTGTGTTATAACAGTATATACAGGGACCTCTTTTTTTCCTATTCATTTTATAATATGAAATCTACACAAGTGCACATTCTAAATGTGATAACAATGTTTAATGATAGCAATTGTTTTATTAGTTAAAAATCAAGCTTATTTCGAGTCTAATTTGATGCATAACTCACAACAAAATAATTCCTTTGTTCACCAATTCATACCTTGATCATAATTTATGAGATGACAAAAAATATGTTAATCACTTGGGAATTAAAATTTTTCAATAGACGTGAACATAATTCGATTATGTTCAGTTACACCTGGATCATGCAGCTTGGTCAATTGATTCCTAAATAAAAGATTTGTATGTTCTAGAAAAAACAAGTCTTCACTTATTCATGTTTTGTTGTTCGTAGAATACTTTTAGTATTTTCAAATTCAACTGATGCAATTATAACGCTAAAACGTGCCCTTTTGTAAATTTCATGCCATAAATTTTTTTTTATACATCAGAAATCAGGGAGGCTCCCTGAAAGCAGGGAATAGTACACGTATCCCACATTTCCTGACTTGTGCACAACCTGTTCAAAGACAAAGTAGTTGATTTCTAAGCACGATGTGGCAAGGCATTGTTCGTTTCCTTGATTCCGAATCATATAGACGCTTCAATGCAAAAATGCCTGGATTTAAAACGCATATTGACTACAGCACCGAAAGATATCACAAAAAAAAACCAACGTTCATTAACTACGGCATCGGAAAGATGTCACCAAAAACCAACATAGCAAAAAACTAATTTTGGACAAGAATTGCCAATAAATTTTTTTCGAGTCGAGGTGATTTTACCGGTTCGGTCGGGGGAGGGGAAACAAACAATATTTTACAGTGTGTCATAGATCATTCGTTCATTGTATGTTCACTTGATTTTGTTAATATGTCTTTTGATTGAGTTAACGTTTACACCTGCTGCATTTGTTAGCACATATCCTAAGTAAGAAACCTGATGTTCAGTTTTTGTCTTTGTTGATGTGGTTCATAAGTGTTTCTCGTTTTTCGATTATAGATTATACAATTGGCTTTCCTGTTAAATGGTTATAAACTAGTCATTGTTTGGAGTCCTTTATAGCTTGCCGTAAGGTGTGAGCCAAGGCGTGGTGTTGAAGACCGTACTTTGACCTAAAATTTCTTACTTTTACATATTGTGACTTGGATGGGGCGTTGTCTCATTGGCATTCATACCACATCTTCGTATATCTATCATAAAAGGCATAACTTTTCGGAATTTTGGTTGTCATTGCTTTTCAACTTTATGTATGGTTTTCCTCCTAGCTGTAGTTTGATTATCGCTACACTGTATGTTGTGTGTTCTGTGGACGAGAAAAAAATGAAAAAGGGGAAAATTCAACCAAACTGACAAAATCACACGTGACCGTATCAACCAACGGATCGAATTTAAAAACAAACTGTAATATTCCTGACTTCGTCGGACAAAAATGGTTAAAAATCTGGTTTGAAACGCACATCTGGAGTACCCAATAAAAATCCTTGTAAGTTTGATGATTTTGTACAGATCTGTACAGAAGCAAATGAAAATTCCTCGGTTGTCAGGTGTTCATTCTTTCCATTTTACACATACAGTAAAAAATCTAATTTAAAATGCTGTAATATGTTATCTTAATTTATTTAAATAGTGATAAAACTTCAAACAAAGAAACTTCTGTAACGCTTCTCTCGGTGCAATATTAGAAATTTCTGTGATTAAGATGTATTTTTATGTTGTTGCATTAGTTCAGAATTTAATTTTGTCCTGTATCTTTTTATAGCTATAATTCTATTATAAATTGACAGAATTACCAGTCAGCGAGGTTAATAATTAGAACATTCATCATGATTGGCGCTTAGTTACAAGGAAACTAATGGAATTACAATTGTTCTTTTCTAAAAACAAAACAGATACGGGTCCAATGCATCAAATGAACACAGAAATTAATTTGTCGACGAAACAATGAAGATTTGTAAACTATCAGAGATCACTCCATATTTGAACAAGACAATACAGTGCCTCGTTCAGAATTTGAGAAGACAAAATAAGTTGATTTGCATGTACTCATAAACTAATGTAACACAAAATGTACAATCAATGAAAAAAAAAGTGATGAATGAAAGTAAAAAAATCTTGATGGTATTACATCAGGGTTCATTCTGTACCTTTTATTTTGTAGTATGATGAACTTTCATGAAGTAAGCCGTTATTCGGATAAAAAACTGCATAAGACCCTTATAGAGAAAGAACTGTCAACTTATATGGTTTCATACTAATACAGAAATAAAATAATAATATTTAGAAGTAATGGCAATATTTTCATGAATATGAATTTATTTTAAGTAAAATATTAATTATGTTGGTTTGTTTATCATATGATTATGTTTAAATTTAGTATAATTTTATCATATAGCTAGAATATTTACTGTATGTCGTAATAAATTTAAATTGAAAATTGAAACCGGATATTCGTGAAAGGGACAACAATCCGACCATACAGCACAAACAGTCTAATGACCACCAATTGATCTTCAACGTAGCAAGAAATTTCATCCCCGGAAGTGGGCTTCATGTGGGTCCTTCCACCTTGTATAGTAGTACAGCGAAATGGACGTCACAGCAAACCCATAAATGATATAAGATATATAAAAAAACCACCAAACAACACCAGACTAAGAAGGGTTCTTGATTTGAAAGAGGCGCATAAATGAAGTGGGGTTAAACATGTTTTGTGAGATTTCATTCCTCACCCTAATCCACTAGCCAATATGGCATGATTCAATTCAGTTTAAAAGAAGATACTTGTTTTTGCGTAATTAGAGGACATATAATCAATCACAAGAATGTATGGAAAATATGAACGCATCATGAACAAAACAGTGCACATCGACGGGAAAAATCTGCAAAATATATCTAAAATTATATTAAAAATCAATTTCACTACAGATCAAACATACGCTCCAAATGCTAGCAATCACCGAAACATTCACGATTGTCAAAGACAAACTGTTTAATAGAACTTTAATAACAATTTAATCAAAACCATGGAATTATGGTACAAACATAACAGAATATGGAGATTATGTGTAACGAACGAAAAGTTTGGAAAGAGATCAAGTTAAACCTGGAAAAACAAAATCGACGCAATTCAACAACTTTGGTTAATCCCCAGATACGCAGCGTGAATTCAATTACGTAAGTTTTAAAAGATAAAATCAAACATGTTGAGAGTTCAATACATTAAGACAACCATGGTATAGTCATCATAAAAAATCAGCGGCATTGCAGGACATCGAATATTTAAATTCGTTTAAATAAAACACCGGACAATATATTTGAAACGTAATAAAAATGTTCAAAGGAAGCTGCTGTATCACTTATTCAGTACTTCATATTGCTAATATTATGTATTCACCATGATGCTATAAACAATATGATTTCATTTATTTAGATACTATTCATTTCTTAAAAAATTTACATTGTAAAATGATATTTGAAATTTAAAAAAAGACATGTAAGAGGTAGCTAGCTGCATAGTTTAGTTTTTGAGGTGCTATCAAACAGTAATTACAACAATCTACGTACTTATAACATTCTATGAAAGTAAAGATATGTTTAGCAAATGTTTAAGATGTGCAAATTTACACAACCTAAGAAAACAGTTATTAAACAAAGTTTTCGCAAATTATTCTTACTAAAAGATCTGAACATCTTATAATTTAAAACAAAAGATCCATGGTCCATTGTAATTTATTTTCAAAACGTCTTTTCTGAATTTTTGCGAATAGTCGAGAGCCAATACACAGATTTTTTTCCTATTTTTGCATCGAAAACATATCTGCTGCTTATATGCATGATAAATCAAGGAAAACATTCCTTTATGTCATCCTGAGGCAAACCAAACACAAGAATAAATGTCTTCCATTAATTTGCATTTCAATTGTGCATTTTTGATGTTTAATATGTATTATTCCCATTACATAATGTTTCGTCTTTTTGTAATATATACCAATGTTCAAAAAATTTCTATTCTAGAAGAATTTCAAATTCATACTGACAAAAATAATATAAAATAGTCAAATAAATGCAAGTTTTATATTGACGATGCAAAACGCAAGGCCAATTCCAAAGTTACCAGAAAGCTCAATAATTTTAAAGATTAGTGTCTTGTTCTAAACCTCTTAACAAAGACAAGATGTTACAATGATTAATGATCAAGATCACTTCACTAACGATTTTACATCAAAACTATACAACGTATAATAACAAACCGATTACGGTCAAATCGTTTTCCGAATATAAATGCTCTGCCGTTAGGCTTGACTGCATAATTTGTTTCAAGGGTCGAAGGAAATTATATAAATGACAATATATTTATATCAAGATCTTTGAGATGTTTGGTTTTAATGGATCTGGCAATAAAAGAGTTCGCATATGGCATAGAAAACTGATTGGTAAAGATGTGATCAGCAATGCAGCAAAACGATGACAAATTGCCGGGAAAGAACAAGGGAAATCAAATTATTATAAAATGTCGTCTAAGGAAAATTTGATTTTGCATCGACATGAAAGTATTAATCATAAAAAGCCGATAGTTTGAAATTAAGTTGACGAACATCCAGCGGTCAAAATATCTCACATAAACGCAAAAAACAATCTTTCCTGTCCAATAGTGATAATGGTAAGTTTATTTGAAAAGTCAGTGGGTATCAAAGAATTTTGTTTAAAGACAGGAATGCTTCGTGTGCTTTGAACAGATGGGTGAAGTTTAAAACCGGCATATATTACGATGATGTAAAGCGGGCGGACTGTGAAAAAAGTGTTTTATATGTTAGCAACGTCTTCCCATTGTTTCCAACGTAAATTATTCCAGTTTATTTAAATACAATAGAGATAAGGAGACATCAGTGTTTCTGTTGTTTCGTTGTTTCCTCTTATAGTTGATGTGTTTACCTCAGTTTTAGTTTAAACCCGGAGTTTTTTTCTCTCAATCAATTTATGACTATCGAATAGCGGTATAGCGGTATACTACTGTAGCCTTTATTAATAAAAACCATTTATGCTTGTTTCTGAATTTTATTTATTAGAATTATATACTACTGTATGTTATGATTTATTTGAATAAAATTTTTAAAAGATTGAACACATGTTGTAATTGTGCACACACTATTATGGGGTTGTTTTAGGAAGTTTACACACTTGAAAACTTAAAAAGATAGTACCACTTTTGTTTAAATGACTGAATTCCCCATACAGTTTTCTATTCAGAATCTTAAAATTTTATAGAATAATGGAACCTATACATGTTATTAAAGAATTGTTAAATAATTCTTTTGTAGATGAAACGCGTTTCTGGTGTACAAAAGTTCAATCCTGGTATCTATGATTATTTTATTTCTATAATCATATTTTAAGCATTAATATACACTTAATACACCATTTTGAGCTCTATCTCGATTGGCATTTATTCGCATCTTTTTTTTTTAATTTTCCTCCTTTCCCCTTTACATGTTTAGAAGATTTAACTTGTTCTGTAATAAAGTATTGAACCCTGATATAATTCAATGAATCAGACTTTCGAATAATAAAAGTTGTAGCGTTACCAATCGAAAATTAAAAGAAATTTATGATATCAAGTAATTTAATATTAATTGAAATGCGTTGAAATGTTTACGTATTGCTCTTTTAAAGTTATTTATAGCATCATAAATATGAAATACGGAGACCAGTATAACAAGGATTTGTCATGTAATCCGTGAATTTATGTTTTTCTTGGAACAAATAATGCGAAAAGGATATCAGATGTTGGAATTTTGAATAATAATAACAGAATTTGCTTAATTTCCATTAATTAGACACTGGAACTGATTTGAGAGGATTACGTTGGAAATTAAAATGCACAAATCCAAAGTCCTCAGAAGATTATAATTCTTGTCATTTTATCTCGCAATTTCTCACAATTATGTGGAAATATTAATTTCAGAGTGATAATGTGGTTTAGTATGTCTCATTAGGAACGATTTTTCTTTGTAAATTTATAATCATGGACTAAAAAAGTATCAAATGACAACAAAAACAAGGAATTTTGTCTTCTAAGGCAAACTATTGTTACAGTCAACGCTGATTTTGAAGTAATGAATATTCAAAATTTTAATACTAGTTTGCCTGTAATGAGGAATCACCTCTGTAATATGTATTAATTAACTTAGAATCACATAAATGTTAAGTAAGGGCAGAAAGTATGAGTTCAAACATAGGTATGTTGCTTTGTGGTGTGAAATTTATTATCTATCGTTATGTGAAAACATTTTGTGTCTGTTTTTATTAAGGCCAGTTGTCAATAACTTTATTTGCCAATGGACTATTTTCATATTACCGACTCATGTCTCCCGGTATATGATTTTTTAAACTAAGCTTACAATTGGTCCACATTGATTTTATCGTGTATATCAAAACATGTACAGTTATTTTCCCCAAAATTGCACATATTTTAAGCTTGTTTCTACTTCTTTATTTTGCTCTTGTGTATAGCAAAAATATACAGTTATTTCACCCCGAATTGCACATATTTTAAGGTTTATTTTTTACTTCTTTCATTTGCTCTTATTTTACCGATTACCAGAATATCCTACTACAGAGGATGTAACCAGTCAAAAATTATTTCGACCGGAGTCAAAAGAAGGTTTTTTGGAAATGGACTATAATAGACTGTGTTTTCAATAGAAAAATTAAAGGAAAATACCAACTGGGTAGTACAAAATGTAACATTGATGTAATGTGTTTGATCTAACAATTATTTAATTTTGGATGTTACACGTTGCTACATGTATCAGCTCAAAGGCACGTTTTTGCCATGTGACCGTGACGTCATCAACGCTTTTCATGATTTAGTCCTTATTGATTGGAATTAAAATTAAATAATGAGGAAAGACTGTTATAGGTTTTCTATCTATTCAGAATGACCTAAAAAATGAGGTGCGCAGTTTGAAAAAACCCAGCACTAATTGGGTAATTTAGTGTGCACCACATTTTGATGACACAAGTGCATTAAACATTTGTGGTAGAATTTTCTTTGTTAAATAAATGTTCCGTTGGATAATACATATCATTAGTCAGGCTTATGCAGAAGTATAACGTTCCTTCTGTTCTTAAAAGTTATCAAAGGTACCAGGATTATAACTTATTACGCAAGACGTCTACATAAGACTCATCTGTGATGTTCAGATCAAAATAGTTAAAAGCCAAAAAAGTACAAAGTTGAAGAGCATTGAGGACCCGAAATTTCCCAAAATTGTGCCAAATAAGTTTAAGGTAATCTATGCCTGGAATAAGAAAATCTTTAGTTTTTCGATGAATTCAAAGTTTGTAAATGGGAAATTCATAAAAATGACCAAATAATTGATATGCCTGTCAACACTGAAGTGCTGACTACTCGGCTGGTGATACCATCGGGGACGACACGTCCACCAGCAGTGGCATCGACCCATTGGTGTTAATAGTTATCAAAGGTACAAGGATTATAATTTAATTCTCCAGAGTTGTAATATAGTTCTTCTTATTTTTTTAAAAACATAGTTAGCTATCATAACAGCTATATATTCTCTTACATAATCCTCGGAAGTTGTTTTTAGAATAACATATGTATAATTTCGTTTAAATTGTAAAACAATCTACCTTCACCTCCCAGTAAAAATATAGAAGTATTATTGCAACAAAATGATGCTTGGTTGATTATAACTATAAAACAAATGCTGGTTGAAGAAAAAAACAAAATGCTGCTATATTGTTCATCAGGCACTGTCAAAACAATTTTTGAACTGCAACATAACATTTAAACATTGCATGCAACACTGAATGTTTTAATTACATCATTTGTCAGGAATTTATAAAGCTCTGTACAATTTAAGAAAAAGCTTTTAAGTTTAACAACATAACATCCGTTTACGATTGATCATACGAATTTTGCATGTGCCAACTTTAAATTGTATTATGCACTAACTTGCGAAGGGAGAATGCAATTTTTATTCTGCCTTCCACATGGAGTCAATATGTATGTCGTATCATATATACTGAATACATTCTTGAACCATATTGTATATTTTCATATTATACTTTATTTTCAGCGAAGTTTTGTCAAAGATTACGCAGGTAAAATTACAACGCCTGTTTCACGTACGGAAAAGGTATCGTTTGTATTCACGGATGGACAATGAACGTAAAGTGGCGGATTCCATGGTAAATCGTTTGATATAATGGGTAAAACGTATGCGTAAGGCATTAGACGCATAAATTGAATATCATGGTTCAAGAATGAAACTTATAGGTTGACTATGTTACATTAACTGAATGTACATTTTTTTTCATAAGGTTCTTTTCTGTTTCAAATGCGTTTTAACGTACATTAGGCACACATCTACAGCTCGTAAAACGATCGTACAAAGTATCGTAATATTGTAAAATGTATGGGTTTATTTTGCGTAAAATGTCGAATTCTATACGCATGATGTAAACGCATGGTACTAAACTTCCATTTTACATATTAAAATCGAACATCATATTAAACAAACGTTGTTATTTTTCCTGTTTTGTATCCAGTTTTATAGACGTCTATCTATTTCTGTTTTTTGGTAATTGGATAACAAGTAACAAGAATGATATAACCATAAACTTCTAGAATATTATCTACGATCAAACATGTTTATTCATATTCCGATACAAATCTCTAACATCCAACAGGAAAATAAGCAAATCGAAAAGGATCACGATTTATTGAAATACCGATTAGAATGTTAAAATTCAAATAGGAATATACCATATCAAACAAAAAATATTCATTTACTGATGAAAATAACTATAATCACACACGCATATACAAAATATAATAAGATTGTTTGATATTCCTATGGGAAAATTTAAAATCCAACAGGAAAATGCAAAATCTAACAGGATATATATTCATATTCCGATGGGAAAAATAAAAAATCCCAAACAATATACACTATAGAATAGAATGTATTCATATTCGAAAAGAAATCTGTAATCTCTCATGGCATATACATAATCTTACAGAACTTATTCATATTTAAATTAGAATTTCAAACTTTCACAAGACTTTTATAAAAGCTTACAGGATTTAATCATATTGCAATAGGGATTTAAAAATCTAAAGACTACACAAAATCCAACGCGCGCTGGGTAAGCCCAAACCTGATTCCGCGCCTATGCTGGTGGTTTGCAACCGAACCTACAATTTGCCTAGTAGCCATAATTCACTGAGATTACATGATTCATACAAAATGTGTTTAAAAATTTGATGAAACCCGTTATTGTATGAAGATTTCACTTATTCTTGGTCAAGGTTACGTTTTTGGTTTTAGTGGAGATAATAAAAACATATGAACTCCAAAAGTTTTTATTTCCAGTGTATCTTGAAATCAACCCTTTATAAATTTATGCGTTCGGATCACATTTTTGTCTTAGACTTTATAAGAACCTCAAATCAAAAGATTTGTAAGCTAAGATAGTATAAACACACAGAAACGTTAGGAAGCAAAAGATCAATAAGGACCTTAAAACAAAGGCATTCAAACAGGCACTGCCACACTACCTGCATTATCTTCAAAAGTTGTTTCTTAAACATATTTTTTTTATTTACTTGCACATGTTAAAGATATATAAGACAGCTTTATCCTCTTTGCATGACAAATATGTCGTTGTTCCAGCAGATAAAGCCTCCAATAATATTGTCTTCATATGTAAAAAAACATTATTTGCAATGTCTCACTACAGAGTTTGGAATTGATAAAACTACTGGTAATCCTACATATTCTTTAACATCATTTACCAAGGACGAAATTTTACAAAATCATAAATCTGTCCTTCTGGTATCAGCATCAGAGAAAACGAAGAAAACTTGCCTTCTTTATACTGGATACCTAAATTACACAAAACTCCATATAAAGAACGATACATATATAGCTGGGTCTTCAAAATGTTCAACTAAACATCTTTCTAAAGTACTGACTACTATTCTTTCTACAGTTAAATTTACTGTTTGCAAAAGTATAAATTATTCTAAATAATAGGGATGCTCTGGCAACTTAACAGAAAACCCTTGCCGTTTTTGGCACAACTTTTTTTATTTTTTGGTCCTCGATGCTGTTCGACTTCGTGCTTGTTTCGGCTTTCAAACTTTTGTATCTGGGCGTCACTATTAGATCTTGTGTGGACAAAATGCACTTCTGGCGTATTAAAATTTTGAACTTGTTGCCTTTTGTTGGCTGTTGTTCGTGTGTTTCTTTGTCAATTGTGTTCTCCAATTTATTCATATTGTAGTCCTGTGGTGTTGAGTTGTCATTTTGATGTTATATTTCACATGGCTATAAAAGGGGAGGTTTGGCATGCCACAAAACCAGGTTCAACCCACCATTTTTTCCTTTAAAAATGTCCTGTACCAAGTCAGAAATATCGCCATTGTTATATTATATTTTGTTTCTGTGTGTGTTACAATTTAACGTTGCGTCGTTTGTTTTCTCATATTTTTGAGGGTAAATTGACATTGCGATAAGACGTGTCACGGTACTTGTCTATCCCAAATTCATGTATTTGGTTTTGATGTTATATTTGATATTCTCGTGGGATTTTGTCTGATGCTTGGTCCGTTTCTGTGTGTGTTACACTGTAGTGTTGTGTCGTTGTTCTCCTCTTATATTAAATGCGTTTCCCTCAGTTTTAGTTTGTTACCCCGATTTTGTTTTTTGTCCATGGATTTATGAGTTTGAACAGCGGTATATTACTGTTGCCTTTATTCAATAAGTCCGTTGTGGTAACATACGTCTAGTAACTATCGAAAAGTTGCGATTCTGTTTTCACATAAAATTAAACAGAAGAGGTAATCAAGAAAAGAATAGCAAGTGTATTTCTCCTTTGATTAATAAATAAGTTACGCATAGTATATAAGCTTTATTTAGACTCGGCATACTATACACACACAAGGACATGAAATAAGCTCTATTGAATTACTCTTTTTAACTACTACAGACTCCTTCTTTCATGCCAATGCTGTTGGTATTGTGTTCCATGCTAGGTAAGTGATTAACGTTAGCAGATACCTTACACCTGTGAGATATTACAGGTGTGTTTATTTTGTGTTCATTTCAAGGATTGATTTCTACTTCAAACATATTTCAGAATAAGAGGTTTGAATAATAAACAATATTGAAAGACGCTGATGGATAGGAGCTTCACTGATTATGTCGGTTTTAATGTTAAATGTTATCGATGATGGATAAAAGACAGATAACGGAAGTCATGTTAATTAAGAAGAAAATCAAGATTCTATATCTTTGTAAAAACCCAGACTACAATTAATTAGTTGGTTTACAAAAGAATAACGATTTATTAATGCATTGATGTACACAAAGACATTCTAAAACAGCATATAGCTGTTCAGTGCAATTGATAGGGATCAATAAATTAGTTTGTGTAAATGTCGTACATGAGATTAAAACTGTTTTAAAATAGACAGTATATGTATACCCACTGGAAGTCGTTAAAATGTGTAATTTAAACAATGGTTATATAATATGATCAGTTGAAAAAACCAACAACAAAGCCACATATTGTCCTAGTAAAATTTGAAAGATAGTCTATGTAAAGAAAATATATAAATAATATATCAAATTTTGAAAACAAATTATTCTAAAACTCAAGAAGATGCTACTTTTATCCATCTTTTTGTTAGTGACATTATAAAGCATGGGGTCACAGTTCCTACATCTTACATATATTTTATTTATTATGTTTAATTCATTGATTCTTTGTTTTTTTGTTCTTTCTTTCTTTTCTTTCTTTTTTTTTTTTTTTTTTATTAATAATGCATAATACATTTGGTTTATTTAAATGTCGAAACTATATATATACAGGTTTAATAGCGGACATTTTTGTTTGTATTTTATTTTCAACAGCGATCCAAGAAAGACAACTCTATTTTTTTAATCTTCAGAAAGCAACGTTTTGTTCAAATTTTCCAAAATACAACACGTGAAAATGACAATAAACTAAGTAACTAATTCTTAAAATATGATACAGACTAAATGTTGGTCTTGAATATACACATGACAATTTGGCAGGGTTTACTTTAGAATTTTATATTAATAAGTGTGAGGACAATATAATGAGATTGATTGATTGGTATATTACGCAAATTTCAGCTATTTTGCTTTTTCATGACAGTCAGCTTTTACTGGTGGAAGAAACCGAAGCGTCAGAAGAGAACAACCGAGCGTAAACAGTGCAGAATAAAGATTAAAAAAAAAAAAAAAAGCGGTAGAGAGAATGCTTGGAAAAAATAAAAAGATTCTTAAGTAATCTCAATCGTCAAACCCTTTATTCAATAAAAAAGGACTCTTCACGAAACTGAAGGCAATTAAAACGAATAAAACAAGATTTGAAGTTATAAATCATCGTCGATTCAAACGTGGGATAAGGGAAGTAACTGCAATTAATTCTGTCATCTTAAATTGATTTCACCTCATCTAGATCTATACAATTACAGTGATTAGATGCGGAAAAACAGTAGTTGGGAACTGTCAATATATAATTTACAGACAAACAAAGTAATTATGGACAATTACAGTTTAGAATGACTGATGTTTAAAACAAAAAATGTGTGGGTACCATAAGAACGTATAATTTTATTGACAATTGGTCGTAAATCAACAAAGAACAGAATTATTTTTTTATATTAATACAAATAAATGATTTAGGTATACTTAAGTGTATGGAAAAATCAAGTTGGTTTCTTTTTTAATTGTAAAAATGCCTTTCTAGATTGACCTTTTTATTTAATTCAGTTGCTTCGATAATAATAGGTCGACCTCGTATTTTGTTTTTATTTTTAATTGTCACAAGACAGGTGATGCATGTATAACATAAGCCACTGACCCTTTGGCTCCTTTATATAAACTCATCATAGATATCAGGAATGAAATTTTGTATGGGAGCCAGACGCGCATTTCGTCTACAAAAGACTCATCAGTGACACTCGATACTAAATAAATTACGAAGTTGAAGATCATTGAGGACAAAAATTCCAAAAAAGTTTTGCCAAATACAGCTTATGTAATCTGTTAGTATTAGTGAGCTAGAAAAGCCTTAGTATTTCATAAAAAAAAAAATAACAGTTTTTGTAAATATTTAATTTATTATTATGACCATATCAATGATAATTCATGTCAACACAACCTCATCAAATATACAAGGATTATATATTTGTACGCTAGCCGACGGATGTTTGATTAAACTCACAAGTGGTATAAGAATCAACATAGGAAATATTATTTAAATTAGAGCCCTCTTATTCTACCTCCCCTTAAAAACGAAAGTACAAAAAAGTACAATAATTATTTATTCCCGTTTCTACATACAGAAATGCCTGACCAAGTCTGGAATATGACAGTTGGTTTCCATTCGCATGATGGGGTTTAGCGCTTTTGATTTTGCTATTTCTTAATTGAATTTTCCTTGTTTTTTTTATTTATTTTTATTTTTGATGTTTTGTTAAATTTCAGGGCACTCCATCATTAACCAAGATGAACAGCTGGACCAAAGACGAAGCACAGCACCGACTGCTCATGGAATATCCAACTATTTTATAGCAACCTGGAACGCAGAAAAAAATGTATATCTGGAAGTTTTAATGCTTATCTGATAGTAGCGTGTATATTTGATTCAAGGGGCATCATTTGGAATTGAATTATCTTCTTAAGTGGGGATAAATTGATGGGAAAGTTTCCTTTCCTTTAAGTAACTAAATGTTTAATACGATGCTTATCATGGAAATCTGAAACATTCATTTTTGACCTTGGATAATTTTTCAAAATTCGCCATTTCAACATTAAACTTAACGAAGAATGACTATTTAAATGTGGAGAGTTTCCTAATTCGTCCCTTCGCTCTTGCAAGTTTTTACTTGTTCAAACATCTTTAGAGGCATCTAGTTTGAAAGCTGCTTCTTTTCGAAAACTTATTTACTAATTATATCAGCATCCCTGGGGAACAATTTTTCTTTATTTACGTTATAAGTAAAAATAATATATATATAAATGTTTAATCCCTTTGTTTTCTTCCATGGTAAGCTGAGGTTTATATACATCATGATGTAATACAATGTAACTAAACAAAACTAGTCTTTCAAAATGAAAACATGTTTTCGAGATATGTAAATAAATTTTCATTTTCTTTCTCAAATTATTGTGTGATTCTAAAAATCAAAACATCATACTTATACGAGGTAATAAAAGCCGTTGGAAGCTCAATGATAATATTTTTTTACTGAAAATATGAATTGAAAAACGATATTTTTATCTTTGAGAATGATAAGGAAGCTTTTTTAAAAATTGTTTCCGCAAGTTTCCAATATAATACTCATCAGCTGTTCAATTGATTTCAAGTGGGGAAATTAAGTGTTATTTTCAATATATTAATACACTTTTATATGGCTGTGTATGAAAGAGGTATCAATATGTGATGATAAATTATATATATTACGTTTCATTGAGCTTACTTTATAAAAAGTAAAATAACAAAAATACCAAACTCCAAAGACAATATAAAACGGAAAGTCCTTTATCAAATGGCAAATTCAAAAGCTCCAAAAAAATGTGGATTAGAAGAATCAATACCGACATGTTTAAAAAGGTTTTTGGTTTAGTCAGAGGTTCGCCATAAACTATTTGGTTTCGCGTTGATAAAGATGATTTCCTAGATTTCAGTTTTGGAGGAATAAACCTTATAAGATATGCCCAAATAATAACACATCATTCTGGAAAGGCGCATTTGCTGCGTAAACTTAAGCATGTACATTTAGGCCGCCCTTGAGATAAGGGCATCAGGAGCATGTATATAAAGGACTCCCACAATGAATATATGCCGCATGTTACGGAACAGACATAAATCAGTGATTTTTTTTAAATTGTTTTGCTTTATGATAAAGCTTAAAGCATATAAGGGAGCTACCATTTGATTTTTATGGGGGGGGGGGGGGGGGGGGGCTAGGATGAAAATTTTGTCCTGCATTTTTTTTAGCTGTAATCTCTGTCCTGCCTTTTTATTTTTCACTCTGTTCGGTCCTGCCTTTTTTTTTTTTAGTTTATCCTGACTTTTTTTACCTAAATTGTCGTCCTGCCTATTTTTTTCAAATTTCATCCTAGCCCCCCCCCCCCCCCCCCCCCCCCCCCCCCCATAAAAATCAAATGGTAGCTCCCTAATAAAGCGTATCTTATAAATAATTCACACATAAACATTACCAACTCAAATATGTGTGTAAAAATTAAATTGCTTTATGAAGAAATAAATATGCCCTTATCTCTACACATACTTAAATGAACTTATAGTTTAAACTTCCCAGGTCCACCTGAATTTTGCTAAAATATAAACAAATGATTTTGTAATATTTTGTTTTTATACCACCTTATAAGGGCCCTCACGAACCTCCTGCTTGAATGTGAAAGTTTTAATTTTACTTTCATATTTACATGCATTTACACTAACTACATGCGCATGCTTTGAAATTGATCAAAGGGTGTATTGATATTTTTTTGTAAATTAAGTTGTTTTTATCAATTCCCCCATGAATTACACAATATATGCAACAGCTGAATACATTATAAAATTGCAAACAATGAAATATAGATTAAATTCTAATAAGAACGTGTATTGATATATGTTTGTCAATACTAAGGCATAGCGAAATGATTTCATGTTTCAAAAGCTTGGTTAATAAGTTTGTCAAGAAATTGCAAATTAAAAAAGAGTGACACTACACCATATTTATTTTTAGTTTGAGGAAAATAAATGTTATAGCATGTTTTATAAGATTGGATAAGAGATTTGAAATCAATATTTACATGATATTACATCGTATAAGAATTGGATGGAGACAACCCGAAGCATAATTGTAGACGAAACTAGGCATTGATCGAATGAATAAAACACTACGCTCAAAACTTTAAAGCATCAGGGCCCGAGTGGTCTAACTAAGCATGGATCGAATGAATAAAACACTACGCTCAAAATTTTAAAGCATCAGGGCCCGAGTGGTCTAAGTAGTTCAATTATAATATGTCTTAATCAGAACTGCTTTGATTTATCCAATGCTGAAGGGTGCACTGTGAGTTACAGTTTCTTTTATCTGTGTCATTTAAACTATAGTGGAAGGTTGTCAAACTGCTAATCATAACACATATTTTTTTATACTGGTCGTTTGTATAAACAAATGAATGAAGAACCTCATTCTCGAACTATAATACTTATATAATATATAGACCCAGAAAGAATACACAAATGAATGAATCAATGATAATACTACTCAATCATTACTTGAATTTTTACATACATAGTATGTATTTACCGTAGCCAGTGGAGGATTTAATGGGACTGGGTGCTAGACCCCTTCCTTATGGAGCTACATTTATGATAAATGCATATATTCTGCAAAGTGGTCACACCAATTTTAAATCCTTGATCCGCACTTGGTTGCACGGATTATTTTTTAACTATTTTGTATTTAAGATTTGTAGTCTGGTACCTTTGAACTATTTATACAATGTTTGGCTTTCTAACTATTTCGATTTGAGAGTCAATGATGAGTCTTATGTAGACGAAACGCTCGTATGGCGTATTGAATTATAAGCCTGCTACATTTGATAACTATTTATACCACTTGGTTGATGCCACTGCTGGTGCACGTTTGATTCCCGGGGGTATCACCAGCCAAGTAGTCAGAACTTCGGAGTTGACATGAATTTCAATTATATGGTAATTGTTTTATAAACTTAACTTACTGTTTGCATTTAAATAACAAATATTCGAACTTATCCCTGGCAAAGATAACCGTAGCTGTATTTGGCGCAATGTTTTGGAGTTTTGGGTCATCAATGCTTGGCTTTCTAACTTTTTTTTTATGTGAGCGTCACTGATGAGTTTTATGTAGACAAAACGCTTCCTGGCGTTTTAAATTTTAACCCTGGTAAAATTTATAACTATTGTCCCTTGTATACTGATATTAGAACGAACAGAAAACATATATTGTTAATTGATGCCTAATCTCGTAGCTATATCATTGTAATTTGAACACTGCGTGACAGCGGGTAGCTGATGAATATCAAGACAAATTGAGCGGTGATATCAAATAGCATCTAATGTCAATTTCAGAATCAATTTCATCGTAGAATAATGAGACAATGCCTACCCATTGAGTATGGAAAAACTGCACGTCAGGGGTGTATTATGACAACTATGTAGACTATGGGTATTAGGAAAAGAAAATGGAGGTAGTTGGGTATAAAGATCCATGAAATCAGAGAAAGGTCTCCTTACACGTGCGCAATACGAAATCATAATTCAATAACACGTTGACTTCATACAATGTGAGATGTTAATGATGACGATTTCTTTAAAAGAGGAAAGAAAAGAACACTTATTCAATAGTTCAACAAATGAAACAGAAAGATTAAAAAAACATATTTCCGGTTTTACTAATGTAATCTTATTGAATAACTACAAGGAAAATTTTTGTGCAAATCGTTACAGGGTTTTAAAACTAAACTAAAATCATTTGTATTTCTTACGTGCAGGGGCAATAGTTACCAGTATTATAATTGTGTACGCCAGACGCGCGATTCGTCTACATAAGACATATACAAATTATCGTTTTGAAATATAACCAGAAACGTTCATTCGTTTTGTTAAGCAGCAACCGGCTTTTTTTAAAACATATTAACAAAATAAGAATTTTCAGATGTAATCACAAAGGTTGTCATGAGACAAATTCTAGGGTTTAAATCTTTTGACGTATATTTTTCTCCCTAACTTCAGTGTGCCTTTTTGGGTTCCGTTGGTTGATTTTAACAGTTTTTACGGACTTACCCTTTTTACCTAAGAGTTCTTTATTTTTGTAATACTTTTTGTGGTAAAGATTTTAATTCACGTTACAAACGTACTTTTTAAAACACTATTCCATAGCAAAAAGAACGTTCAAATTTTTTATGCTCTAAAAGTGCATTTATTTTATAACTTTTGCAATCATATAAAATAATCTATGCAAAGAATGAAAATGTAAAAGCAAAATATTTTTTTCTCACAAAATCAACCTTTGAAGTCATTATCAGCGCCAACAGAATTACTATTAATATTGCGATAGCAACCATTAATTTTTTATGAAAACACATTTAAAGTTTATTTTAAGTTCAATTCAAATGTCTAACCTAATTAAAGTTATTTAACAATGAAAATGACTCGCCTGAAAGGTTTTTGTCTATTCACTCACCTGAGGAGTTACGAGACAAGAAGTTCTAGTAATAACCGATTAAATGCAAAAGAATGAATGAAAATGTGTGTCATTACCCAAACTGCTCAACCACAAAATTTTTCTTCTTCTTCATATAATGGTCCGAGACCACAATTATTTCGTAGTGCATTTCTTTTAGAAGATAAATGAAAATTAAAAAAATCCCACCTGCGCTTTCTCAATGAAATTTTTACAGTGTGTTGTGCTACTTTTAGTACAAATTATATCAAAATGATAGAAAACTTCATCGGCTCTAACTCAAAATATGGACAATTTTATGTTTATGGCGTCTTGAAATCTTTTGACAGCTTCCGAAGTGCAGATTTTCAACCTTTTTCAGCTGGACCAAATCACTACTTTCCTTTAAAATTCTGAACCCAAATTTTTTAACAGTGTAATTTCACCCCCCTTCTTGCAATATGAGGCATTAAACATGGAGAAATAAATTTGGAAGAGGTATAAAAATTAATGGCAAGTAACCCAATGTCAACACTAGGGACTATATTTCAAGGGACGACAATTGTGGTCTCAGACCATAGGTTTTACGTTTTAATATTAAAAAATGTTAAAAAATTATTTTATTTTATCATATGAAATTCAGTAATGACCTTCTGCTGTTGTATGTTCTATGGTCGGGTTGCCAAGTTGTCTCTTTGACACATTCCCCATTTCCATTCTCAATTTTATGCATTAAAAATTACTGTTTCATTCAAAAACACATATATTGTTCCCAGTTTCATCTTACTCGGTGAATATTTTCATAAACTTTAATTATTTAAACAAAAAGTAATAACAAAATTTGAATTTATTTCCACATGAACGTTTTAAGATGAACTGAAGCATTTTAACACATAACAAATAGTCCAGAGACAAATTTGGGACGCTGATTGAATTAATTTCCTGTATTTTTTTAAGAGTATAAATATTTAATTCGACAAGTGCACATAAAATATACATTTATCAAATTTGGCTAATTCCGTAAATGACACATGCACCAAATGCTTTTATGATTGGAAATTGCAATTAAATGCACCAATGAAGTGTGCATTTCATGTTCTACAACCTGTCAACTAATCAATACATTGACATTGTAATCGGCAGTAAGTGATTAATAATTAATAATTATTTTACCATTAGATACTATTAACATGACATGTTTCAATATTTGTTAAATGTGCGTATTGTTATGCGTTTACTTTTCTACATTGGCGAGAGGTATAGGGGGGGGGGGGGGGGGGGGTGAGATCTCACAAACATGTTTAACCCCGCCGCATTTTTGCGCCTGTCCCAAGTCAGGAGCCTCTGGCCTTTGTTAGTCTTGTATTATTTTAATTTTAGTTTCTCGTGTACAATTTGGATTTTAATATGGCGTTCATTATCACTGTACTAGTATATATTTGTTTAGGGGCCAGCTGAAGGACGCCTCCGGGTGCGGGAATTTTTCGCTACATTGAAGACCTGTTGGTGACCTTCTGCTGCTGTTGTTTTTGCTATGGTCGGGTTGTTGTCTCTTTGACACATTCCCCATTTCCATTCTCAATTTTATAAGGCTGTGATGAATTTACGTCGACTAAGAGAGTGAGCATTTCAATGTGTTATGTTTCATAAACGTCCAATTATTCGTGCTAATGTTATATGGATGGTGCCCCTTAACCCCTTAAAACATGTGATTTTTTTTTGGGATAAAATGACAGGCATTGTATGGTCAAAAAATGGTCCACTCACACCCAATTTTGAGAAGCGTTTCCCCTTACATCAAATCACGGATTCAAGCCTGGTGGTTATATCTTTACATGTTCTGTTAAACTCTTGACTTATCTTTAATCTTCATTTAAAGCTTAAGACAGTACATATTATTTCAGCATACGTAATGATTTAAAAGGGACAAATAGAGATTCCTCATAACATTTTTTCAATTTTAAACCAAGGTTGCAACTAAAGCTATCATGGCTAGCTAATTTTTCTCTTGAAGTTGATGTGTTTCCTTGGTTTTGGTTTGTAACCATAATTTGTTTTCTCTCAATCGATTTATGATTTTTTTAACAGCGGTTTACCACTAATGCCTTTATATGTTATACTACAATTGACTATATTCCCTTGTATTTAAAGGTTTTGTTTAAAGGATTTTTGTTTCATCGTTGATATTTTGACAAAAATAACGAGGTTTGTTTTTGGTGTCCCCCCTACCAAGGATTTGTATAGTCGTACTTACAAATCCTTCTCTCTACATATAAAAACAAACAAGTATTATCATGATATGATGCATGTTATTATTTGCAGCATGTCATGTGTGCAAAAAATGAGAAACAGAGCTAAGACATAAGGGTAAAAAGTATACCACTTATAACTTTCTTAACCGTAACATGAGGACAGACTAAGAAATAAAGAATCTTTAGTTATATTTTGTCATGTGTTTTTGCTCGGATTGTTTTACAGATGTTTTTTCACAAAAAAACATACATTTTCTGTCTTTTAGCTTACACGTGCGCAAAATTGGGAAAAAAAAGAAATGATTATTTATGTACCTGTTGCTGATGTAGGTTTCCTGCATGAAATGATAAAGTGCGTAATCATCTTTAAAAAAAGTCAAATTACTTATATCGTAACATATCACTAAATCATTATTCACATAACTATAGTAAACATGTTCGTAATGATGCGTATATAATACTAATAATTAGAACATGGAACATGTAGATTTCTCTTACATAATAAGACAACGAGGTGCACCGACTAAGGAGTCAAATTAATTAGAGCAAGGTACATGTAGAGTTTTCTTTACATGATAATGCATCATTGCTACATGCCTGATAGAGAGCATGCGGTGCGCCAATTAAGGAATTAAATTAAAATAGACAGGAAATAGTTGTAGTTAACTTTGAAATGTACCTGGTACCAACAATGAAATCAAAACAAATCAATTCCAAACATCGACTGATGAGGTAAAAGATAATGAGGTAATTATCAAACGTCGGAATTGGGGTTTCTTATCAAGATTAACATTTTACAGCACATACTTGTCATGCCTAGAGGTTTCAAGAAGTTTTAGGGAGTCAATACAATTATCTATTATATGAATGATAATACTTTGTTGTTATATAATTACATTACATATAAAAAAAAAAAAAAGATGTGGTATGATTGCCAATGAGATAACTCTCAACAAGAGACCAAATGACACAGAAATTAACAACTATATGTCACATGTATGTTTTACATGTTTTATTAGAATCTGCATTTACTTATCTTTATTTGCTGAAAACGATCACATGAAACCTCAATATCACATGCATTGTCCGTAGTTTTTCGAATGTTTTATTTAAGAGTTACATTAATGTAGCTGGATTGTAAATTACCAAGTTAAAGCAGTTATAATGACAGAGATTTTCAATCATTAAGAAAGATTGTTTTTGTAAGAGTTACGAACATCTATTTGTTTTTGTATCAATTTCCTGTTTATGTTCTGGAATACAAGACCGCCCGCAAATAGAGAAGTCAAAGTTAAAGAAATATTGAGTAGACATCCTTGACGAATTAATTTTAGATGAAGAAATTACCATTAGATCAACGTTAACAATTCACAATGAATTTTGAATGGTGTATTGCGTTTTGTTTATTTTTAGTTCATTTTCGGTCATTCTGACTTCTCATTCCATTTCAAGTTATATAAATAATGTACAAAATGTATGTATCGTAGAAATCAAAAGTCGATAGGGCAAACTAAAATTGAAAAATGAAGCAAACAATAAAACACAAAAATGGCAGAGGGTTGAGATCTGAAACTTTGTCCTCAATCATAGGTGCATGTACATAGTACTTTTGCTTCTGAAATAGCGAATTGCAAATAAGAGACAAATCCTGAACAAATCGTATGCGAGTTTTCTCAATAAAGATAAAAAGAGATGAATGTGCTTGTCTTTTTTTACATGCAAAATTTCTCTTTTTTATAGCATATTTAACGAAATTATTGAATTCCCATCGCTTTTAATTCTTTTAAATTGCATTATGTTAAAATAGATAGTCTTTTCGTCTGGTCATGTCTAAAGAATTGAGTCTTTTCTTTCTTTCATTCAATTAAATACTTATACATACATAAAGTAAAGTCTGAGGAATTTTCTAATAAAAGTTTATGATGATTAATCAAGGACCAAACTATAAAATTGTTATATTTTGCGCTATATTATATTGCAGGCCAGATCGACCTGCCGAATCTGCATTAATCTTCTAAAATCTCGTTAAACAGGGGAAAAAATCCAATATTTTATGAAGATTATTTCACGGTTTGTAAGAGCGATGACTTTTTGGTCAAACTTAATTTACAAAATAATCCAGTTTTTATCGTATTAATATCAAAACAGCAATTATCTTTCTACAGTGTTTCAGATGAAAAATTACCCGCGTAAATCTCATATTTCTAAAAAGTGACAAATTGATTCTTTAAGATTTCATCAAAGTTTTAGTTTCAGTTTTATCGCGGATGAACGATATCTAATGCGTTTATAATATAATAACTCAGGATCAGTTTCTCTAAGTGTCCTAAGTTTTAGACGAGGCTGTTTTCCATTGCATTTGCCCAGAATAATTTCATTATGATTTGGAAGTAGCCTACACTGTAATAAATAAACCATGAAATGTTGAATAGGTCTAAAAGTCAGACAAACCAGTTTGAAGTAGATCTGAAATATTTGTTTTACTTCTTTCGCGAGCAGTACAATTACTTTCAATCTTACGGAAACATCCGATGTTCATGTTGATTTAGGCTTCTTATTTTACGACAAGATAACCTTATGTTGAGAAACGTTTTTAATACTTTAATTTCTGTAAGAAGTATTGTATTAACTATAGATCTTTAAGATGGTAACTAACACTACAGGGAGATAACTCTGTAAACTCAGCTAAACGTTTTAATTACGTTGCGTTGTTAAGGGAATATTAAGCTTCTCAATGATCAAAATAAGTGTTTGTCAAACGTCTATATACATGTAACCAGTGTAATTTTTCTGTTGAAACGGTTGGTTAAATTTTTTTGAAATTTTTATATTTTTGTCAAAGGGTCAAAGAAAATACTTTATCAAAATTTTATGAAAATTAAAAGAGCCAAATTAATTTTAGTGAAGGTGTTGGGTACCACCTTAATTTGAATCAGTAATATTAAAACTTTTGCGTGAAACATTTATTCACCTTTTCGTAAAATGTTTTGCGCTCCATTTGCTTTAAATTTCCATTGTTCTATATTCTGTAAAACCCCGTTCGCACCCTCTTACATGTACATTTATAACTGAATTTCAAATTCAATTTGTTTCGCGGTAATCGCCTGTCATAGTGTTACGTACACCGTCCTGACTTTGTCAAACTAGTTTTTGCATATATGTCGGATATATAATATACATGAGGAAGATATGTCTATACATAAGTTCTATTTCGCTTTTTTTAACATAGAAAGACTTCATAAGATTACTTCTTCATCATTTCTAATTGTGCTGTATATCCTTCTGGCTACGAAAGTAAATTATACAGCAAACGTAAATTGATAAAAATACTTCAGGAAATTAATTTTTGAACAATGAGCAATACGCCAATATCTTACAGTCCCCAGACACAAAAGCATTTGACATTAGTAAGATAGAATATGGATTTTAGAGATTATGTCAAGCCATTATAAACATCTGTTTTGACAAAGAGGTTTTAAAATCTTGATCGAAATGTACAATAAAAATATAATGAATTCACAATGCAGTGGCGGATCCAGAAATTTTCATAAGTGGGGGCCCACTGACTGACCTAAGAGGGGGCCCGCTCCAGTCACGCTTCAGTGATTCCCTATATAAGCAACCAATTTTTTTCCCAAAAAGGGGGGGGGGGGCCGGGCCCCTGGCCCCCTGGCCCCCTAAATCCGCCTCTGCAATGAATATACAATATATCTTTTGAAAATATCGAAAGCTTTGACAATTAGGGCTCTCGAAGTACAACATAATGTTTACTGAACCCCAAAAACAGTATTTTGATTGGTCGATTTCCTAGTCTTGAGAACAATAATCGTGATCGTAATTTGTATGACCACAAGTTCAGATACATTCTAGTATACCGTATCTTAGAATTATTTCTGACACACACAAGACAAAGACATATACTATCATTGTGACCCACGTGTATTAAAAGCTTTCTTAGAATTCAGTTTAGTATAAACTGTGTTTAGAAAGACAATTTATAATTTTAATGTAGTCTACGCTTGGTCTTTTATTTCATGAATACATCACATGAGTTTATATATGTCGTTATATGTTATGTTATATATGTGACGGTAGTTTTATAGAGATAAAAAGAGGGACAGTTTGGGTATACCTCGATGACACAGCAACCTAAAGAGTAAAAAAATAACTAAGAATACACAAAATACATGTAATAATGAGGCCATGCAACATACGATACGGTGTTTATCAATAGCAAGGTGTCTCATTACTATGACAATATAAAAAAAGAAGATGTGGTATGATTTCAAATGAGACAACTCTCTACAAGAGACCAAAATGATACAAAAATTAACAAATGTAGGTCACCGTACGGCCTTCAACAATGAGCAAAGACCATACTGCATTGTCAGCTATAAAAGGCCCCGAAATGACAATGTAAAACAATTCAAACGAGAAAACTAACGGCCTTATTTCTGAACAAAAAAAAAACGAAAAACAAAAAGGTAACACATATACAAACGACAACCACTGAATTACAGGCTCCTGACTTGGGACAGGCACATTCATAAAAACAGTTAATTAAATCGCATAAAAAACAAACAAAATTCTTACCTCTTCAGTTTTATTTTGACAATGAGGAAGATCAGGCAGAAAGTTACATCCGACCACCATTCTAAAAATCTTCTAAGAATAACCTCCTATTAGCAATGCACGTGTTAATATCAAACTCAATTTGTAACAAACTGTAATAGACTAGGTAATCACACAATCAAAACGTTTCCACAGTAATGGCTTTATTTCCTCCTCACTTGAAAAATTTTGAATAAACTTAGTGAAAGACACACTTCAAATCATCACGTTTGCTATTTATCATAAAATCAGGTAACATAGAAACTGTTTTCTTTTTAAATTGTGAATAACTACCTATGAAAAATAGTACAATACTTGTAAATTTATATATCTATCTACTATAGAAATTGTGATATTTGAGAACATGAAAATACCTTTGTTAAAATAACGAGATTTAACTGAAGTGTATAATGAAGTAGACAGATGATAATTTACAAATATCACTAAGTTCAAAAACTTAGGTTAGGTTTTATTTTGTTTACCATGGTCCAATTTTAGATGGGATAAAAGTCGGAGGGAAGGGTTGAAGGTGGTACGGTGTGATGGGTTAGCTTTACAAATGTAACAATTTTTGAAATTCTCTTTTTCCTTTTAGAAAAATTAAAACATCATGATCAACACATCATAACATAATTGGTTTCTATCAATTCAGGATGATTTCTGGGTACCGTAACGGTTCAGAATGCATTTTGGGTAATACTTCCATGGTTGTACAACTAAATGTATCTTTTATGTATACAAATAAACAATGGATAGTCCACCAATTATATTTACATTTTAGAATGATATACCTTTCAATCAAAGCTCGAACTCTTTTAGTTAAAAAACCGCAACAGCGTATATATGTTAAAAATCGCATAGCTTTTCGAGGTTGTAGACTGGGTTCAGAGGCTTTATGATTAAAACTGCAATATCCCAATTAAATTTGAAACGTGGAATATTGTTTCTTTTACATCTTTCTTTTAGACATCTTGTCATGTTATTCTATTTTGAATATCGTCTTGAGAATCAATTAACAAAAAAAAAATGAAACATGTGAACAAATTATTAGTATGCAAAATATTATTGAGCTGCCTTTCGTCTTAATCACTCTTTTCTTCCTGTGCATCTGATTAAAAGAAAATAGTCCCTAGACACACGCACAAATTCTTTGGCAATTTCATTCATATCAAAATTAGTTCGTAAATGTTTGCCATTTGAAAATCTGCGTAAATTAATAGATGTTGTTATTGATAACGAATGTGTAAAATGTCAAGCAAGATATGTTGTGTACATTACTGCTTGACAATAATTTAATGCTTAAATATTTATGGTGCGTTTGTTATGTCAATAAAAATATATATGTCCTTCACATGTATTGTACCTAACTCATCCCGTCGAGACTTAAGTACACATGCATAATTGAAAATATGAGGGGCTGATAAAGGTTATTTCTTTTAATTCGTTTAACTTCTTATAGAATAAAAGAATATGTGGTATGAGTGCAAATGAGATAACTCTCCATCAAAGTCACCATGTATAGAAAATTTACAAGTATAACTCAAAGTACGGCCTTCAACTTGAGCCTTGGCTCACTCCGAACAGCCGGCTATAAAAGGCACCAAAATGACTAGTGTAAAACAATTCAAATCGGAAAACAAACGGTCTAACATAATAAATCGAAAATAGAGCATCCAGCAACAAGCGGCAATTACGGAAACCACTAACGGAGCAGAAATTGCGTACCCGTCTCAAACATCTAACCATTTCATTCTTTTTACATAAATAAGGCCGTTAGTTTTCTCACTTTTTCAACTTATTTTGATTGCCTACTAATCGGAACTTATTATTTTTCATTTGAAAATATAAACATTTTTAAGTACTCATATATTATTGACATTTGCAATATTTGTATCTTATTGCTGGAATATAATAACCCATTTGGGAATAATATATCGATAATATTATTGATAACGAGCCGACACTATATCAAGGAAAACTTGTTTTGTACGTTGTATAAAATATTTATCCAACATTAAATATTTATAGCGACAATATTCCATAAAGTGGTTACTTCATTTTTATTTCTTAATAGGCTGTGAAACATTCATATTAAGTTATTTGTTCATATGCATTTTTCTCATCTTAAAATGTATTGCAGTATAAATACGCTATGAATCAGTTTAATTTAGATAAAAGGAAAGAAAATGACACATTCAATAATTTGTGAATTTTTGTAACTATAAATATAATAACTTGTTATTTTCCATAACATTAACAATATTAAGAATTCTTTCGTTTTTCTATTTTTCTATCATTATTCTATATACTTCATTTATGATGACCATTATTATCTATTCTACAGAGAAATGGACCCCAAAAAAGAAAGACTAGAGAAACATAACACTAATTAACAGAGGCGGATTTAGGGGGGACCTTGGGGGCCCGGGCCCCCCCTTTTTGGTAAAAAAATTTGGGAATCACTGAAGCGTGACGGGAGCGGGCCCCCTCTTAGGTCAGTCAGTGCCCCCCCCCCCCCTCCCCACACTTATGAAAATTTCTGGATCCGCCACTGATTAATAAAGAATCGAGAATACACTAATGGGCAAAACAGTAAAAAGAATAGAGAAAGCTACCTACAAAATGAAAGAATAAAGAAATGAAGGATGAACCATCAAGACCCTCAGCTATTGGCTTAAAGAAGATTTTGAAATTACATTATCTATTTTAGGATCATTTCACCCGGATTTCCGTTTAGCAGATGCTAAATCACATTAGCGTTTCAAGTAAGATGGCGGGAACGATAGGGTCAACCGGTAATTTTGAAATTGTCAATTATTGAAATATTTTACAATTTAATTTCAAAGCCGTTTTTTTAACTTATATGTTTTTATAAAGATTAGAATGATTAAAATGTTGTATACCAGGACAAATAATGTACTTAATTATTATAAGGACTAGAACACACCCGCGAAATCGCGGGCATTCAGAGCGTAGTTTAAAGCATGTAAAGTGTTGTTTGAAGAATTTTGTGAAATATTGAAAGACTGGAGAATTTCAGCAAAAGTATCATAAATCATAGGTTATTGGGGACAGGAAAATGTTTTTTTTTTAATCCCTCCTCCTTTATTTCCAAAATTCCCAATTTGAGGTTTTCTATCAATTTCAATATGAATATACATTTAGTATGTTATGAACATTTAAGTAAGGAGCCTGTAATTCAGTGGTTGTCGTTTGTTTATGTGTTACATATTTGTTTTTCGTTCATTTTTTGTACATAAATAAGGCCGCTAGTTTTCTCGTTTGAATTGTTTTACATTGTCATTTCGGTGCCTTTTAAAGCTGAGTATGCGGTATGGTATTTGCTCGTTGTTGAAGGCCGTACGATGACCTATAGTTGTTCATTTCTGTGTCATTTTGTTCTCTTGTGGAGAGTTGTCAACATGGCAATCATATCAGATCTTCTTTTTTTTGTAATCAATGAATTTTGTAAAAGATTAAATGACTGGAGAATTTCAGAAAAGGTATTAAAAGTGCACATGAATAATTTTAGCGCTTATCTGTATCTATCATATAAATAAAGTATATTTACTTTCAATTCTAAGTTTTCTAATCGATCCATGGTGGTCATTGATATAGTATACAGACCCTCTCTATTTAATAAACTCTGTGACCACTGTGGATAGTAACCTTGAAAATGATAGCAGATAGAATTCTGAAAATACACTTTATTCGTAGTAATTGTATGTTCAAAGTATACAGAAAAACGCAAACCGGAAGTATAATCTGACTTAAAATTTTGTCCAATGACGGGACAATATCCGGATGCCCTTTTTCTCGTTTTTCTCCCAAAATAACTCAATCTGAATAATCATATGAAAGGATGACAAATGCGACTATGCACTGTACCTATAGGACACAGAGGTGTGTTGATTAATTTATTGTGGAAAGAAGAGAAGCGACACCCAAAATGAGGTCTTCTCGTTTAATAGTATAGATATTTTAAAACCAATATGAGACTTCTTGTGGAAAGCACTACACGAAATCCCGGATTTGAAGAGGTATGCAAATGTTATGTAAATGTATTCAGAGACCGACATTTACATATATTTACAAACCACTGCATTTAGTTTATCTTGTCTTTACATGTAGTAAATATCAACATTTCTTGTGCTATACCCTCCTATAGGCGGTTATGAGAGACCGCGGTTTATAAAATATATTAACACCTAATCAAACCATTTTAAAGTTTAGAATTTGCATATATTTATAACCATCTCAAAACTTTCGCAAACTTATGTATTTGTATACCTCTGCAAATGGAAATCTTTGTCATGTATTTTTCTATGATGTAAATTTATCCGCAAATGTGTTTCTTTGTCTAGGTAGCAAAGCATCATCATTCAAATAATTTTATAGGGGTTATAAAGTGTAAGGTGCATCTACATTTGCCTGGTATGTAAACCAATTGAAAACGAGAACTTTATAGAGGGGTGTAAAGCATCATTTCCTTTAATCTGCAGAGACCTGTCAAATGTATTGTAAAGGAATATTTTTGTTAGTCTTTATAGTCGGCTGAAATGTATGTCAAATCAGAACATATCAAAAGCCTTTGAGCATATTCCTAAATGTATGGTAAATACATAAATTTGCAGACAATTTGTTTAATTAAGAACTGTGGCCAAATGATAATATCAATGACATGTGTAAATATATTGGGCATATGTAACTTTGAACACATATGCAAAGAAATGATAAAGAAAGAAATTTCAGACAGCTAGAAATGTATGTGTAAATATATTGGGCATATGAAACTTTGAATATGTATGCAAAGATATTATAAAGAAAGATATTTAAGACAGCTAGAAATGTATGGTAAATAGTTATATTTGCTTTTAGTTTGCTGATATATTTGAAAGGTGTAGATTATATGGACAAATATTGCCATAGCTTTACTGGTAAAGCTATGATATGACACATATAGCTACTTTGGGATTGGTTTTGGCATATTGGTAATATCATTTATTATACGTGTATTTCAATAATTTCGTTTTAATAAAAAAATAAATCGGGTCTACATAAACGGTTCTTGATCTCTTGATGTACTGCGTGAATTTCTTTATCCATAAAAATCTTCTACTCTCGGGAAGTTATGATGGTTCATTCGCGTAGCATAACACGATCGTTTCCTTTGAGTATCTCTTTGAAACTTCTGGAATTGCACGAGTCATAATTCACTCTGTTTATAAAACATAGAATTTACTTTTTTTAAAGAGACATATACTACAATATGTATTATATGTTACTGCAGAGACATTTATACTATTTATATATGTCTCTTGTTACTGGTAGAAATAATACACATATACAAATTAAGCCAAAACAATACTAGATAATAACAAATTTAAAATCGGTAGCGTTCGGAAGGTTATCGAGCGATTTATCAAGTTTTTATAAAAAGTCCAAGTTTCTGAAATGGTCTAGAAATATTCCTTCATCTGTAGTAAAGTTGCCACATAATATTTGACACAAAACACATCTTGAGAGAATGCACACATAATTATATAAACGTTAAATCTATTGAAGAATATTTTCCTTATCCGTTAAGTCCTTTCACGAGATGTTGAACTCCGTGTGCTTCATGAAGCGTCCTCTGCAAAAACTTTCTTGTTAAAGTTAAAAATTACAAACAAAGAACCAGTGAGTCACGTGTCATAATTGACACACAATTTACCAATGAAATCAAACAAAATCGATAGATAATATCATTCCATGGACGAGATGTATCCCTTTCTCCGATCAACGGGGTTTATCAGGAGTTAAGTGTGACAATTATCACCTTTTACAGAAAGATCTGGTCCGAAAAGATCAATAGAAGACAACCGCTAGTATCAATATCCATCAATATAATAAGGCACAAATAATTATCATTTCTTTATGATTTATAAATTGTCTTAAAACAAGCTCCCGTTGTCATTTGATTGTGTTGTTTTAAATACGCAAAACTTAAAACAAGTTATCGAACCATCAGTCATTCGAAATCTCATTTACCGCCTATTTTATACTAAAATTTTACAACGTTCAATTGTACTTTGACAGGAATCTTTTTTTATACGCCCGTTTATGGGACGTATTATGGTATACCGTTGTCCGTCTGTCCGTCCGTCCGTCGTCAGCATGTCGGACAATAACTCAAAAACGCTTGACCCAATTCGCATGAAAATTTAATATCTATTGACGTTAGCTCCTTTCGTTTTTTATAAATTTTAGATTTTAGGTTTCTAAAGTTTAAATATATTTAATTTTTATACTTGAACATTTATGTAAAATTTGTATTAAAAAGGAAACTTAATTATTTTTATAAATTAGTTGTTGTTCTGTTAATGTAAAGTTTACCGAGAGCTGTCTCATTGACACTCATACCAAATCTTCTAGCATTTATATCGTACATGTATTTGCAGAATTTTTATTTTTTTATTTATCGACTGAATGAGATAATTTGAATCGTTAAAATTTAGAATTATACATGAAAACAGATGCCTGCGACCCCTCTTGTTTCGATTAGCATGTTTTCTAAAGATATCCGCGTGGAGTTCACAAATTTCATCGTGTATTTGATCACCTGTTGTGAATTTCAGATAACACTGTCAAGTTCAGTCAAACTCGTGGTTAAAACTTTCCTTTACATATCAGTAATATTATTTTCCGGGCAGGGTACTCCCCCCTTTTTTATATCATACTCGGAACATTATTGTATACACTTTTTCTGTGGTACTTTCTTTATATTTTTAGGCGGCATGCAATGAAATTTTAGAAAATTTGCTGATTAGTTTGAGAATATCAGGGACATAAATTCATTAGTATGTGCTTCGATTGGCTTATATCTATAACAAAAACAAGTACTCTGAGAATATATCATTATTGTTAGGGAGAGACCTATCCTTCCATCGACGAACATGTAAAGCGTGTATAAAAATTGTTGAAACTGAGGAACATGTATTGATAGAGGATCCATTGTAAGATGACCTGCAAACTGATCTTTTTTTTGAAAAACTTTGTCAGAACATCCTAACTTTAAAAAAACAATCTAATTTGAAAAATGGTCTATAATTGTTCTATAGGTAGCCAGTGAATGTGATAAAAGTGCCAAAATCTGCAAATTTATTTTACATATAGAAGACGCTGCTTTTCACGCCGTTAAACTGTTTGTCTTAACTGAAGACACTTTTTAATAAATTTGAAAATTAAGCTGTACATTTATACTTATTCATTATTAATACGACATTTCTGTTTTTTTCACATAGCAAAATTAAACCTATTTAAAGGACAATATGTGTATGTACTGTAGCGTGTTTTCCATTGTAATTTTTAAACAAACATAGAAGCATTTAGTGTTGAAGGCCAATTTTGAAATGTCTCTCAGACATCATGGCTGAAAAGTTAGAGAAAATATAAATAAACATACAATTCTGGGAGGTAAAACAAGAGTTAAAGCGGAGACTGAATTTATTCTTTTAATAAAAAATCAAAATGTTGCAATGCGTTTGTGTTTGTGTATGTGTATTCAAATTCTACGTTGTCTCATATTCGGGTTTAGTCGAAATATATATATATATACATATATATATATAAAGTGCCTAGAAAATCAACCTACCGATGTTAGAGTAGATTTGATTCGTAACTTCCTCCCCGGCGCCGGGGCTGGAACCTGTACTTTTTTTCTAACTTCTACGACAACACCGCCTATATATGTTTGTTAACAGTCATAGGATAAAAGAGGGTCTGGAAAAGGAGAGAGGTGGGTGTTCTTCAATTCTTAATATTATTTACGCCATTTTTCTCTATTCTATATAAATTTTGCCCATTATTCTCTTTTTTTTTTAATATTCAAGAAGCCCACTATTCTCTATTCTTAAATTTTTGGCCTATCCTTTTCTTTTCTATTCTTTATTTTTTTAGCCCATTATTCTCTATTCTGTAAAACTCCATCCACACCCTCATAAAAGATGCCGTTCTAGTTATCTACGTTTTTTTTTTATTTCACTTAATTATTATGATTGTATCTCTTAATGTTATTTTTTTTTCTTTTTTAAAAGTAGTGTCTTTTTCTAATACCCCAGTCCCACTAGGCCGCGATCGCACTACGATCTATGAAAAAAAAATGCAAATTTTGATGATCGTAGTACGATCGTGTAGATCGCAGTAAGGTCGTATCACGGTCGTGGTGAGGTCAATAAGATCGTGATGAGCGTGGCTAACTTTGTACATGTTCAAAACAATCGTGGTGCGGTCGTGGCGAAATCAGATCGTAGTAGAAACGTAGTGAGAGCGCACTAAGATCGTAGTAAGATCGCAAAGGTCGCTGTACCATCGTAGCGAGAGCGTGATTTCATTCGGAGAAATAGAACTGCGCTACGATCTCATTGCGACGTTATTACGACCTCACTACGACCATCACGTTCTCATCGCGGCCCAATTACTCTCCACTACGACTATACCACGCTATTCACGACCATAGTACGATTCTAGCACGCCCTTGCCGTCGTCATCACGCTCTTCTTACGACCTGAATATGTTCATACTACGATCATCATTCTCATTGTCATTTTCACATTAAATATATTAAATATCTTAAGTTTTTGTTTGTCTGTATGTAATTGGGACGTCTTGTTCATTTTGTCCTACGGCTCAGCCATGCTTCTCGTTTTCATATAGATTAAACCGTTGATTTTCCCGTTTTTATGGTTGTACACTGGTAATTTTTGAGACCCTTTATAGCTTGCTGTTCGGTGTGAGCCAAGGCTCTATGTTGAAGGCCGTTCCTTGGCCTATAATATGGTTTACTTTTAAAAATAGATACTTGGCGATGGAGAGTTGTCTCATTGACTCATACCACATCTTCCTATATCTATTGACACATCTGTGTCATCCCTGCTATCGTTCACTAAAATATCGTAAATTCAGCTTTATAGACCAGCAATAGGTTTTAATTTACGTCACATCTCCTTATGTCATAATGGTTTGAGTTTTTTCAAGACTAACAAATACGTACTTGGAGAATAAACTATGTTGCTGTTATAGCTTAAATCTTACTATTGTTGTGAACATGTGATGTTATAATTTGATAGATTTAATACTTGCTATACTAAATATACTTATTTTGGGGCCTTTTATAGATGACTGGGCTTTGCTCATTGTTGAAGGCCGTACGGTGACCTATAGTTGTTAATTTCTGTGTCATTTTGGTCTCTTGTGGAGAGTTGTCTCATTGGCAATCATACCACATTTTCTTTTTTTTTTATAATTATTAACTTTCATATTCAAGAAACCAACAAATCTTTACTAAAACTACCGTAACAGATTAGCAGTAGAAAAATACTTGTCCATTCTGCATTAGTCACGTGTTATCTACATTTGTATATGTCTTTGGTTTTGATTGTCGTTAATTGGCCGGTTGCTGTGTATATCCCACATTTCCATTTTTTCAAATAAAGAAGTAGCAACCCTTTTAATTTACATAAACACTTGTATACTTCTTAGAAAAACTCCTTATAAGACTGTGAATACTCTCGGGCTTTTCCCGACGCCCATGTGACCAATATGCCCCCCCCCCCCCCAATCGCATGTGAGTCGTTTTGTCTCCCCACTTTGTGAAAAGGTGCGTTTTTTACCAGCTGTACCAGGCCTGTGTATCATATCTAACTCAAAACACAAAAAACACACCCATCTCCGAAGACCAAAGTGCAAATTAATATGAATCTAAATTCAAAATGATTTTAAGATTTGTCCCCCGCGCGACGCGCTGATGGGAACATTAAAATATCGGGCGTCCGTCCTTCCGTCCGGTCTTGTTAGGTCTCTAACGGGTAAAATTCTTGCCAGATTTTTATAAAATTTATATATCAGGTATATATCAGCATTGTTGCTGACAAGTTTCAAAAATCACTGCCGACAAACTGCTTATTGCATTGAATAAAAACAAAAAGCGACTCAAAGACAAACACCAGTTTACAAGTATACGACATAAACATGAGGATGTCAGAATGAGACAGTAAACCGGATTTATTTTACATTTATTAATGACTAAAAAAAGACTTGCTATTTTTATTACCGGATTTCCAGTCCCGTTATTGATTTATTGTTGTACTGCGGACGAGCAGGCGGACTGCTCCAGTCGTTTCCGTGCGATGACTTATGAACCTTTCATCTAAAGGTTTTCAAATTTTAATTTTGATATATTGTAACTGGTGGGAAAATGAAGGTAGAGTTCGATATTGACGATTAACTTTACATCATTCAGCAACAACATTATTTTGATTTGAAATGATATGCTATTGCTAAGAAATGTTTTAAAAAATTTGAGCCTTCGATTAGAACAAACACATGTACTGGGATTTTTTTTCATATCATTATACCTTTAAGGGAGCTACCATTTGATTTTTATGGGGGGGCTAGGATGAAATTTGAAAAAAATAGGCAGGACAGGAGTTTGGAGTAAAAAAAAAAGGCAGGATGAGACACTTTTCAAAAAAAAAAGGCAGGATGACAATTTAGGTAAAAAAAGTCAGGATAAACTAATAAAAAAAAAGGCAGGACAGAATAGAGTGAAAAATAAAAAGGCAGGACAGAGATTACAACTAAAAAAAAATGCAGGACAAAATTTTTCATCCTAGCCCCCCCATAAAAATCAAATGGTAGCTCCCTAAATAGGATAAAGTCAAGATCGGGAAACCAAAGGGCACCAAGATATTTTATTAAAATTTTGAATTGATTGAATACTACCATGTATATCTTTAGAATAAAACTGATACAGGAGCAGGAAGGTTATTGAAATTGATGTAGTTTTTTTTTCCATTAATGTTGTTCATTTTTATTCTTGTTAAAACACGAAATACAGAGATATACCCGATTCAAAAATTAAATTACTTGCTTTGCATCGAATCTATTATATCTGCTACATGTATGAGAAGCGGGGAAACTAGAATGTTTTTTTTATATACAAAAGATAATTGTTTAAAAACAGTTTTACTGTATATAATTTCAACATATTTTTAGATACAATGTTACAGTAACTGTCCTTATTTCTCTTTTAATTTTCTAGCATATAAACTTTTAAATTATCTGCGTTTTTCAAAGTATTAACACGTTTTCACGAATACAAACTGCATGTTTAATGATGTCTTTATCTGGCAACTCTTGGCCTGCGTAATTGGTATAATCTGTTTACAACATCTGGATGTTATCATACACAATTAGCGTTACATTGTATTTGATCAATTTTAGTAATTAACACATACGGTTTTCCTTTTAAAGTACCATATAGTGTTAAAAGATGAACCATTTCACAGTCAGGAAAATCCCTTCATTTACATACAAGTGACACATTTACCACCTTTTAAGGGATCGTTAATTCTTAGTCTTTCTTCGCAGTATAGCCAGTCGAGGTTGTTAAAAACTTCCATCATCATCATCTCTTTCTTCATTGTATTATTAGACATTTTCAATTGTAAACATAAACATTCTGACAATATTCTGATAAAATACATGTATGTGCATACTCGTGTATTTTCAAATCATAGGATCATGCAAAACCCACGCCTTGGCTCTTGTTTAAAATGAAAAAAAAGATCACTAATAAGCAGAAGCGAAACTAACTTTTTTCCAAGTCCACATCAAGGTTGGTAGACTTAAGCTTGATGTGGACAAAACATACCGTGTTTATCGATTTGATCTTATTTATTCTAGTTTAGAGTTCATTCTAAATGACATCGTTGTTTTCATATTTTGAAGTACAAAATGAAAAGCTGCTTACAATTTAGTACAGTGTTATTATAATAGTGCATTTCTCCTTACACCTGAGATTCATGTAGTATTTGCAACTGGACGTTTACACAAATCCATCCATCTACCCATTTATTATGTGGCTATATAAGATGTAAAAAAAAAAATATCAGCTTACTGTTACAATTCATCGTCTTAGTTAAAGTTTCCGTTATGAATCAAGCATATCGAATTGTAAAATTTGCTGTAAGGAAAGTGATGAACATTTTGAAGCCGTGTTTTGTTATGCAAGCAAGATCTTAAATTTTTTTTCCATGGTTCTGGAGTAAAGCTGTGGATATTTCCTTATTTATTCAAATAGAAAAAAAATATCATCGGTCCGACATATAAAAAGCACCTTGCCATTTTTTAATATCATTAATTATATCTTCAAGCAGTTCTGTTTTGAATCGAGAAGAACAATATCTACTTCAATTCAAATGTTCGCTCAGTGTGACTCTCTGAAACAATCAATACGTGAACTCTGCTGCAAAACGTACTATACAATATATCGATTTATTTTTTCCGTTAATGTGAAATAATCGACACATCTTACAGCATTTACTAGGGTCTGAATGGGGTCTTTCATATCTGTATTCTATGATAATTTAGATCATATTCCTTTATTTCTTTTATATTCTATGCCCACTGTCATGATTATTTTCTATTCTGTATATATTAGACCCTTTTTATCTATTTTTTTGGGAGTAAAATATTTTCTTTTTTTCTTCTTTTAGCTCTAATCACGACCCTCATTTACGTTTGTTGTGCATGCGATATATAAACTGCAGTCTCGCAAAGCTATACCTGTGTGAAGACAACTTCACAGTATCAATGTTTCATATACTAACTATGAAGTAAATAAAATGCATTTCTTTACGTACATAAATACATCCGACAAATGTTTGCAAAAATAAGCAAATATTTGTCAGCATTTACTTTGGTTGTAAATGTTTTATAAACCGCGGTCTCTCAAAACTTTGCATACGTCTATAAAGCTATGTTGCAAATATTAATATTTATCAAATTACAATGTAACTATGATAGTGGAAAGTATTAGTAAATAAAATACATGTCTTTACATACAGAAACTATATCGACAAATGTTTGCAAATGTAACACAAACATTTGACAGCATTTACTTTGGCTGTAAATGTTTTATAAACCGCGGTCTCTCAAAACTTTGCATACGTCTGTAAAGATATGTTGCAAATGTCGATATTTATCAAAATATTTATGATAATGGAAAGTATAAGTAAATAAAATGCACTCCTGTACATACATAAACGATATCGACAAACGTTTTCAAATATAACACAAACAGTTGACAACATTTACATTGGTTGTAAATGTTTTATAAACCGCGGTCTCTCAAAACTTTGCATACGTCTGTAAAGATATGTTGCAAATATCGATATTTATCAAAATAACTATAATACTGGAAAGTATTAGTAAATAAAATACATTTCTTTACATGCATGAACGATATCGAAAAACCTTTGCAAATATAACATCAACATTTGACAGCATTTACATTGGTTGTAAATGTTTTATAAACCGCGGTCTCTCAAAACTTTGCATACGTCTGTAAAGATATGTTGCAAATATCGATATTTATCAAAATAACTATAATACTGGAAAGTATTAGTAAATACAATACATTTCTTTACATGCATGAACGATATCAAAAAACGTTTGCAAATATAACATAAACATTTGACAGCATTTACATTGGTTGTAAATGTTTTATAAACCGCGGTCTCTCAAAACTGCCCACACCTCTGTAAAACATTTATGTAAATTTTAAAATTTGCATACATCTCCTATCCTGGAAAGTGCATGCAAACATAAGGCCTATTTTTACATATCTTTAGAATATGAATAAAGATATGGAAATAAAATAATTATCTTTAGCATATCTTTGAGAATGTCCAAAATAATGCCAAAGGAATAATGCATTTACATATACATTAGTAGGTCCGCAAATATATCTGGCAGAATAGTAGTTACATTTGTCAAACATTTACATGATTGCCCAAATTGTTGTAAATCTGCCTTTTCGTGTAGTGAAGTCTTCCGAAAATGTTACTGCATCTGGAGACAAAAAATGACGCGTTTTTTGTTTAACCAAAACTATTTGTCGTTTTAAAAAAATAGAAAAGATAAAATATTTATTTATTTATTTAGGTAAACCCGATGTAGTCGTCTCGTATCTTCGGGCCTGACGCCACTCAGATATGAGAGCACTGTTTATTCGGGCCTGAGGCCACTCAGATATGAGAGCACTGTATATTCGGGCCTGGCGCCACTCAGATATAAGAAGACTAACGTTGAACTAATACATATACAACATCAGCTCTTCATTGATTGAGATAAAGGGTCTCTTACTATAAGACAATGAATAATCACAAAGACGGAGAGATAATTTCAACGTCTTATAAATTAACGGGCTAGTACACTCTCTAACCCATTAGTCAACTCGTATAATTAAAAGAAAAGTCTCCTATTTTTCAAATAGTAATCCGAATTTCTTTCCCCGAAACCTAATCTTAACGGATTACGCCGGGAAATGGATGTTTTTGATCAAGCGAAAGGTTGCTCAAACGTAAAATCTAATCTAGGTTCCGTTCCTTCGATCTTGATATTAATGTCATAAAAATGAAGCCAGATAAATTTCTTGAAAATTGTTTTTGAGATTTCTAGTTCATCTGATAATTGCAATATTCTGTTATAATTTTATAATCATATCTTAACATGCTTGATTAATCTTAGATGATAAAGTTTATAAAGAGGCTATCCATCTTCTTTGTTTGTGTTTTAAAACTCAATCAATTATTAATAATATCGCAAAAATTTTGTAAATTTCATTAATGTTAGATTGTTTCATTAATGTAACTTTTACATAATTTTAAAAATATGTTGGTAAATATAATAGTGACTTTCATGTTTATAATACTTCAAACAAGGCACCTTTCTGTTAAAGTATCGAACATTCATCTTATTTATCTAATTTTTTTTATTTTATTTTTTTTTGGGGGGGGGGGGGGGGGGGTGTTAATTTTAAGAGTCTTAATTTCTTAAGGAAACAGATTAGTAGTTTTATGAGTCAAGTTAAGAAATTATTTATTTTCACTCGAAATTAGAATTCAAAAGGGAGAAAGAAAAAGCGGGGGGAACAATCATTCCCCTAAAGAAAGAATGGTCGGTCCCATTCGATAACCTCTCCTTTTTGTGTCTCTAAAAGTAAGCTATTTGACAGGATATCTCATTTATCATACTTTATTTTTTCCCTTCATTTCAACCTTTTCCGGAAATACCGCAATGAATCAATGAATAACTGACATTTAACCAAAAAAAAAAAAAGACAATAATCCTGAAACATTCTACATTTCAAAGAAAATCTGGAAACATTATCAACCATTAGACGATTCAGGTGTAAGCCGGTCATTACCAGAGCATTAAATGGAAAATGGGAATAGGTACAAGAACATTACTTTAATGAAACAATACAAAAAAAAAAGACACATGAAGCGGTAGATATCTGAGCAAAACAGCTTTCTCCAACAAATAAATCTAAATTTAAGAATAGAAACCGGGAATATGTCAATAGGACAACAACCCCACAAAAAGAGCAGAAAACATCTCAAGGTTGTCCAGTTGTAGTGTTTAGTGCGCCCTGTTTCAAACTGTGCGGTAAATTTTGGATGTTCCTGAATCCTTTTAACCCGTTGTAAGGGAGATGTCAGGATTTTTTAAAGAGAAAGCAATACTTATATTTTTTGGGATGATTTTGTGCTTTAAAATTATACATTTGCCAATCAAATGGGGGTACGTCCTATACGCCCCCATGAATTACTCAGTATTAGCGCTGTAAATGTACTCGAAATGAACCTTAACCTGCCGCCGTCCATAACTACACCTAAGAGTGGTGTTACGTTTAGGTCTTATTTACATATAAATATAGCATCATTGTTAGTGATTTGGAGAACTTCCTTTGTTGCGCTCTTGTTTTCAAATGTGATGTTACAGTAAGATCTTAAATACATCAACACAAAGCTTTCAAAATGAGGTTACATGTAACTCTATTCTACATCCAATTGACGTTAGTTTCAGCTGCTATCGAACACTTAATTAAAATATCCATGGAATCAACTCTAACTCATTTCTTGATTAACCCTAAAAAAACTAACGAAAACTAGACGCAGAAGGTCATAGAAGCAATAACCAAAAGCACATAACGTTTGTTGATAATGGCTATAAATATAAACATTATTAAAACATAACATATAATTTAAACTATCTTAAATGTCAAGAGGATAATTCTATAAAACCGTCCACCATTTTCACAAAATTAAACATGTCAGAGTTATGTGAGCTTCACGTCACAATGATAAAATGATACTGACAAGTTTGCGTCTTAATTGGAAAATTTTCATTATCAGATAATGTAATGAAACTGAATGTATTGTATTTTAAGAGCTGGATGACTTAGTTATAGAGAATTTCCATTTTAAGAAATATCTCTTTAACATTGAATGAAGTGTTTTTGTCACAGAAAAAAAATTCTCGTGGTAATTTGATTTCCTTTTAAGAAAGTTATTCACGATCTTCTTTAGATCTTGTGAAACTTTATCATAAGACTTCTTAGAAGGCAAATGCTTTTATCATTTTTCATTTTATTAATTTCGTGGATGAAATTTGCTCTCAATGTGTTCGTTTGGTCTGTTGATGCATATTTTGTTTTTCTCTTACAATTTCGAAATATTTTTGGAAGAGAAAAATGTCAAAGCATTTCAAAAACAGTGTTATAAGAAATACAAAAAGTCAATAATGGGGGTCCGCCTTGAAAATTTAGAAGGGGGAGGGTGTAGTCCGAGCCGTATTACTCTGAAGTCTGGCGGTCATATCTTTTGGCGGTCATTTTTAGAACGTGACCATACGATCCAAACAAGACATAAAAAGGCTGTCAGACGTTGGAGCTTTCTCGGACTAGGGAAGGGGTACCAGTTTAATTTTCGTGATTTTTATGTGATTTAAAAAAAAAAACCGAAGGAAGATATTTTTCTACCAATTTGTGTCTTTCGTCCAAATAACCAATCAAGTATAGGGATTATAATTTAAAGGGCAGAAATGAAATAGAATAAAAACGAATTGTATTGTACCAGACAAGATATGCAGATTGCTTGGCGGCAAAGGTACAAATTAACTGGCGGAAAAGGTACAAATTAACTGGCTGCAAATATGCAGATAACCAAGCTACAACAGATATAAATTACCTGGAAGCAATAGATGCAAATTAGGTGGCACTAACAGAGGTAAATACAAAGAAATGACAAAATTACTAGGCAACAAAAAGCATTTTGCAAACACATCATTATTCATACAAGTCATGTATATGCAATAACGCATCAGCGCCTCAAGATAGATATATATGATACGTTACTAACTATAATGTGGACAAAGCTTTCATTGATTAAACCTTTATCATCACTTAAAATAAGACTTTTCAAATATAACATATATTAAGTATATCAAATCTAAGTGAGCAGAACCATTTAACAGTGAAAACAAGAAATATGTAAGCATATTTAAAGACAAAACCAAGGAGGAGAAAGGGAAATACATTATAAAAATATAAAAATGCAAAACAAATAATACAGTATATAAATTCTTTTGGAGAGTCGCACAGTTTATATTTCTTTAATGGTCTATCAAATCGCAGGTCATATACAAAAGGACCACCCCCTTCAGGGGTAAATGCACAGACTTTTTACTCCCACTCCTGACTTTAGCGTGTCATAGGTGGACCCAGAGGTCGATATAGATTTCTTATGTCAGCTATAACATTTACATGAAAATAGCTATATGTTATAAACCTAATTATTGTACATGTAGACAAAAATACCTTATTTGTTCTTAAAGAGAAAACAAAAGTACAAGTATTAGACAAACATGAATGATCCCTTTTTTATCAGCCGTTTATGCACTTATGATAGTTCTTTACTGCCAATCAACAGTTAATTTGAGTCAGATAAAAGCCACTCAAAGATTATAAGACAATAGCATCTTCCGTCCACGTTACATCTGAGGCTTCATTTCAACGTTCTAGAAAATGAAGTCTCGATCAAAATAATTGTCCCACTGTCCGCCAAAATTCAACACCATTAATAAATTGCGTCTTCGTAAATGCGCGTTATAACCAATCAACACGTTCAAAGCACTGGTGTTCCTAGAAGTCAATACTGGGGGCAATACTAGTATCATATTTAATTTTTATTTTCTAACATGGGTTAATAACTTGACATTTAGGATTATTACTAGAACTAGTAAATTATTGAGGAACATAACAGTTTTATGTCATGCTTTGATATATATCAGACCTCGAGCCTTCTGCTCTTTAGCTGATATCGTGACCTTGGAACAGTACTCGAACTAGTAAATTTTCGATGTCGTACAAGTGAAAAGTTGAGCGATATAAAACCTGGTTTAATCCACCATTTTCTATATTTTAAAATGCCTGTACCAAGTCAGGAATATGACAGTTGTTGGACATTCGTTTGATGTGTTATATCATTTGATTTTGCCATTTGATTAGGGACTTTCCGCTTTGAATTTTCCTCAGAGTTCAGTACTTTTTTGTGATGTAACTTTTTTCAGTGTTGTCAGCTCAGAGTCCACTCATGGTTGCAGCATTCGAGATACCTTATACTCTTCAGCATCTAGTACACCGTGCACTAGGAGGAAATATGCTCTCTAGGGGGTTTACAGAATAGAGCATAATGTGGCAATTAGAGACAGAATGGAGTAATATGTACAAAAAAATATTGATTACAGAGTATGAAGAATGAAGAACGAAATGAAAGAAAAATAGAGAGAATGCATTAGCAATTGAAGTAAATAGAATTGAAGACCCCCTCCAGATCCTCAGGAAGCAAAATATTACAGCAATGGTAATAAACGTTCCTTCTTTACCCACGAAATAAGAGTTGGCTCTAATGTTTGGTGTTGGTGTTCCTGTGAATATGCTTCTTTTTGAAAGACCATATGTCTTCGAAGTTTGAATTATAATGTACATTGTACTTGAGTAATTAGTTATGTATGCAACAAAAGGTAAATAAAGGCAACAGTAGTATACAGCAGTTCAAAATTCATAAATCGATTGAGAAAAAACAAATCCGGGTAACAAACTTAAACTGAGGGAAACGTATCAAACACAAGATGATAACCACGTCACAACACTAAAATGTAAAACACACAAAAACGAACTATAATATAACAAATAACGGCCACTTTCCAGACTTGGTACAGAACATTCTCAGAAAAAAATGGTGGGTTGAACCTGGTTTTGTGGCTAGCCAAACCTCCCACTTGTATGGCAATGTTAAATATAACACCAAAATGACAACCATACATGGTAAACTTTTTCGAAATCTATGTTGTCATTTTTATAATCTTTCAATTGGATATAATATAAAATAAATTTCGAAAATTATGAAAATTAAACTCTATACACTAGATAAAGTACCAGTCCAAATCTGAAAGCCAGCTACATTCAAACTTATTGCAGAAATAGAGGGTACTATACAATGTAAATAAGAACGTGCTGGTAAATAAGATATGTATTTCCTACTAGTAGAACCCTGATTGGAGGACCTACCAAAGCATATGTTCCATGTATATACAATGATTTGACTATATAATATAATTTCTTAGTAGATGTTTTTCAACATATCTCCTTATTTTTTATGTAATAAACAAAATATTTCTCAGTACTGTTTTAAAGATAATAATGTAAATATTCATGTTTTTGATAAACGTTTGCACACAGGCACATAATTAATGCATATATTTTCGGAAATACTTCCTTTTGAATCTTCGTTGGTCGTATAAAAATACCTGGTGAAAAAAGGGGGGGGGGGTCAAAAATGAAGTCTTCTAGCTGTATTCCATCTGAATATGTCTTTACTATCCATATTTACATTAAATCTCCAATTGACGAAAAATGTAAGAAAACTGCAATGTTAGAAAGCAGTCAGTGACATCTTTATTTAAGTCACATGGTCAAAAGTGCCGTCATGTAAGAAAATAGTTGTTCGTAACTCAAAATTAACAACTAAAGCTGTGGCACTGTGAATTGGAATCTAGAAGTCGTTACCACTGCCTCTTTATTGATAATTATTTATACGGAGGCTATTTACCGACAATTTACACGCAATTTACTGCATATTTTCCATGTTCGATAATAATCAATTGACTAAGAAAAATCATCAGATTATTCATTGTTTTGAGATTTTTAAATGTCAAAATAAAATAAAACAAGGAAATTAAAATATAAAACTTTTAAGTTATCAATTTTAAATCTTACCTGGTTTTTACACCTTGGAAGATCAGGAAAGAAGTTACATCCGACGACCATGGTTAAAGATGATGTCTTTTCTTCACTAAAACAGTATTTGCAAGTTACGAAACTCTCAATTTACTTATTGATAAAACACCTATCAGACAAAGAAATTGTCAATTTGAATTAATACAAAATAACGAAGTTGTTTGTTGTATCTCTGTATCAATATCTCCAGTCTTTTCCGATTAACAACTTTTTTTACAGAATGATTCACAATAAACTATAACTTTTTTCACTAAATGATATCCTTTATTTTTGTTTTCAATAGCTTCCTATATGTGTTTGTGTCTGTTGTCAAATGTTATTAACAGAAACACGTGTTGACATATTGACATAAATTGAAACTTAAAAGTGTAAAAATCCAATTTTCAACCAATTATGGTGATTTAGAGAAGTTCCGAAGTCTCGATAGATACTACTCTCTATGTGATCTCCCTCTCTCTAGATCCATGCGATCCGATAATACGACCTTATGATTCGACTAACAACCAACTTAATTTATTGATCACCACTATTAACCTGGAACACGCGACTATGATACAATGGATCATGGATAACCAACTCAATTATTTATTTCCTTACTATTTATACAGGTAGCATGAAAAGGCCAATAAATACACAAGGGAATTTAATGTTTTTAATGTCAAAACAATTGATAATTACGGTATGATATAAGACAAATGAAAAAGATAATTATACAAGATATATATATTACTGGGAGATATACTGGGAGAGAGAGAGAGAGAGAGAGAGAGAGAGAGAGAGAGAGAGAGAGAGAGAGAGAGAGAGAGAGAGAGAGAGAGAGAGAGAGAGTATCTAACCCCAGGTTGAAAATAATTGGGCAATAAAATGAAATCGACGACTAATAGAAATAAAATTCTGTTCATAAATACTATACTGATATCGATGTTTATAAATAAAAGAAAACCAGAAATATTTTTTATTAAAATTTGAATTAATCACTTGTCAGAATTGTTAGCGATTTTAACAGCTAATTGGGCAGATGCAAAACCTTGTATGTTTCTGTATCACTGAAGGCGACCTCGTGCATTCTGTAATTTAAAAATAAAATATAATTGGTAGTTTGTTCACTGCAAAAACATCTTAAAAATTAACAGACACTATAAAAATATTATGAAATAATTACTGCATTCAAAACTCTGGCAGGCGCGACTTCTGTATTTTTGTTAGCCTATAGTCTGCACAGCACGTGATTAGGTCTGCCCAGGTGTAATGCATTTTTATTTTTGACAGGTGATTAGAGCATAAAAATATATCTTTCGAATTTTATATTATAGGTTAACAAGCGTTTGTTTGATTACTAAAGTAAGAAGCTAGTGCCATTGAAATATACTTGAAATGTGCTTGAGATCAAAACATTTATGTTTTTCATTTTGTAGACTTATAGATATATACAAAAGTATTTCGTTGTAAAATTTATTTTATTGCATTGCCTCAAGTACTCGAGAAGTATGAAAATTATTTTTTGAAATTGCATAATTTTTATTTCAAATTACAAAATTTAATGAAGTCAGTCTATTTTATGAGGGTATAAATATTTGAAAGAAATCTATAAACGAAGTACATTCTGAAAATATAATTGAATAATAACGATAACAAATATTTTTCTTTATATATGGCAAAAAAAAGGATCGTAGCGAACCTCTTGAATTGAAATTGAGAAATGCTTGTTTTAACATTCAGTGACAAATAGTTCAGGCATATTCAAGACGAGAACAAAGTCGCAATTAGCACAAGAGGCAGGTTCTGCCAGGTATATTTAGGCCAATAAAGATGAAAGGCGGTAAATTTAGACGACCACTGAGAAATATTGGTATGGAGGATTCCATCCATCCAGGGTTGCTCATTAGAGAGTAATGAAACCTAGACGTAATCTTGTCGGTAGAGAAGCACGTACATGGTTAATATATGGTACAGGTTCAACCCACCAGGTTTTTTTTTAAATGTCCTGTACCAAGTCAGGAAAATGGCCATTATGTTGTAGTTCGTTTCTGTGTTTGTTACATTTTAATGATGTGTCGTAGTTCTCTTATATTGGATGCTTTCCCCTCAGTTTTAGTTTGTAACCCGGATTTGTTTTCCTCTCAATCGATTTTTGAATTTCGAACAGCGGTATACTACTGTTGCCTTTATGTACAGACGCCCAACATTATAGAAATTGTTTTACTGCCGGAACGGAATGTCTAGGAGCTATTGTATTTCTATACAAAAAGACTATTCTTTTTGGTCGGAGATGAAAACACAAAGATTAGAGGAAGAAAAAGACAACTGAATGATATTCAAAGGTAAGATTATATATGGTTCAGAAATAAAAATATTTCATTGGTAAAATTCCTGAATCGCATTATTGGTGCTAACTGCAGTTTGAAATAAAAGGAGACATACCCTAATTATAAAGCAACCTATCAATGGAACAGTACGGGAGATTACCTTACAGGTCAACATATATGTTTCAGTACTAGCTAAGATTGATTGATGACTGTATCCCTGACGTCCAGTGACAACCATTTCATATTAGGTCGACGATAGTTTAGATAATTGTCTATAGCATATGATTATCATATGGCTTGTCTTCTTATAGGTATTTGTTGGTGATGGACAAGACCCCATTTTGGCCCCAGAATATGGCAGTTTTACAAAATTGTTAAAATGTAAAATTTTAGTTATGTATTGGACAGAAGAATGCTTCGGCTACATGCATATGGGCTGTTTTTGACAAAACCATGTACGTATATCGAGTAGTAGCACCATTAAGTCATGCTAAATTACTGAAATCTTCACAATTCTAGCATTTTAGTTAAATTTAAGACGGTTTCCGTGTAAAACGGAAGTGGCCGCATTCGTGTTCATCCTTAATATTGAAATGTAAGTTGTATTTGATGATAATACATAACATATATAAAGGTTGAGGATGAACACGGATGCGGCCACTTTCATTTTTGACAAAAACCATCTGAAAAGTGACATTTTTCGGGATATTTGGTAGATTTTTCATATTTGAGCTTGAATCGGATCGTTTTTAATGACTAAATCAGTTAAAATATTTCACATAAACTAATTGAATCAAATGAAATAGACATTAGTGTTTAAAAAGTGGTCAAAATCTTTCGTCAAATGAACTTGAAATTTGAGGCCAAAATCGGTCCTTACCGGACCTACTCCTTTCAAAAGAGACGAAAAATGGAGCAAAAGGACAAACTCAAAAGTCGACAACAAACTGACAACGCCATAGCAGGAAACAAAAAAAATGCAATCTATTGCAGAAGAGAATGGGCAATCTATTGCAGAAGAGAATGAGCAATCTATTGCAGAAGAGAATGAGCAATCTATTGCAGAAGAGAATGCACAATCTATAGCAGAAGAAAATGAGCAATATATTGCAGAAGAAAATGAACAATCTATTGCAGAAGAGAATGGGCAATCTATTGCAGAAGAGAATGAGCAATCTATTGCAGAAGAAAATTAGCAATCTATTGCAGAAGAGAATGATCAATCTTATTCAGAAGAGAATGAACAATACATTGCAGAAGAAAATGCGCAATCTATTGCAGAAGAGAATGAGCAATCTAGTGCAGAAGAAAATGAGCAATCTATTGCAGAAGAGAATGAGCTATCTATTGCAGAAGAGAACGAGCAATTTATTACAGAAAAGAATGGGTAATCTATTGCAGACGAAAATGGGCAATTTATTGAAGAAGAGAATGGGCAATCCATTGCAGAAGAGAATGAGCAATCTATTGCAGAAGAGAATGAGCAATATATTGCAGAAGAGAATGAGCTATCTATTGCAGAAGAGAATGAGCTATTTTTCGCAGAAGAGAATGAGCAATCTATTGCAGAAAAGAATGGGCAATTTATTGCAGAAGAGAATGAGCAATCGATTGCAGAAGGGAATGAGCAATATATTGCAGAAGAGAATGAGCAATCTATTGCAGAAGAGAAGAGAACGAGCTATCTATTGTAGAAGAAAATGAGCTATCTATTGCAGACGAAAATGGGCAATCTATTGCAGAAGAGAATGATCAATCTAATTCAGAAGAGAATGAGCAATCTTGTGCAGAAGAAAATGAGCTATCTATTGCAGAAGAGAATGAGCTATCTATTGCAGAAGAGAATGAGCTATTTTTCGCAGAAGAGAATGGGCAATCTATTGCAGAAGAGAATGGGTAATCTATTGCAGAAGAGAATGGGCAATCTATTGCAGAAGAGAATGGGAATCTATTGCAGAAGAGAATAAGCAATCTATTGCAGAAGAGAGCGAGCAATATATTGCAGAAGAGAATGGGCAATCTATTGCAGAAGAGAATGGGAATCTATTGCAGAAGAGAATAAGCAATCTATTGCAGAAGAGAGCGAGCAATATATTGCAGAAGAGAATGAGCAATCTATTGCAGAAGAGAATGAGAAACCTATTGCAGAAGAGAATGAGCAATCTAGTGCAGAAGAGAATGAGCAATCTATTGCAGAAGAGAATGAACTATCTTTTGCAGAAGAAAATTAGCTATTTATTGCAGAAGAGAATGATCTGATACAAATTAATATTTAATACCAAAGTTTTTATTTGGATATTAATGTATACAAATGAACAAGGTTCATAAAATTTCTACACGTGCGCAGGCAATGGAAATGCTGACACATTTTTACATCTTTCAGTGGTGTAGCACCCGTGTAAATTTTTTTTTCTTAAATGATTAATTTGTTTATGATCGTTCAGCTTTTGGGTCGCTGTCGTCCTGTAAACCCCTCCCTAGCAGTTTATTTCAATTTGAAGGGGACAACGCCACTGCTTTCCCTTAGCTTTAATGCCAGACAGTATTTCGTGACTAAATCTATTACACATGGTAGTAAAATGCTTATAATTGAGTTAGACTCCGAAACCATCTTGTCCATTATAGAATGTCCGGTAAAACACCAGTGTTGCTGTTATAATGGCGACCAATGTCCTCTTCGTATTATATTAATTCGATGTAAATCGAATTATTCATCTTATAGATGATCTCTTGGTAATATTACTGTAATGAGGCTCCATAAGGGATGATTAATGTACCAAACATATTATAAGACAGTTAAAAATGTATATAAATGGTACTTTTTGCTAAGTAAGTCGTAAAATTTCAATTGAATGACAGTAAACAGTACATTGTTTACGGCAGGTTTCCGGTTTAATCCCTTGGCTATATCTTTATGAGCGTGAGTACCCAGAAAAAAAGGATAACACCAAATAAGAAATTAATCCATAATCATGTTTCATTAATTTACCTACAGGGACAACATATTCTGATGTTTTTGTGTGAAACTGAGTGGTCTTTGAGGTTAATCAATTATTAGCTTCCATAACTGTAATCTATTTCAGATCCCTTGGTGTCATATTTGATGATCAAAACTGCTAAAGTATAAAATAACAATGAAATCTACATGGCATAAGCGCTAGAAGTAAATGGCATATGTACAATGTGACTTGTCCAATTTTTCCATCATCATGAAGTTTGTTTTTTCGAAGAGAAATGCGTAAGAATTACTCAATTTGGTAAACATGAAAGTGTTATTGTACTGGAACAGGGAACTGCGTAAAATTAACGTGTATGCTACAATGAAAGGAAATAGTTAGAATTACAGAAAATAAAACGAACTACTCATGTATTGCTGTTTGGCATATTTCGTATTTTGCCATGTACAAATGTATATGAGTTTTGCTCAATGTTGAAGGTCGTACAGTGATCTTTAAGATGCTCACATACAGTAAACAATTTACAACAAGCTTATTAGAAGACACTATTGACATCTATTACTTATAGGTTCTTTTTGTTATACAAACTAACGGCCTGATTTATTTCCATTTTCTGCCTATTTTTAGCTTAGACAGAAAGACACAAATCGAGTGAGTTGCAACATAGCATCGTTCACAGTTTCTCTGTTGACAATTAATTTGAAAAACGAACAGCATTCTCTAAATTATGTTATCTTGACAGTCATAAGTAGTATTGAATTGGACCAGAAACAATATTTGAATTTACACTTTAAATGAGAATTTGAACGATTTCTTTTTAATCTATTATCAGATTGTTTTTTTCTCCTCGTTTTCTTAATTTTCTACGGTAACTACAAGATAAATTAATTAGATTTCCCAAGGAAACCAGGAAAATGCTTGGAATGAATCTAGATTCGTGCGGGCTGAAATATTTCTTATTAAGAAAGCACAGTAATTTGACGTTTGAAAATGTGTTTTTATCCAGATTAGGGACTTGATAACTAATGTTTTGTTTCTGATTGATGTGAAAATAAAATTTGTATCGGAAAATACAGGAACTTCAGTTTTCAAAATAAATTATTTTTTCTTTCTTTTCAGAACGTTATCCGGAGATTTAAATTAAAAGATTGATGACAAAATCGATTGGTTGTTGATAACGAGGCTTAAATCATATAACCATTACCAATGTTTCACCAACAGTGATTACACAGATTTCAAAGGTTTCAAAAACTCGTCAAATGGAAATCTTAATCTTTTATAACAGCGGTATGCCGATCATTACACAAGGATGATACAGTTCTAAGAAAATACAATAATATCGAATATCAAAAGAATACTCAGGTTTAATGAAATTCAATTCCTTTTGTTTAATAAATTGAATTTTTCTTGAGGCATGATCAAAGAAATTGAAAATGTCACTTGTTTTCCATCTTATTAATATTTTCAAGAAAAGGTTTGAAATGGAAATTGTATTACCTATAGGTAGGTATGTGTTTCAATTAAAATAGAACAAAAGTACAAGTTGTTAAAGGATGTGCAATAAAGTTCTGAAACGAATCTGGAAATATGTCATTGTTAATACTGTACTGGACGAGTAAATGAAATACATGTACATGTACATGTACGTACTTAATAAGTTTCGTCCGGACGAAAAGCTTTTCTGCACTAACCTGTCACAAGGAAAGCTACAATAAGACAGACGAAAGAGAAAAAAGGAACAGTCAAACTCATAAGTAAAAATATCCTAACAATTTCACAGCAAAACACGAAATTGAAGAAAAACTACAAAAAAACACCACACACCCACCTTAAACAGACGCTAATCACAGGTTCTCCCAACGGGTAAGCCGATCCTGATCCACACGTCTCATCCGTCGTACATATACGTTGAAAGCCAGGGGTTTGTAAATACGCCACAACGATAGAAGTTGTATAAACAAAAAGGGCATACATATAAAAGCCTAATTTCTATGTGGTCAACCTTACAAGTTAGTTTCTTAATCATTTTGTAGTTTATGAACGGTATGAATTGGTTTAACAAAATATTGATAGGTGTGGGTCTAATATGAAATATCCTGTCCACGGTAAGGTTGTGGGTTCTATTCTTACCCAATATACAAAAGCTGGCCACCCCAATATAGTCAATAGTACTGAACAATCAGTCAATTAATCTAGTTTACTGTAAAATGTTAATCAAGTTCACTGAAACAAAATCCATACGATTTTATCCGATTGAATTAAATATATGTTTACTGAAATCTACATAATATACGAGTATCTTTTCGTGTAAACTATTATGTAATAACTTAATTTTGGATGTAACGCGTCTTCTGATTGGTTGACGTCGTTTTGTTGATCTGCTCATAGACATAATTTTGTCGTGTGACCATGACGTCCTCGACGTTTTTTCATGATTTACTCTGGATTAAAATTGAATTAAGAATTAAATTATGAAAAATGACTGTAACATTTTTTTCTGTCTATTCAAAATTACATAAAAAAATGTGGTGCACACTATAAAATATTCAGTGTGCACCACATTTTTAATGTTATTTCTTCATAGACAGAAAAATTATTACAGTCATTTCTTAAATTATAGTTACTGCAATTTTTGTTAACATTTATCTATATTTATAGACGGAAGAAATATTTAATCCTTTTGTATGACTTTTTTTTATTATGAATACATAGTACATAACTGGGCGGAAAATCAATCTTTTGTCAACATATGGGCTTTGAAGTTTTGTTACTTAACCATGAACAAATATTTAGTAATTTTGAAAGATTTGTAAAGTAAATTCAATAATCAAATAATTTCAATGAAAAGTGTTTATTTGTGAATTAGAAAAACGGGATGATTTCCGTGCTGAACACGACCTTAATGATAAAAAAAGAAGATGTGGTATGATTGCCAATGAGACAACTCTCCACAAGAGACCAAAATGATACAGAAATTAACTATTATAATAGGTCACTGTACAGCCTTCAAAAATGAGCAAAGCCCATACCTCAAGTCAGCTATAAAAGGCTCTGAAATGACAAAGTAAAACAATTCAAACGAGAAAACTAACGGCCTACCTTATGCACAAAAAATGAACAAAAACAAATATGTAACATATAAACAAACGACAACCACTGAATTACAGGCTCCTGACTTGGGACAGACACATACATAGAGAATGTGGTGGAGTTAAAATCCGTTTTATGCAAACATTTCGTAATTGAAATAAAGAAGACCATGGTCAAATTTGAGGAATAAAGTAAACAAATGAAGAGATGTGTAAACACAAATGAGACATCAATCCACAACAGTCTAAACGACTGGGTAAGAAAATTCGTAACGTGATGAATATAATGTTGACTATTTGTTTCAAGACATGACGGTCAAGGTGGGTTTTGTTAAAGGCCGTACGGTGACCTATAGTTGTTAATTTCTGTGTCTTTTCGGTCTCTTGTGGACAGTTGTCTCATTTACAATCATACCACATCTTCTTTTTTTTTTATATTGGATGTATTGTTTCTTCTTTTCCTTTTTGTGTTCTTCAATTAATGTTATCTGTACAATTACCCTATAGACATTACAGCTTAAAACTTTACACTTCAACGGTTTTAATACGAAGCCACGAAAGGCCGAGTTTTCAAATTCTAAGAGTATTTTTGTGACAGAGTGAAGGAAATCATTGTTCTTTTAGTTTCTTATAATCAATACTACGGAAAAACATAAAAAAATATCTTTCTTTTTAAATTCATACTAACATTCAACTTACAATGTATTATATTCCTATTTAGCATTTTCAAACAAACAAACACACACATAAACACATTCGGCCATATGTTATTCAAAAATATCCATGATGTATTTAAGACAACAGCAATATTTGGTCAGACTTATTATAACTCCTTAATCGTCCGTAAAATGTATGAAATATTTGCCACTGGACGTTAAGCAACCAACAATTAATCAATCAATCAATCAAAACACCTTAACTTTTCATCTACAACGGTTTCTTTATAGTCGAATTCAAGCATCAGCATTGTATACAACGGCGGATTCAGATATTTTTATTAGGGGTTTATGGGGGGGGGGGGGGGGAGGGGGGGGGGCGTTCCAATCATGCTTAAGATATTCCCTATATAATCAACTAATGTTTTCCCACGAAAGGGGGGGAGCCCCCCCTCCCCCTGGATCCGCCTATGGTATCATTTCGGTACATACTATCGGATACAATCTTGAGCCATACACTGCGATTTCAGTTACGAGCCCGATACATCAGTCTCTATACAAGTGAATTGACAATCGATAACATGATGATATTAAATGTAATTGATATGTCCCAATAGCTGTCAGAGTTAAGTTGTTTCTGCATTGTACAATAACGGATGAGTTATTCCGAAGGGACGGATTACATCGCACGGAGCATGACTGATTAATTAGTAGCTTTTCCGTTACATATTCCTGAGAAGTATTGAAATAATGGCAGACGACATCCTCTGCACGATTGGGATTGATAATGTATATTTGATGAGCTCGTGAAAGACTCAAACGAAATATAATTCACAATAAATTTCATTTATGTTTTTCTTTTCCTTTGTTTATTTTTACAATGAAAGAGGGTCTGGGTGGAGTGGTGGTTTATTTCTGTATTCGTTATTTATTTTCTAGGTGTACTATCTCTATTTGTTTTACATTGTAGCACCGCATTACTGTAAACCAACTTTCGCGAGTAGAAAAAATAACGCGAATATAAATCGTCGCGAAAATGTAAAACTTGGATCTTTCCTTATTAAATTACATCATATAAATTTAAAAATTGTGAAATTAAATATCCGCGAAGTGGACTAGAAAGGATAAAACGTGAAATAAAGTATTCGCGAAAATAAGTTGGTTTACAGTATTCTATATATTCTTTAGTGTTGTGGCCTATCTCCCCGTCAGTTTTTTTAATATTTTAGCACATTTGTCTGCAGTATTGGCCCATTTTTATATATTCTGTAATGCCCAAACTGACCGTAAAAAAATGTCAACATTTTTTCATCAAGTTGTTTATACGAATTTTCCTGTAACGAGTGTTGAACAATTAAAATTCTGAAATTATCCAACGATACGGTGTAGTTTGTATTTTTGGGGTACGAACAATAATATTAACAATAATTCTCCAAATTATAAATATTCCTACATCAAGGTCCAACCTGATATATCTAATATGAAGCCTAAGTGGTCGTCTGGTCTAGCGCGTCGGATACAGTGCAAGGTGTCACGATATATCTTAGTAGCATGAGTTCGAATCCCGGAGAGGGAAGAACACAAAATATGCGAAAGCCAGACAACCAAATTACGTATAAAACTTCACTGTTAAATAGCAAGCAAAAATTAGGACGGTCACTTAATGTTAATATCTTCATGTGATAAACAGTAATATATTTTTGTAATCGGCTACATATAATGTCATAAAGTTTAAACTTAAAATTTTTCTTTTTCCTATAATGTATGATACATGAAAATAGAAACACAAACACATTTCGCCGATCAATAAATGAAGTACATTTCTACTGATATGCTATTTAAGTAACATATATTGTGTTCCCTTGGTACATGTATCTCCTACCATGTTTATACTGATTTTTTGAAGATTTACGTCTTTATAGTTATCGTATGCTTAACAGTATAATACATACTTTCAAATAATATACAGCATCACGTGACTATACCAGGTGTTGTCAAGATAAATGCAATAAATAAACAGAAAGGGTAATTTTGGGTGCTATTTGGGAGGATGCTAAATTTGTTAACTTTACCTAGGTTTACTTAGGTTCTTTTACTGATACAGGAACTAAAGTTTCTCTTCATCAGTCTCTATATCTTAATCTTCTCCACTTCCGGTAATTGTTGCTTTATAATCCTGGTACACCATTGTTTGGTTCATCTAGTATTTGTCTAGTCTATTCTTAAATGTATTTGTAGTTGGTGATGTCACTTTAATTTCGGGTAGTGTATTCCATGTTCTCACCACTCGTAAGGCAAAGGAATTTCTCCTTAATTCGGTTCTGGCTCTCTGTTGAAATATTTCAGACTGTTGTCCCGTACCAGTCTGAAAATATTTCCACAGAGAGCCAGAACAGAATTGATGGGAAATGCCTTGTTGTCTTACATTTACTAAACTTTAAATACAGTGTTCAATTGCAATCCGCAAAAAAAGTCAAGTTGACCTGCGATTATTTTCATATTCTGTTTAGATTTTAATCCCATAAACGTTTTATATTTTTTGTTTTCTCAATTGTTGCCATGCCAGATGAACAAGAAACACATAAAATGCGCATCAGCCATGGCAATAGGTGTTGTTTCTATGCCTATAAAAATGTATCGCATTACATTACGCTCAGTAGTCATTGCAAAAAGACATGGGTGACGTTTTTTATGCGTCCTTAAATTGTGGTCTTAAGCGTACCTTATGAAGCAATGGACTGGATACTATAGTATTTTGTTTTAAAAATACATTAGATAGAAAATTCTTGCGAAAAAAACACTCCAAATTTTTAATGTCTTCTTGTCCAGAATAAAAGGTTCCTGACTCACCAAGCCTTGTTAACGCAAGTTAATTAATGTGTGAGCTTTGAAAATAACTATTATCTTGCTATTAACAAATCTGATTTATGGGTCAAAGTTATATATTTTATCCGTGAAGAAGATAAGGAAGAAAAGTCGGTGTGCTATGTTTCATTCACCCATTTAATTATCAGAAAGTTATATTAAAAAGATATCCACTACAAATGTTATGTCAATGTTAAATCTTAGAATATGACGAATTTAGATCCATTCCTTACATAGTTTTAATTTTTGTCGAACACTGAAATGTAGATATTTTGGATATTTCCGAGCCTATTTAAAGTAAAATTGATAAAAAAAAAGTAAAAAAACTCAATTTTTTCCTTTGTTTTCTTACAATGAAAGCGTGTCTGGTTGGGGAGGTAGTTCATTTCTGGATTCGTTCATTATTTTCTAGGTCTTTTATCTCTATCTTTTACATTGAAGCATCTCACTATTCTATATATTCTTAAGTTTTGGGGCTTTTCTCTCCGTTTTCTTGTCTTTTTTTTTTAGCCCATTTGTCTGCAGTATTGGCCCATTTTTATATATTCTGTAATGCCCACCCTGACCGTAATAAAAAATGTCAACATTATATTCATCCCGAAATTTTATAACGAGTGTTGAACAATTATAATATTTATTGTGCACTTAGACTGCACAAAGACATTTAATACAATGTCAGGAAAGTTAACCGTTTCAGATTCTAATGCCTTCTTGGTTATATTTTTATTAAGCGTATCCCAAAAAGTTATGATTGGCTAATGAAATCCTTAACGATAAAAATTCAACCAATGATGTGATCTATGTTATTTATTAAAATACATTAGATAGAAAATGCTTGCGAAAAAAACCACTCCAAATTTTTTTGTCTTCTTGTCCAGAATAAACAGTTCCTGACTCACCAAGCCTTGTTAACGCTGGTTAATTAATGTGTGAGCTTTGAAAATAACTATTATCTTGCACTGGATTAACAAAGCTGCTTTATGGGTCAAAGTTATATATTTTATTTAGACGAAACGCGCGTTTGGCGTAATAAATTATAATCCTGGTACCTTTGATAACTATTTACACCACTGGGTCGATGCCACTGCTGGTGGACGTTTCGTCCCCGAGGGTATCACCAGCCCAGTAGTCAGCACTTCGGTGTTGACATGAATATCAATTATGTGATCATTTTTATAAATATTCTGTTACAAAACTTTGAATTTTTTGAAAAACTAAGGATTTTCTTATCCCAGGAATAGATTACCTTAGCGTATTTGGCACAACTTTTTGGAATTTTGGATCCTCAATGCTCTTCAACTTTGTACTTGTTTGGCTTTACAACTATTTTGATCTGAGCGTCACTGATGAGTCTTATGTGACGAAACGCGCGTCTGGCGTAATAAATTATAATCCTGGTACCTTTGATAACTATTATTTGTATTTTTGGGGTACGACTAATAACATAACCAATAATTCTCCAAATTCTAAATCTTCCTACATCAAGGTCCAACCTGATGCATCATTTTTATATATATGGCACTGGAAGTAAGAAAAATATCACAAATGTCTGGCTTTCTAGATTGCATATCATCAGTGTTTAAATGTAAAGGGACAATTCAATCAATTTCGCAAAAGAAGTAAAAAATTTCAATATTTGTTTTATTTCATAAATGTGTTTCTAATCAAAATGTAACGATAAATCAAATTATGTATGAAGCCCAAATTATGATTCTAATTATTTAAATTGTCTTGCCAGACAACCAAACTACGTGCTTAAAACTTCACTGGTAAATAGCACACCAAAATTGGGACAGTCACTTAATGTTATATGGTCCTCGGTGCTCTTCGGCTGTGTACTTGTTTTTGCTCTGGAGCTTTTTTTCCATCTTGGTGTCACTGGTGAGTAATATGTAGACGAAACGCGAGGCTGGCGTATTCAATTATAGGCCTTGTACCTTTTGGTAGCTATTGTTTGTGTGTTTCTCTGTCCTGTTTGTTCCAATTTGTTTTAATTGTGGTCCTGTGATGTAGTGTTGTCATTTTGGTGTTAATATGTTTAATTGTCATAGAAGGGTTGGCTGACTGCGGGGCCAGGTTCAACCCATAATTTTTCCTTAATGTCCTGTGCTGGTTCGGGAGGGTGGCCGTTGTTATATTATAGTTGTGTGCGTGTTGCATTTTAGTGTTGTGTTTCTGTTGTGTCGTTGTTCTCCTCTTGTATTTGATGTGTTTTCATCAGTTTTGGTTCGTGGCCCGAATTTGTTTTTCTTTTCAGTCGATTAGTGAATTTTGAACAGCGGTTTTTTACTGTTGCCTTTATTTATAAACGCTAACATTTTTTTTGAATGCAACAGAATGCAACAAAGACAATACTTAGAATTTTACTTTTTCCTTTAATGTATGATACATGAAAATAAAACCACAAACACATTTCGACGATCAATAAATGAAGTACATTTCTATTCATAATTTCGACTGATATGCTATCTAAATAACATATTTTTTGTTCTCTTGGTACAGGTATCTCCTACCATGTTTATAAGGATTTTTTTTGAAGATTTATGTCTTTAGTTATCGTAACTATGCTTAACAGTATAATAAATACTTTCAATTTATATACAGCATCACGTGACTATACCAGGTAGTGTAAAGATAAATGCAATAAATAAACAGAAAGGGGGATTTGGGTGCTTTTTGGGAGGATTCTAAATATATTGTCTTACATTTACTAAATTTAAATACTGATCAGTTGCAATCCTTAATAAAAAGTCAAGTTGACCTGCGGTTATATTTATATTCTGTTTAGATTTTCATCCTAAAACGTTTTATATTTTCGGTTTCTCAACTGTTGCCATGCCATATGAACAAGAAACACATGTAATGCGCATTCAAAATGTATCCCATTACATGTTTCGCTCACTGCTCAATAGTCATTGCATAAAGTAATGGATGACGTTGTTTATGCGTCCTTAAATCTTGGTGAGCGTATCTTATGAAGCAGTAGACTTGATACTAAAGTTTTTTTAAACAAAGTCTAAGAAAGAAAATGCTTACAAAAAAAAAACCTCAAAATTTTATAATGTCTTCTTGTCCAGAATAAAATGTTCCTCTCACCAAGTCTTGTTAACGCAATTAAATTAAATGTGTGAGCTCTAAAAAATAACTGTTATCTCGAACACGATTAATAAGCTGATTTATGGATCAAAGTTGTATATTTTATCCGTGAAGAAGATAAGATTGAAAATTCGGTGTGCTATGTTTCATTCACCCATTCAATTGTCAGAAAGTTATCCAAAAATAACAAATATTATGTCAATGGTAAAGCTTAGATTATGGTAGATAAAGATCCACCCCTTCCACAATTTTGTATCTAACACAGAAATGTAGATATGTTGGACATTGCCAAGCCTATTTAAAGTAAAATTGATAAAAAAAAGATTAAAAAAACTCAATCCTATACCCAGTACCGTTGTTTATTCGGTATATATGTAGTTTTTAGAAAAAAATAAAGAAAAGACTGATTGACTGTTAGAAACTTTATCAACTATGTATCACACATTTAGTTCATTGGTGTGGTTCTATTTGTTCTGTTACATTTTTTTCTGTCTTACTGGCTGGTGGGCTAACCACTAAAAAAAGAAAAAGTAAACTCATACAATAAATTACTCGGTTATATCAAGAAATAATTATAGTTGTATTTTTTGCATTCAATTCCTCCATCATTAGACTTTTGGAATTATCATCTGAGAACACAGGTGGGTATATTATCTGATAGAAACATACAAGAACTCATTATTCGTGTTTAAAATAATCATCCTGCACATATCATAATTCATAAGATGTGTCTGTTTATATGTTTATTTCATTCATTTATCTTTAAATGTTGATTTCAGTTCGAAATATACAACAAATAAACCCTTGTAATTTTCATTGCCAATAAATTTCTTATCTACTTAATCTCAAAAATAGTGAAAAACAATGAATTGCTTTCAATTTTCTTAAGATTAGTTTAAGAATGTCTTTTTAATGAAAAACACATGTTATAGAATCAACTCCAATAATGAAATGTGATATATTTTTAGAGATATTTTAGAACGATACTAGATTTATTTGATTTTTTTTATTAGAAAGCGAGATTGCATGAATTTATTTATTTATTCTCAATTCAATACCTACAACGAACGGTAATTACATTTGTCTTGCACCTGTGTTTCACCTGCTTTCAATACAAATTCCGTAACTAATTTACTATATTTCAGTTTTCTTAATTTTTAAAAGACAATAAATGTAACAATTTATTAAAGAATTAATGATAATTCATTAGGCATATTTTTGGCACATGCTATTTTCTGATTTATTCCTTTCAGCTTTTAATAAAAATCAGAAGGATCATCGCCTCTTTCTACGAATGATAAACATTTGTATACCATATACGAATATGAAAAAAGGTTCCAAATGAAGTAAAATTCCCAAAATAAAATAAACAGAATTACAATGTGTTTCGTGAATTATTTTACTCAAAATAATTCGACAACAACAAGTTCAAAGCTGACATGGAAGGGTTACTTGTATGTGTGTCCGTTCAAAGTCAGGAGGCTGTAATGTAGTGGTTGCCGCTGACCACGCCCCACCCCGCCCCATTCCTCGTACGAATGGTTTGCTATGATGTCAGTAAAATACCTTTTCAACTTACTACATGACAAGGTTCTTCATTATCGGACTTGGATCTTTGTTATGTAAAGTAAGTTCCTGTGGGTACTTTTCGGTAGTATATATATATATATATATATAGAATTCTTGATTATCTCACGAAAATATATATAACGGCAACTCTTTTTTTACAAATTCAGATACTTTATTTCACTAATAGTTGTTATTAAAGCAACAATGGCACTAAGATTCTTCCATGTATTGTTTATTACCAATAAAACCAGGGGACATATATATCTTTGTTAAAACGTAATGAAATATTATACCGACACTTGATTGTCCAAGCTGATTCGCGATCCAGGAATATCATATGAAGAAAATGTTTTTACATGACAACAGCAATAACAGGTACTACAAGTACTTTAAGATCTGAACAGTTAGTGTCTGTAGTGTTGAGGATGTACAAATACACGGCCACGTCCGGTCTGTGTTTTTGTAAGAAGTTTTTTTCTGGTTTGTAGCAATCTAATATGTGAAACCCTTTTTAGCTGTTTTATAATTTGTTCTCATGTTGTACCGTTACATCTCTGTCCCAGGTTAAGGTGAGGGTTTGGCGCCAACCAACTCTTTTTAAACCCGTCACACTCTGCATGTGCATGTCCCACAGTCAGGAGACTGAACTACAGTTTTCCTGTGTTGCTGTGCATTTTTCGTTCATTGTTTTGTACTTAAAGCAGGCCGTTAGTTTTCTCGTTTGACTTAAGGTGTTACATTTGTAATTTCGGGGCTTTTTATAGCTAAATGTACTTTGCTCATTCTTGAAGACTGCACGGTGGCTTATAGTTGTTAACTTCTATGGCATTTGGTCTCTGGTGGCCAGTTTTCTCATTGTGAATTGGTCAATTTTTATAGTGAAACATTTTTTCCTTGATATTTGTAAATTAGCTCTTCAACGTGGCTGAACACGTTTCACCTAAAATATGAGTTCGTAGATACGGTATCATCAAGTACATTTTATTATCCTTTCATGTATTTAAAATTAATTAGTTTATTGAATAAATGTACATTTTTACCCATATGGGTTGAAGTCCTACATAAATCAACAATGGATAACTTGATAGAAAGAATATATCTAAACGTCCCTAGTCTATATAAATCGTGATTTAATTTAACATACAATCAAAGCTCTGTCACACAGAATTTTCTAAATATCGAGTAAAAATAAAGACAAACCAATTCTCAGCACTAAGAATTTTATAAAGAACAATCTCGTGATGAACAATCTATTTTCTGTTATCAATTATCCAGCTTATAAAATATTAATAAAAGCAATTGGAAAATAATGCTTTAGATTCCGTTTGTATGATCGCCTCATCAAAAACAATTACCACTGATAGTGAGATAAGAAAGAACAGACTCATTGTGCGTTTTTCAATTTATTCTCGTTTCTATTATTCCCTAATTTATTATTCAGTAGTGTAATAGATTTACAGAAATAGATTTGATATTGGGGATTCCCGCTCTAGTCTTTTGGCAATGCATTTAAAAAAAAAGTTAAATTAAAAAAAAATCATAGTTTATATAAGAAAATAGCAAAGGGTCCTTGTAATGATTTAAGATTTAATTGTGCATATTACACATTGTCAAAAATATATTATAAGGACTTTAAGAGCTACTGCAACGGTTCTGCGGGTACGACATTGTTGTTTTTGTCACAAATCATATCTTATGAACTAAAGAACTAAAGAACTTTATTAACACTCTAGACAGTTTACACTGTAACAAGAGGCAGACAAATGATACAAATAATAATTTACAATGGTGAACAAGATAGTAAAAAATATACATACATAGTTCATTATACCTAATTCTCTGTACACAAGTAGATGCATAACACGTGATAATCATTCAAAGCTATGATAATGGGATCTCAGATCGCCAGTCGATTACATGTAAGTGATAAAGAATCATAGATATTTCATAAGTTTTTTGATAAAAATAGACAAGTTATTTAAGACTTTTACATTACATAAAGACATCAAATCTTTCATTTTTCTGAAGGGTTAACAGTATAGTAATTTGGGATATATGCACGTCTTAATTTTTTAACCTCGTCATTTCGACATACAAATAAGTAATGAAACTGATTTCCAATATAATTATTTTTGCACAAAGTACATATATATATATAGTCTTTCCTCTTTTGGAATATTATGCCATCGACCAGTTTCTAATAGAATTTTGATATTTGAGCATCTAAGTTTGGTAATATATACTCTATTTTCTTTTTTCAATTTTACTAAATAATTTTCTAACCAAAAAGCGTGTTTAAACAGTAAATAATATCCACCTCTAGAGAAGTTTTGAGCATCACTAAACCACTTTTGAATAAACTGCTCTTGTAAAATTTGCTTTACATATATTTTGATGTCAACATTTCTTAAAATTCATTGATTGTTCAATACATAGCTCAAACCTGTGTTTTCCAATGTATATTTAATACAATTCATCCACTTAGAAACAATATTTCCAGAATTATGCATGTTATACAAAAATTGGTATAATAATCCTGATAATTTCGTGCTGTTTAATATTAATTTCGACCAGAATGCTAGAATTCGTAATCGTACTTTAATTTCCAAAGGATACCTGCCAGTTTCACCGTACACCATACAATTAGGAGTACTGTGTCTTAATGAAAGAATTCTTTTCAAAAACTTTAAATGAACTCTTTCTAAAGCATCTATGTTTTCGAAACCCCATATTTCACAAGAGTAAATCAGTATGGGTTCAACCAAAGAATCGAACAATTTTATTTGTAAATCAATAGGAATATTTAAATCCTTATTTTTCTGTAGAGAGCATAGAGTGCCTTTTCTGCATGTTCTATCATTTTTTTCTGGCATTTGTAAATCTACCGTTACAATTAAACAGCAAGCCTAGATAAGGATAAAAATCTACTATTTCAATATCAGAACCATATAATTTGAAATCATGTACTAAGTGGTTTCTTTTGCTTTTTCTTTTTGAAAATATCATAATCTTTGTCTTATCTGTGTTCACAGTCAGTTTCCATTGCGTACAATATAATTCGAACATAACTAATGTATTTTGCATATCACTTGCTGTTTCAGCAAGTATGATGGTGTCATCTGCATATAATAAGATAAAAATTTGTAAATATAGTCCGATATGTTCTTGGCAATGCATTGATACTGTTTCAAGTCCGTTTATGTTATTTTCACTCAAGAATTCTTCTAGATCCGAAAGAAAAATAGAAAACAAAAAAGGTGATACATTTTCTCCTTGGCGTACCCCGAGATCACTAGAAAAGAAGCCAGAAATATCATTTTCCTTTTTGACACAAGATTTAATGTTATCATACATATCAAAAATCACTCTTAAAATTTTCCCGGTAACTTGATTTTTTACCAACTTTTGCCATAACCCCAATCTCCAAACAGTATCAAACGCTTTCTTAAAGTCGATAAACGTACAATAAAGTTTTTTACCAAATGATAAATATAATTCTATCAGCACATGACAACAAAATATGTTATCCAGAGTTGAATAGCCTTTCCTGAAGCCAGCTTGTGCTTTTGGAATTATTTCAAACAAGTCTTCATATTTTGAAAGTCTCCCATTCAGTATGGCAGTAAATAATTTACCCAGAGAAGATACTAGAGTAATTCCTCTATATGAGTCATGATTAAGGGGGTCCCTCTTATTTTTTAAAAATGGTAAAATATTATCTAATGTCCAAGCTTCAGGAATGGCTCCAGAGTCTAATATTTTATTAAATAACTTAAGATAAAGGGGCATCATAAATTGAATGGTAGATTTCACATATTCATTTATGACCATATCGTAATCTGGCGCTTTTCCGTTTTTTAAATCTTTAACGGCTTTAAAAATTTCATTTTCTGTAACTTTACCATTTAGATCATCATCATTGCAACCTGGTATTTCAAAATCTACATCATCTCGATCGTTCTCCGTCTGTGTTCAAATTTTTGAAATAAGTGTGAAGTTCATCAAGATCGATTGGTGTATTTTTATCCTGTGGTCTTTCAAAATTATTCAAAACATTCCATAATTTTTTTGGATCATGTTGATCCATACTACGCAGCTCGTTTTCAGCTTTAAATTGAAACGTCCGTAACTTTTGTTCATTACTGTTTTATATGCTTTACTGTCTTTACTAGCTATTTTCAAATCGTATCTACTTTCCTCCGTTTTAAATAAGTTATGTTTTTTCTTTGCTTGGTGAAAATGATCTCGTTTTACACGACATTGCGCATTAAACCATGGTTGATGATGTTTTGAATTTCGACTAATTTTGGCGGGTTTATTACCGAAATTTTAGATGGCTGAATCAAAAAACACTTTATTTAATCTTTCGACTAATTCGTTAAGGTCAGTTTGAAAATTTTCATTAGTTATATCAAGCGTGTATTACTGGTTCGAAAAGTTATCAATGGTCAATTTCCTTTCAACGCTGTCAACAAATTGATCTCTTTTGTCACCAATCCAACGAATATGCTTACTAGGCACATTCGGTGAATTGTTTTTATCAAGCAAATCATCTGGTAACATCGATGAAAGATTGAATTGCAATCTACAATGAATATCGAAAAATAACGAATCAAAATCAATAACTTCAAATTCCGTAATATAGGGGAACAAATCTCCTGATACTAGTAAGTAATCAACTAGACTAGTTTTCTTTGCTAGTTGCTTTGCCTATATTTGTGTCGTTACCAATTCTGCCATTAGCAATACATGTATACAAACAATTGTTTTTACACAATTGCAAAAGTTTGTTACCATATACATTGATGCGACCTTTGTCCTCAGACGATCTTTGTAAGGGTACATTATATAAACATAAAAAATGATAGTTATATAAACACCTATCTATCTCATCTATTCCATCATAATTCAAAATTTTTGAAAGTTCATCGTCTGGTATAATATAATCACAAAGAGACCCTGATCTGGCATTAAAATCGCAAAGTAGTGCAGTTGCAGTGCTTTGATCTTTTAACGTAATTAATTCTGTTTCAATTTCACCAAAGGCATCCTTGGAGGAGTACCTTGAATTTTCGGGAGGTACATAAATACAACCAAACATAATTTTAGTTAATTGCATTGGAATATCTACTTTAACCCAAAGTACAAACTCAGAGTCAGTGTTAATAAATGTGAGAAATTTTTTTAACTTTTTTTTTTATAAATAACTGTTATACCTCCAGATTTTCGTTCAAATTTTTTTCTATTTTTTGTAAAACAATCATACCCCTTAGGCAAGTTAAGCTGATCTAAATCGTCTAGTTTTGACTCAATTTTGATAATTTACTTAATTTTTTCAGAGATCTAAATTCAGGCACCCCCGATCCTATTGAGTTACCAAATGTAGACCAAGATGCTTTAGATGATTTAAATGGTACAATTAATGGTCCAATTACAAAGGACGAGATTATGAATTGTATTAAGAAACTAAAAAGTAACAAAGCCTGTGGCGACGATATGATTATAAATGAATATATTAAATCTTCTAGTGATTTTTTAATTGATGTATATGTTGAATTGTTTAACTTAGTTTTTAGAACTGGTATTATACCAGAATCGTGGGTAATTGGCACGATCAAACCATTTTATAAGAATAAGGGAAACAAATTTGATCCAAAAAACTATAGACCAATCACAATTGTCAGTTGTGTTGGGAAATTATTCACTTCGATTTTATGTAATAGATTATCAAATTTTTCCGATGAATTTTTATTATTAAATGAAAATCAGTTTGGATTTAGAAGTGGCTATTCAACAGTCGATTGCATATTTATACTGCACTCTTTCTTTGAAATTTTGAAATTAAAAAAGAAAAAACTGTTTTGTGCATTTGTAGATTTTGAAAAAGCGTTTGACACAGTCAGAAGAGACGCATTATGGTATAAGATGTTATTGAATAACATAAATGGTCATATGTATAACATATTTCATAAGATGTATGATAATATTAAGTCATGTTTATCTTATAATGGCAATATATCAGATTATTTTTCATGCAATATTGGCCTACGACAAGGGGAAAACTTATCTCCTTTTCTGTTCTCACTTTTCTTAAATGATTTGGAAAACTTTTTTATCAACGAGAACTTGATTGGTTTGAACACTATTGAAGATTCACTCGAGGAAAAATTAGATATTTATGTTAAATTGTTCGCAATCCTCTATGCAGATGATACTGTGCTAATGGCGGAATCGGCCAAAAATCTTCAATTATTGTTAGATAAATTCCACTCATATTGTGATGTCTGGAAAATGAAAGTTAATGTAGAAAAAACAAAAATTGTAACTTTTAGTAATGGAAGACAACCCAAAAATCTCAGTTTTACATATGATAACTCTGTTATAGATATCGTTCAAGAATTCAACTATCTTGGGATCTATTTTTCACGAAATGGGACATTTAAACACTGTAGAAAACACTTAGCAGAAAAAGCTACGAAGGCAATGTATGAGGTAATCAAAAAGGGGAGAAAACATGGGTTATCTATTAGTTGTCAATTAGATTTATTTGACAAGTTAGTTAAACCGGTCTTATTGTACGGTTGTGAAATTTGGGGGTTTGGGAATAACGACATTTTGGAGAAAGTTCAATTAAAATTCTGTAAGCTTCTTCTGAACCTAAAGTCTTCTACCCCAAATTGCGTAATATATGGTGAACTTGGACGATATCCCATCAATTTAGATATTAAAGTCCGTATGGTATCATTTTGGGTGAAATTAGTATGTGGTAAACCGACTAAATTATCAGCGACCATTTATAAACTGCTGTATAAGCTGTCAAATGAAAATGATGTAAAATTTAGATGGTTAAACCATGTTGAATCTATTTTTAATGAAACGGGATGATCTTTTGTGTGGTTGTCTCAAACATGTATTAGTGACATTTGGCTAAAGAATACAATCAGAACATCACTCCAAGATCAGTTTCAACAAACATGGTTTTCAATTGTGCAAGCATGTTCGAAGACATTAAATTATCGAATTTTTAAGGATACTTTTGGGTTTGAGAACTATTTTGATATTTTAGAATTTCGTGATATTTATACCTTATGCAAATTTAGAACCATCAACCATAAATTACCCATCGAGATAGGGAGATGGACAAATATTCAGAGAGATAGACGAATTTGTAAATTTTGTAACTCTAAAGATCTTGGAGATGAGTATGATTATATTATGATGTGCACAGAGATGTCAGAAAAAAGAAACGAATGTATTGATAAAAAATATGTAAATCGTCCAAATATAATTATGTTTAAGAAAATTATGAATTTGAATATAAAATCTAAATTGAGAAAGCTGTGTACTTTCATTAGATTTATAAATTCCCATGTGTGCCCTCCTGGCTAAATACTGTCAGTATAATTGTAAATAGTGTACATATTTTGCTCTGTGTATTCATGTATTTATATGGAACGCCGTAGCTGCCTTATGTGTACTTGTTTTTAGATACGCTTATACTTTTCAATATATGCACATAGTTTTTCTATATATGCACATACTTTTTCTCTATATGCACATAGTTTACTTTATATGCACATAGTTTACTTTATATGCACATACTTTTAGTTTTTCTATATATGCACATAGTTTTTCTATATATGCACATACTTTTTCTCTATACGCACATACTTGTTCTCTATATGCACATAGTTTACTTTATATGCACATAGTTTTTCTCTATATGCACATCTGTTACTTATTCGTTTTTAATGCGCGCAGTATACGGTTGCACTTTGAATTACATCGTTTTTCAATTGTGTTCATGTCTCTGGTGGTAACAATGTGTTCTTACAGATGAAATGACCCTATTAGCGCGCATGCACCAGTTCCAGCGCTCGGTTAATACCCTGTTACTTATTCACTTATAATACGTTTGTTGTACGTTGCACCTTTTAAAAAAGGATTTTCAATTTTGTCCATGTCTCTTGTGGTAACAATGTGTTCTTAGAGATGAAATTACCCTATTAGCACGCAAGTACCCGTTCCAGCGCTCGGTAAATAACCTGTTACCTGTTATATAAAATTAAAGTATTTACATGTTTCTGCTTTTGCACATATTTTCCTTGAAGAACCCTGACAAATATGGTTGAAAATCAAATATGATGAATAAAAGAAAAAAATTTGCTCTTCTTAATGAACATTTATCATTGTCATAGAAAATTGTAGATTAAAGCAATGTCCCTATTTTTTGGTGGCAGCTTTGTGACAAGTACAGCTTTCTCTTAAATGTTAAATTTACTATTCTAATAAATTCAAACTCTGAATGTTTACACTGCCATTACACATGGAATATTTAAACAAAATCATCCAAAACGTACAAACAAAAATAATTCTGAATATACTACACTACACATAAAAAGTATTACAAACGTATTATAAGCGAATAAGTAACGAATAGGTAACAGGGTATTAACCGAGCGCTGGAACGGGTACATACGCAGTAATAGGGTTATTTCATCTCTAAGAACACATTGTTACCACCTGAGACATGGACATAATTGAAAATCCTTTTCTAAAAGGTGCAATGTACAACAAACGTATTATAAGTGAATAGGTAACGAATAGGTAACAAATAGGTAACAGGGTATTAACCGAGCGCTGGAACGGGTACATACGCGCTATTAGGGTCATTCAATCTCTAAGATCACATTGTTACCACCAGAGACATGAACACAATTGAAAATCCTTTTCTAAAAGGTGCAACGTACAACAAACGTATTATAAGTGAATAGGTAACGAATAGGTAACGAATAGATAACAGGGTGTCAACCGAGCGCTGGAACGGGTACATGCGCGCTAATAGGGTAATTTCATCTCTAAGAACACATTGTTACCACCAGAGACATGAACACAATTGAAAATCCTTTTCTAAAAGGTGCAACGTACAACAAACGTATTATAAGTGAATAGGTAACGAATAGGTAACGAATAGATAACAGGGTGTCAACCGAGCGCTGGAACGGGTACATGCGCGCTAATAGGGTCATTTCATCTCTAAGAACACATTGTTATACACCAAGAGACATGGGCACAATTGAATTTTTTTTTTAAAAGGTGCAACGTACAACAAACGTATTATAAGTGAATAAGTAACAGGGTATTAACCGAGCACTGGAACGGTTGCAATCGCGCTTATAGGGTCATTTCATCTGTAAGAACACATTGTTACCACCAGAGACATGAACACAATTGAAAAAACGATTTAATTCAAAGTGCAACCGTATACTCCGCGCATTAAAAACGAATAAGTAACAGATGTGCATATAGAGAAAAACTATGTGCATATAAAGTAAACTATGTGCATATAGAGAACAAGTATGTGCGTATAGAGAAAAAGTATGTGCATATATAGAAAAACTATGTGCATATATAGAAAAAGTATGTGCATATAAAGTAAACTATGTGCATATAAAGTAAACTATGTGCATATAGAGAAAAAGTATGTGCATATATAGAAAAACTATGTGCATATATTGAAAAGTATAAGCGTATCTAAAAACAAGTACACATAAGGCAGCTACGGCGTTCCATATATTTATGTCTGTATTATTGATATCATGTAGTGTCTGTATACCATTGTAATTGCAAAGGTTTGACAGAATAAAGATTATTAGTTACATAGTGTGCTAGTGACCTAATACGGTATATATGGGGTCAGTAAATTCCATATGGGGTGAGAGCGAACCATTACTAACCGTGTATGAAATAAGCCCCACCCCTTCTTACCTAATATGGAATATAAAGGGACTTAACTCCACTACTAACCGTGTATGAGATAAGCCCCGCCTCCCTACTAACCTAATATCAAATATACACGGTTTGCACGCGGACGCTTTTAACCAATCATATTCCTGGAAATGTATAGGAGGTAAGATAAATATATATACTCAATACATACAAAAATGTCATTTAGTTCAATCAAATCAGTAAATTCTTTAAATATTAATCGATTTTTGTAGGCCACATACATTTAAGCATGAAATATTTAATGAGTGAGAATTGTTACATATACTGGGTTTAAAGTTCAACTGCCCTCTTGTTTGCCTGTCCTACATGTGGCGGGGACGGCCAAAACCTGCTCTTGATTCGTCTCGTGACCCAAAGTGCTCCCTTAGAAATTGACTGCCTTATTGAGATGGATACATGTTGTCTTGCGAAGAGTGGCTGGGTACATTGGATGTATTTTTCTGAGTTTCAATTACATCCTCAGGATATATTCGGTGACCATTGACGTATAGCTTGTCTTCCTTAAGACGTTTATCAATCGACGGTAAAGCATCAAGATGTGACAATTTTGTATAAATGTCATTTAATATAGATTCTACACAGATTTGTGTATTTTGTGCGTTCGAAATTTTGGGGGAGGGTTGATCGGAGAAAACCAATTTCTGTTAAATTAAAAAAAAATCATAGTTTATATAAGAATATAGCAGAGGGTCCTTGTGATGATTTAAGATTGTGCATATTACACAAAAATATATTATAAGGACTTTAAGAGCTACTGCAACGGTTCTGCGGGTACGACATTGTTGTTTTTGTCACAAATCGTATCAGTTGGTATATATTGTAATAAAAAGTTTGATTTATTGATCGATTGATTAAAACACAATACACTAATAATTCAAACAATTTACAATCCAGTAGTGTAATAGATTTACAGAAATAGGTTTAATATGTATTTAATATTGGGGATTCCCAATCTATTTTTTGGCAATTCATTAGAAAGAATTGTTAAATTTAGAAAATAGCTTATAAAAGAATATAGAAGTGATAATCAATCTTTTTTGGTTAAAATATAAAAAATAATACGTGTATTGGTTGATTATTGGTGTTGAACCACTTTCAGCACTTTAGGCTACACAGCTACTTTTGTATAGGTACTTTTTCTGTACTGGAAATTCACTTTTAATATTTAGTACTATTTCTTTACTTTAAAACTATTGTAATATTTAGGTACTTGTATTTTAATTACAGTACTTGATTTGTACTAAATATTTTGGTACAGAAATAATACAATATTCCATGTTTGAAATCATAACTTTAAGAGATTTGAAATAGAAAAACTTTCAAAATGCTGAAAATGTAACAGTAGTAACAAAAAATCTGTAGTACCTAAATTTCAAGTAAAAAAAAGTACTGTAAAATACAGATACCTAAATATTACAATAATTTTAGAGTAATAAAATAGTACTGAATATTAAAAGTAAATTTTCAGTACTACACATTTTTAGTACAGAAATAGTACCAATGCAAAAGTAGCTGTGTATATAAAAGAGGCCAGTTTTTTTGTTGGTGAAGGAAGACGGAGTGCCTGGAGAGAACCAAAAACTTTTGTAGGAAAACTGAAATCCTAGTCAATTGAAATTTTAGTCGATAACACATGCAACGTGCAGGGATCGACCTTACAACATTAGTGTAAACAGGTCCTGTGATACAGTAGATGGACTACCTACACCACCTCAAAAGAATAAGTGAAAAATAGGCCAAAAACGAAGAATAAAGAGAAAAATTTAAAGAATAAACAATCAAACACCCCCTCCAGACCCGCATAAACATAGACGCGGAACCGTAACACAAAGTTGGGGTCTTTATGAAGATTTAAGATGTGTGCATATTGCACATTTTCAAAAAAATATTACAAGGACTTTCAGAGCTACCGTAGCGGTTCCTCGGATATGATAACACAATACAATTAATCATGCATGACATCAACAAGAAAATATATGACTATCAATAACTACCTAGCAGGCTGGTGTGTCAATGTGGTACAACGGGTAAGCGTACTTTAGCAATTTCTGAAACCGAAAACCATAATTATTCACACTAACAGGGGCGAATCCAGAAAGAAAGAAAGATCAAAGAAAGTCGAGGGATGAAATTGTTTGTAATGGTAAAAATGCCAAACTATGACTTTATGCAAAAAAGATGTTAATTTTTCCTGTCAAACATCTACGAATCTTCCATGTGTTGCAGTGCAGCTGGGTAAGTTCCATGCGTTGTCCGATATGCATATTCTTTTCTACCTTGTCATCACTGTCATTTTCTGCATAAGGAAAATTTAATATCTGTACCAAATAAGGAATATGACCGGTTTTTTTTAAATTTGGTAGTAAGACGTGGTTCTAAACAATTATAAATTGACACTGGTGGTTTTTTTTTTATGTTGGGTGCTGTTTAACTTTAATGTGTTACAAAAAGAATGTTTTATTTTCCTGGAAATCATTACAAATGGATAATATTTAATTTAATGATGTTAAGTTACATTGCGAAGTTTATCTCTGATTTATTTACTTGTTACCAAATGAATGTAGATGAAAAATTGGTGTCATTCATAACAATGAAACATAATCCACATGATATATGCGACCATTCTTATAGAAATTGATATTATACTTTTTAAAACCATTTTTATCAATTTTCAGATTCCATTGTCTTAAGTTTCCGTATAATTTAGCCCCTCGACTTGAGCCTACCCATTTGTTCCGATAACACCCCATACAACAATCAAATTATACTTTTATCGCCATTCATAACTCTTAACAGAACAATTAACAGACCGGGTTTTATACATCCGACCCATTAACAGACCAGGTTTTTAATAAAAATTATGTCACCAACATACAGATTTTTGTGTAGATTTTTCACATAATGATATATTAATATGGTTAACAAATATAATGGCTGTCTTTTTTCGATTTTCAAAATGTTGCATGCAAGTAAATTCAACTAACCTGTCATTTTGTGTAAATTTTGTGTGTGTAAAATGTGTATAAATTCAGTAACCCCGCCTTTTCATTTGATAGATCGTTTATCGACGCTAGATAAAAAATACACTGCTGTAATCAGTACACTGAATTGTTTTGCCATACATGAAAAGTTTTGATGATAAAAATATATTTAAAAAGTTATCAATATACAATAAATCAATCTGACCTTGCAATGGTTTTCTCGATAACACCCGATTAACAGACTGCAGGCGCGGATCCAGAAGGGGGGGGGGGGTCCGGGGGTTGGAACCACCCTTTTTTTTGGACGATCTATGCATTTGAATGGGGACATGCAATTGGAACCACCCTTTGTCCTGGGTTAGGAGCCCCCCTTTTTAAAATGGCTGGATCCGCCCCTGGACTGTTTGCCAAAATCCGATTAACAGACCAAACGCCCATATAGCCGCATACTCTATATAAAATAACCGACCAATCTCTCGGTTAGCCGAGTGACGACCGTGTACTATGTGTATTCAAAGATAGACAACTCGAAATAGTATCAATGATACTTATGGTGGTCTTGGTTTTGTTTTATACGCTTTGACAAGTCTCCTTGAGCCTTCTTTGATTGTGTCGATTTCAAAGAGCTGATATATATATTTTTGTACCATACAAAGGCCACCATTTTTGTAAATTATGTTTTAATATTTCATAACTGATTTTAAATGGTCTGGTCTGTCCTTATCCATCCAATTTTACAATAGCTATCACAGTTTTGAACTCACCTGGCTTTTCTCATCACTTGACGCCCGTCGTCCGTCGTCGTCCGTCGTCGTTTACTTTTCCAAAAATCTTCTCCTATGAAACTACTAAGCCAAACTTAACCAAACTTGGCCACAATCATCATATCTAGTTTAAAAGATAGAAATAAACTGTAAACAGCAATAATGTTCTGCAAAGTACATGTAAGATATACAAAAAAGCAACAACAAATGACCAAAATTGTCAATCGACCCTATAAGGAGTTATTGCCCTTTATAGTTGATTTTTAAAAAATTTTCATCAATTTTGTAATCTTTTACAAAAATCTTCTCCTTTGAAACTACTGAGACAAATGTAACCGAACTTGGCAATAATCATTCTCGGGGTATCTTGTTATAAAAATGTGTTCGATGACCCTGCCTGACAACCAAGATGGCCCAAAGAACTAAAAATAGAACATAGGGGTGAAATGCAGTTTTTGGTTCATATCTCTGAAACTAAAATATTTAGAGCAAATCTGACACAAGGGTTAAAATGTTTAACAGGTTTGGATTTATCAGCCGTCAATTTTTTAGGCGAATTAGACAACCCTTTGTTGGGTTGCTGGCCCTGAATTGGTAATTTTAATTTGTGCAGTTTTTGGTTATTATCTTAAATATTATTATAGTATCTAATATCTCAAAGTATACCAACATCGTGCGCTACGTCATAGTATATAATACTATTAATAAATGTGCATTTCATAATAAATATAATATTATTTATGATTTTAACCTTATTTTACATGATTTCCAAAACAACAGTAAATACAGGTGAGCGACACAGGTTCTGTGGAGCTTCTAGTTTTTATATTCGTGTAGTCAATCTAGAATTTGAAGCGTGACAGGACGTATTAACTACAGAAGTTGCAATATTAATTAATTAGAGCAAGAACTCATTCACAATAGTTAAACATAAATTGTAATGTTAAAGAAACATGGTGTTAATGTCTTTAGCGCCTATCAGTATCTGCAATCATTCTTTCCAGAGGTCCTGAAAAGGCAGGAGATATTTGGCCATTGGTATAAACACGCACTAATCAATAAACCAATTGAATGGGTATCAACAAATATTTGTTTTTTTTTCACTTGTGTTCAAGTTTTTATACTTTAATCTTAGAGGTAAGTGCTTTTCATTCCTGTTATAGTTTGTTTGTATACATAACTTTTAAAGTCTACATAGTTTAACTAGAGGCTCTAAAGAGCCTGTGTCGCTTACATTGGTCAACAAAGGACACAGATGGATTCATGATAAATAATGTTTTGGTGATGGTGATGTGTTTTTAGATCTTACTTTACTTAACATGCTTGCTGCTTACAATTATCTCTATCTATAATGAATTTAGCCCAGTAGTGTCAGTGGAAAATGTAAGTGAAAATCTACAAATTTTATGAAAATTGTTAAAAATTGACTATGAAGGGCAATAACTCCTTAGGGGGTCAATTGACCATTTTGGTCGTGTTGACTTATTTTTAGGTCTTACTTTGCTGTACATTATAGCTGTTTACAGTTTTCTCTATCTATTATAGTATTCAAAGTAATAACCCAAAAACAGCAAAATTTCCTTAAAATTACCAATTCAGGGGCAGCAACCTAACAATTGGTTATCCGATTCATCTGAAAATTCCAGGGCAGATAGATTTTTACCTAATAAACAATTTTACATCCTGTCAGATTTGCTCTAAATGCTTTGGTTTTTGAGTTATAAGCCAAAAAACTGCATTTTACCCTTATGTTCTATTTTTAGCCATGGCGGCCATCTTGGTTGGTTGGCCGAGTTACCGGACACTTTTTTAAACTAGATACCCCAATGATGATTATGGCCAAGTTTGGTTTAAATCAGCCCAGTTGTTTTAGAGGAGAAGATTTTTCTAAAAGATTACTAAGATTTACGAAAAATGGTTAAAAATTTACTATAAAGGGCAATAACGCCTAAAGGGGTCAACTGACCATTTTGGTCGTGTTTGAATTATTTGTAAATCTTACTTTGCTGAACATTATTGCTGTTAACAGTTTATCTCTATCAATAATAATATTCAAGACAATAACCAAAAACAGCAAAAATTCCCTAAAATTACCAATTCAGGGGCAGCAACCCAACAACGGGTTGTCGGATTCATCTGAAAATTTGAGGGCAGAAAGATCTTGACCTGACAAACAATTTTATCCCATGTCAGATTTGCTCTAAATGCTTTGGTTTTTGAGTTATAAGCTAAAAACTGCATTTTACCCCTATGTTCTATTTTTAGCCATGGCGGCCATCTTGGTTGGTTGGCCGGGTCACGCCACAAATTTTTTAAACTAGATACCCCAATGATGATTGTGGCCAAGTTTGGATTAATTTGGCCCAGTAGTTTCAGAGGAGAAGATTTTTGTAAAAGTTAACGACGACGGACGACGACGACGACGACGACGACGGACGACGGACGACGGACGACGGACGCCAAGTGATGGGAAAAGCTCACTTGGCCCTTCGGGCCAGGTGAGCTAAAAAGGGAGGGTCGATAGTTAAGAAATAATTCGTAAACAGTCACAAATTTTTACTTGTCAAGAGTCGTGAATTATATTATTTCACTAAGGCTATATTTTGTTACATTGTTATGTTTTTAAGTTTTGTTTTGTTATTAGGAGAAATGAGGGTTGGTGTTGGATCTTTTATGGTCAATGTTTAATTCATTTTATGATTTTCGACTTTGGGCGATTTTGAGGTTGATCTAATAAAAAGTAAAATAACAAAAATACCAAAACCCAAAGAAGATTTAAATCGGAAAGTCCATTATCAAATGGCAAAATCAAATGCTCAAACACTTCAAACGGATGGAAAACAACTGTCATATTCCTTACTTTGTACAGGCATTTCTTTATGTAGTTAATTGTGGAATAAAACTGATTTTATCGGTACGTATAGCTTAACCTATCACTCACCTGTCACATAAAAGACACCTTTGCTATCGTTGATTACTGTAATACAACGTTGACGAGAAGATGTCTGCTGATTATTTTATTCCGTTGAGTTGCTGTCTCATTTACGTATATCTCATGTTTGAAAAAAATAACACACAAAGCAATCGCACGTTCACGAAGTACTGGTTTATAATTGCTTGAACTAAACGATCCTGTACTCGGTATGAATTGTGTATTCAAAAGATAATTATATGATGTCCAACTTGTCTCTTTCTATTTAAAATCATATCTTCCATCCGGTCTTTGCTCTGTAATATATCCGTTCGACGTCACTTGTTAAACAAATTTTTACGCAGTTGTTTTAGAATTATTTGAATGAACTGGTTTATTTCTTTTAAGACTACTGCTCTACTAGCAATATTGTCCTGAAAGTACATCGTATTTTTAGCTCACCTGGCCCGAAGGGCCAAGTGAGCTTTTCCCATCACTTGGCGTCCGTCGTCCGTCGTCGTCGTCGTCCGTCGTCGTCCGTCGTCCGTCGTCGTCCGTCGTCGTTAACTTTTACAAAAATCTTCTCCTCTGAAACTGCTAGCCCAAATTAAACCAAACTTGGCCACAATCATCATTGGGGTATCTAGTTTAAAAAATGTGTGGCGTGACCCGGCCAACCAACCAAGATGGCCGCCATGGCTAAAAATAGAACATAGGGGTAAAATGCAGTTTTTGGCTTATAACTCAAAAACCAAAGCATTTAGAGCAAATCTGACATGGGGTAAAATTGTTTATCAGGTCAAGATCTATCTGCCCTCAAATTTTCAGATGAATCGGACAACCCGTTATTGGGTTACTGCCCCTGAACTGGTAATTTTAGGAAATTTTTGCTGTTTTTGGCTATTATCTTGAATATTATTATAGATAGAGATAAACTGTAAACAGCAATAATGTTCAGCAAAGTAAGATTTACAAATAAGTCAACATGACCAAAATGGTCAGTTAACCCCTTTAGGAGTTATTGCCCTTTATAGTCAATTTTTAACCATTTTTCGTAAATCTTAGTAATCTTTTACAAAAATCTTCTCCTCTGAATTTACTGGGCCAAATTAATCCGAACTTGGCCACAATCATCTTTGGGATATCTAGTTTAAAAAATGTGTGGCGTGACCCGGCCAACCAACCAAGATGGCCGCCATGGCTAAAAATAGAACATAGGGGTAAAATGCAGGTTTTTGGCTTATAACTCAAAAACCAAAGCATTTAGAGCAAATCTGACATGTGGTAAAAGTGTTTATCAGGTCAACATCTATCTTGTCTTGAAATTTTCAGATGAATCGGATAACCTGTTGTTGGGTTGCTGACCCTGAATTGGTAATTTTAAGGAAATTTTGCTGTTTTTGGTTATTATCTTGAATATTATTATAGATAGAGATAAACTGTAAACAGCAATAATGTTCAGCAAAATAAGATTTACAAATAAGTCAGCATGACCAAAATGGTCAGTTGACCCCTGAAGGAGTAATTGCCCTTTATAGTCAATTTTTAACCATTTTTTCGTAAATCTTAGTAATCTTTTACAAAAATCTTCTTCTCTGAAACTACTGGGCCAAATTAAACTAAACTTGGCCACAATCATCATTGGGGAAACTTGTTTAAAAAATGTGTGGCGTGACCTGGCCAATCAACCAAAATGGCTGCCACGGCTAATAATAGACCATAGGCGTAAAATGCAGTTTTTGGCTTATAACTCAAAAACCGAAGCATTAAGAGAAAATCTGATAGGGTTTAATTGTTTATCAGGTCAAGATCTATCTGCCCTGATGTTTTCACATGGATCAGACAACTCGTTGTTAGGTTACTGTCCTGAATTGGTAAATTTAAGGAAATTTTGCCGGTTTTTGTTATTATCTTGAATATTATTATAGATAGAGATAAACTGTAAACAGCAATAACGTTCAGCAAAATAAGATCTACAAATAAGTTCATGACCAAAATAGTCAATTGACCCCTTAAGGAGTTATTGCCCTTTATAGTTAATTTTTAACATATTTCATAAATGTTTGTAAATTTTTAGAAAAATATTTTCCACTGTAATTACTGGGCCAATTTCATTATAGATAGAGATAATTGTAGCAACAAGAATGTTTAGTAAAGTAAGATCTACAAACACATCACTTAATCACCAAAACACAATTATGTCATGAATTTATCCATGTCCATTGTTTAATATGCACAAGACCAAGGTGAGCGACACAGGCTCTTTAGAGCCTCTAGTTAAATATTATTATTTCTTTTATTTTTTTGCTTCTTCGATCCCCTTTTAATATCCTCTTACTGACTTTTTTATAAAGCATATGGTATACACCAAAGTAAAATATTAAATGAATCTTGACCAACACTTTGGTATGTGGTTTGCTTGTTGTTGAAGGCCTGTAGTTGCGAAAAATCCAAGTTTTTTGGTCTCTGGTAGATAGTTGTTACACGGTGCGGAAAGACTCGGAGAGAAGAAAGACAATGTTAGGAATGGCTTCATATTAACAGAATATGGAAAGCGATAAAGTTTGTTTCATAAGCAGTTGCTCTTCAACTTTTCACTTGTTTGACTTTTTAAATATTTTGTTATGAGCGTCACTGAAGAGTTTTATGTAGACGAAACGCGCGTCTGGCTTACTTCATTATAATCCTGGTACCTATGATAACTATTGACAACATTTTCTATTTTTGTTTTTCTTTATCTTATTTGCTGATTATATTTAAATACAGTCCGAAATTAATAACTTTGTCAAAAATTAAGTAGAAGATGTCATTTGACTAAGAGTGTACACATACATTTATATTGATTTTCTGTCTTGTACGGTTTTGGTTTGCATATTTGTAGATATGAATGACTTGTCAAACATTAATTTTATCGCTGGGATCTACAGGACCCACTATGATTTTTTACTGAATTTTATTTTTTTTTAAATATCAAAGCATCAATATATTAATCGTCAACTAAACTCCAAATTTACCATATCTCTTTATTCTCCCTATTATTGATTTCCATTGAATTAGCAATAGTTTTAAAATATTTAATAAGTTTAAAACCAACGATACTTGTTTATACACCTCCAAAATGGGTATGGAAATTTCTAGACGGTTTGCCTTATGAAGTAGTGATCTGTTTGTATTGTTGGGAAGCACAGAATAATGAAAACAGCCGTATATTTTTTTAATGTTATGCCACTGTCAAGAGAGACGTTTAGTTAGCTATAAAACCAGGTTTTATCCAAAATTTACTTCATCAGGAAATGCATGTACCAATTCAGGTACATGAAATTATTGTCCATTCATTTGAAGGGTATCACCAGCCCAGTAGTCAACACTTCTGTGTTGACATGAATATCAATAATGTAGCTGGTACCCTTGATAACTATTAGATTTCATTTTGTCATTTTTTAAAGGACTTTTCATTTTGAATTTCTCTTGAAGTTCGATATTTTTTGTTATTTTACTTTGTTTATGTTCAATGTTGGCCACGCTCATCATTATCATGAATACCTAACAACGACCGTACTGCGACATGGCTTAGATCTGTACGATCCGCAGTATGATCGTCAACATTTTCATTTTTTTCACAGATCGTAGTGCGATCGTCGCCTAGAGGGACTGCGGTATTATTGGACACTTGTTTGACTTCAGTGGCAGATCCAGCAATTTTCATCAGAGGGTGACTGACTGTCATACAAGGAGCCTACTATATTCATGTTTCAGTGATTCACTATATAAGTAACACAATTTCCCCAACAAAAAGGTGAAGCGTTCCCCGCACTCCTGGTTACCGCCTATGGAGATTAAACATACTAAAACACACCCGCGAATTTAAAAAGCAATGTACTTTTTATTTCATCTAATATGTATGTTCATACAGAAAAGACGAAAAAATGTCATGGCCCCCGAAAAACCTATGATAATTATGTGTAATTTAAACAGTCTTAAACGTTTGTCCGATGACGGAAACCGTATCCGAAACCCTTTAGGATTTTCGTTTTTCTTCAAAAATAACCCAAGCGAAATAATCATCAACATGGATGACAAATAAGACTATGCAAGGTACCTATAGGACACAAATGCATAATTGTCAATTTATTGTGGAAATCAGAATTGTGTATGAGTTGCAAAAATGGAAACACAATCCTGTCAAATAGTTATCAAAGGTACTAGGATTGTAGTTTAATACGCCAAACTCGCGTTTCGTCTACATAAGACTCATCAGATTCCTGAGTTGTCAGAGATATATAACTCCTTGAAATGTAAACTCTTAACATTTTATAGATATAAGATGTGGTATGAATACCACTGAGATTTTTTATTCTTCATGTAAATGTTATAGTTTAACCAGAGACTGGTATAACTTATATATTTACGAGATACGAAAATTGCTCCCCCCCCCCCCCCAACCCAAAAAAAAAATTAAAAAATAACAACAACAATTGAACAATAAAGAAATATTTAATATAAAATATACAACTTACACATTTAACATAATAATGCTGAACAAAAATAACACAAAGCAATCAAGAAGGAAAATATTTTTGTATATGAAAATAATAAGAATATATATTACAAAATTATTATTTTTTGCAATTGAGCACACACCACAACATCAATCTTTGAACAAAATTACAAGCTCCTACACACACGCTCACCTCTATTTTATTTTTATTTTTTTATTTTTCTTTTATATATTTTTTTCTTCATTGTTTTAGCTGGCATTTGTAAGCACACACAGTTGTACAAGTGGACGATCCAAAATCTAAAAATAACACACACACAATATTATCCTCATCATACATTTTTTAAACTCACAAACATGCTGATCTCTGAGTATTTTTTTTATTTTTTTTTTTAACACAAGTTTTATCATTAGCACAAAAACCATTCAAAGAAATACACGCACATGTCCTAATTTGTTTTTCTTGTATTTTTTTGCAGATACTTTATACTTAATACATCTACACAATGTATCAGTTGAAAAAATATGTATTTCTTTTCTTCTTTTTTTCAGGCAAAAAATAATAATACTATGAACAAATTCCTACGTACCCCACCCTCCCCCTTTCCCACACACACAAGCTCATCCTAATTTAAATTTTGTTCTATCCTTTAACATCCAAAGAGTTGAACAAAAATCATACTTGAAACAAATTACAAGACACACACACACACAATAACTCATCCTTGATATTTGATTTTTTTTGTTTTTTTTTAATTTTTAAGTATTTTTTTGACACCCAGATAGCTCCATGAATATTCCTACTTAAAACAAATAAGACACACACACACACACACATACCATCCTTAATATTGATTTTTTTTCAAATTTTCATTGATTTTTTTTAATTCTTTTTTAACACCCACATAGCTCAATGAATAATCATACTTAAAAAATTACAAGACACAGACACACACAAACATAACTCGTTCTTATTAATATTATTTTTTGAATTTTTCAGTGATTATTTAATTATTTTTTTTTAATCTTTTTTAACACCCACACAGATGCATGAACAATAATACTTAAAACAAATAAAACGATACACACAATATATATAAACTCATTCTTATTAATATCATTTTTTTGGGGTATTTTTCAGTGATTTTTTAAACATTTCTTAATTTTTTTTATAACCATACAGTAGCATGAACAATCATACTAAAAACAAATTGAAATAAAATACAGATATAATGTGTCAGTAATAAGCGTTTTCTATTAAAAAAATAAGGACAAATGCCTCCCTAGTAATTAAAGAGTATACAGAAAATAAAAATAAGGACCCACAATATAGATCCTTATTATACATGTAACAATAATAAAACACATACACACTAACCTTTTTTTTTTAATTTTAAAATTATTTTCTTTTTGTTTGTTTTTTAAAGTTCACATCAATATGTGATCTCTTTTGATTTATTTTTTCTTTTTCTTTTCTATTCTTTTTACATAGCTATGCACATCCGCAACAAATTAATATGTCGATGGATGACATATATCTTGATTCTTTTCTCTTTCCTGAAACATGAAAAACACTTATTATTTTATGTTAAAGTGTCAAAAGCGGGAAAATCTCCTGGTTGTGATGAAATTCCGATGGAGATGTATAAAAATCAGACAGCTATAAACGCCCTTACTCAAGTGTTCAACATTTGTTATAATACAGGAATGATACCGGAGCTATGGAGTAGAGGAATAATCACCCCGATACCGAAGAGTTCGACTTCCGACCCTCGGGACCCGATGTCTTACAGAGGAATAACATTGGCGCCAACTTCATATAAACTGTATTGCGGACTACTGAATTCAAGATTAACTGTAAAACTTGATGAGCTAAATTTTATACATGATGAACAAAATGGTTTTAGATCTAATCGTAGTACCATTGATCATTTGTCAACAATTACAAGTATTATTGAAACAAGAAAAATGTGTAAAATGTCAACTTTTGCAGCTTTTATTGATTTCAAAAAAGCATATGATACTGTAAACAGATTTTTATTATTTTGTAAACTTGAGTCAATAGGAATTAGTAGTAAAATGTTGAATGCTTTAAAATCTTTATATCATAAAGTACAGTCATGTGTGAAAGTTAATGGGAATTTAACCCAATGGTTTGATGTTCAATGTGGTTTAAAACAAGGGTGTGTGTTATAGCCCATTTTATTCAATATTTTTATTAATAATTTAGTAGATGAAGTTAAAAGTTTAAATGTTGGTATTCTGATAGAGGAAGAGAAAATATGTATTTTGCTCTATGCTGATGATATTGTTTTACTTGCTGAAAATGAATCAGACTTACAGATGCTCTTAAATGTTTTACATATGTGGTGTCATAAAAATGATATTAGTGTTAATATGAGTAAATCTAAGATTATTCATTTTAGACCACCTTCTTTTCCAAGGTCTATTTCTACATTTATGCTGGGTAATGATAATATTGAAATTGTAATGCAATATACTTACCTTGGTTTACATCTTACAGAATTTTTAAATTATGATTTAATGGCAAAAGCTATTGCCAAGTCGGCAAGTAGAGCTCTTGGGTTATTGATCGCAAAATGTAAATCAAATGGTGGTTTTTGTTACTCTACTTATACAAAGCTTTTTGACACACTTGTATGGTCAGTCATCGATTATGGTGCTTCAATATGGGGAACAAGAGAATTCTCTTGCATAAATGCCGTTAAAAACAGAGCGATGAGATTTTTTATGGGTGTAGGAAAGTATACACCAAACTTATCTCTGTATGGTGATATGGGCTGGATTCCATGCAATGTAAAGCAATGGACAGCTGTTTTTAGATTATGGTCCAGATTTTGTAAAATGGACAATGATAGATTGAACAAAAGAGTATTTATGTGGTCATATAAGTATGGAAATAAGCCAATTAAAAACTGGTGCTTCAGAGTGATGACTAAGTTTAAAGAGTATAATCTTGAACCATATTGTAACTGTGATATATTGTTAACTAAAAATGTAATTAAGGATATAGAATGCTTAAAGCATTTGATTTATATAAAACTGAATGGCATAATAAGTTGGTTTCGAATGAATATGCCAAACTTCGTACTTATAAATTATTTAAAACAGAATTTAAGGTAGAAAATTACATTTGTAAAACTATTGCAGGGAAATATAGAAGTGCTTTTGCAAAATTTTGCTGTGGTGTTGCGCCCCTAAAAATTGAAACGGGCCGGTATCAGAACTTACCTATTAATGAAAGAATATGTTTTAGTTGTAATGATACCATTGAAGATGAGAAACATGTAATTTTGAAATGTCCACTATATGCAGATTTTCGTGCTGTGTTGTTTAGTCATGCTAATTCTTTCTGTCATGATTTTAATAGTATGTCAGATGACGATAAATTTGTATTTTTATTTAGTGATGAAAATGTTTACTTTTATACTGCCAAAATCTGCTATGATATTTTACTGAAAAGAAAATGTTTATTATATTCTTAACATTTGTATACTTTTAATTTGTTTTATGTTACTCTTAACATCTGTATACTTTTTATTTGTTTTATGTTTTATGTATGTATATATATATATGTAATGTATATACCATTTTTATAGTCTCTCATAACTCTTTTTAGAGTGGCTCTTGTTTTATATAATGGAAATTGTAATATTATGTAAATGTTTTATAAGAGGTGAGACTCAAATAAAATATTGTCTTGTCTTGTCTTGTCCTGTCTATGTTAATCTACAAAATGTATTGAAATTAAAGAAACTTCATAAAAATGAATAGTACGAAACTGGTTGTTTAAGTGACAAAACAAAGTCGGTAACACTAATTGTTTTTACCTCAGTTTTCATCTGAATACATATATATATATACAGCTGTTATTTATTCATGATGGACGGATACGGTTGTTAACCGCCACGCCAGGTGGAGTTAAAATGCAGATTCAAGGGGATAGTTTAATAAATATAAATCCTGTATTGCACTAGATGATGCAAGTTCACAACCAAATACCAATCTCCTCCCTGGCATAATAACAAGATATTCAGTGACATAGAAAGTATGAGTTGTGATATGATGTTCAATTCACTGACACCTGTCCGTGAGTGGATCGAACATGGTAAAATCTAACCTCACGTCTCACTTTAATTGACATATGACCTTTTGATCGTTTAATAACTGACCCCACGACTCAAATGGAGAATAAAATTCTACAACCCCTATAAAGACACATACAAATTATCATGATATTCTTTCTATTATTTGAAATAAACTAATTAAAAGACAAAAAAAAAATATATATAGTTCTATTACCTTCTTTATAATTTTTCTCTTTTATTTCCTTCTTATATTTGGAAGACCCAGACTTCTGAAATTAAATATCGTTAAAATATACAATAAATTTCAATAGTATACTTTAAAGGGGTTTACTTCTGTGTTGACATGACTTATCATTGATTCAATTCCAATTATAAATTAACTGTTTACAAATTTTGGGAATATTATTTGGCTTTTCTACATCAGGAATTGCTGTATTTGATAAAACGTTTAGGAATTTTTGGTCCTCAATGCTCTTCAACTTCGAACTTCATTTGGCCTTTTTAACTTATTTTAATTTAAGCGTCACTGAGGAGTTTTTTTACAGACGAAACGTGCGTCTTGCGCTAATACCAAAATGTGAATCCTTGTATATATTTTTTTATGATGAATTTATCACAGAACTGAGAATAATGGTCTGCAGAATAAGGAATACAAAAGAAGGGTCAATTAATTTTAGAACAGAAAAAGGGTCAAATAATTTATGAACAGACAATATTTTGGTTCATAAAATTTAACCATAACGAATAAATTAATAGTAAAACTAATAAAGAAAAGAGAAAATGACATAAACAAATTAAAAGACACGAAGACCCCCGCCCCAACAACATCGTTTCCATCCATATTTAGACCGTCTCTTTCGAGATTTAGCGTGAGGACAGACCAGGGTATACCGTCAGATGAGGTTTTAGTATTTTTCAAAAGGCGGAGGGGATACAAATAACAAACCAACAGAAACCCGCAGTCAACACTGAAAACATGATGTGAAAGTACACAAACTTTAATGTTTGACCTTAAAGGGGGTCATGACCTCTGACCTTCCCTTACTGTTCAATAGGAAATTACAACAATATCTCTGTTTTTGTATTAATTAACTGTTAGTGAAAAAAATTGAAATCGAATAACATAATCGATGAACAATATGAATGGTCTGTTACAGTATTTTTTTAATATACATGTAACGAACCTTTTGAAAGAATAAATATATTTTAAATATGTACGTGGCGGAAGAATTTTATCGTATGATAATTCTATTAATATAACAATAGAATTGTAACAGGTTTTATGAACCCGAGTGTATTTAAATACGGTGGACTCGATTTGAAATTATCGATAAGGGCGTTGACCATTCGCATGTACACACGTAGTTTTTGTTAGTTATGCTTAAGCACATATATATTCGAAAACAGTATTAAATACTTTTTGTAACATTTTTTGATTGTTTTTTGTAAATTGTTGAGGCAACCTTTTTTAGTTTATTTAAACAGAGGACTTATTCTGAGATGTGGACTGTATTTACACAATTACAAACATTTGTAATTTGTTATCATTTGATAAACATGTATTGAAATTATTTTATATTATATAAAAAAGAATGGTCATCGTGCCTGACAAGTTCTAAAACTAGTGTTTTAGTTATTTATATTATGAATGAGATATGAAACAGATTGGGCCGAGTTATATAGAAATTATATAGTCTAGTACATAAATAATTTATGTTCGTTTGAACGAAGAGAATTTAGAAAATAAAATACTTTACCTTTTGGCTTAATTAATTAACCTACCTTTCGGAAAAATAAATTACGTACCCTTACAGAAGTTAAAAAATACTACCTTTCTGAAGAATGAAATACCTTACCTTTCTGAAGTATCCAATCAGTCTAAATCTGAAAGACAATCCGACTTTTGCTTTTTGTTCTTGCTCTGTAAAAGTAAAAGAATAATATTTGATAAAGGTACCAGGATTACCATTAAATACGCCAGACGTGCGTTTCGTCTACAAAAGACTCACCAGTGATGCACTCATATCAATATAGTCTCTATAGCTTAGTATTTAGAGCACTTTATTTTGATCATTTTTACCATTATTCTCTATTCCGTAATCCCATTCAGACCTTTGTAATAGATGGCCTCTTTCAATGCAATGTAAAGTTCATCTCATATCAAAGAGGCTTTTGGTGGTGTTAACAGCTAGAACAGACACAAAACATATAATATAAATATGATAAAGAGAAATAATGAATTAGGGACATATTCTAGACAATTATCAAACTTCTATTTATATGTTTCGCCCTTCGTTCCTCTCTTGAATTGAAAAACAAATTTCGCAGAACGAGTAAAAAATCCAAACCATGTAGTGAACATGCATAAACTGAAATCCGGTAATGACTATTCAACAATGAAATATCGCGAGAAATATAAAGAGTTGAATGCGTATTGATTCGAACGTAGAACACAAGTTCTATGATATTTACCTTGCATCAAATAGTTCTTTTGTTTGTAGTGATCACACTCTAAGACTTCTTCAGCTTTGTCTGTGATGTCTGAGACTTCAGACTCGTATGTTTCCGTTTCCATTGACAAGCAAATCTCAGTGGCCTGATCCTCCTGTTTAGTTAGACTCCCACTTATATCCACCGTGTCAATGCTTTCTATATATAATTAAATTCGAAGAGAAAGGGAACAAATAAAATTAAGAATACAGAAATGAAGGACACTCAATCAAACACACTCATGAAAAAAAATGACCAGTTGGTAATGTTTTACTGTAAACATACTTATTTTTGCGTGCGTTTTATTTTCGCGACTTTCGCGAGTAGGAAAACATCGCGAATATGTAAAACTTGGATCTTTCTTTATTAAAGTACATCAAGTAAATTAGAAAACCGCGAAATTAAATCAAATATGTATTATCAAATAGCCGCAAAGTGGTCTAAAAAGGATAAAACGCGAAGAAAGGTATCCGCGAAAATAAGTTGGTTTACAGTGTTCTAAGATATGTATTGTGCATTTATTCCTATAAATGCTATTGACCTTCCATTTATTCTATCAACATACACAAGACATGGTTGAAAATAAAGTATTTCTTTGTTTTTGTGAGTGTCATTTACTACTACATGTATCAATCAAGTAATTATTTTCCTAAGTAAATCTCAGTATTGTTCTTTTCAATGTGCATAAATTATGTGTAATGTTGTGGAGCAGGATCTGCTTACCCTTCCGGACCACCTAAGATCACCCCTAGTTTTTGGTGGGGTTCGTGTTGTTCATTCTTTAGTTTTCTATGTTGTGTCATGTGTACTATTGTTTGTTTGTCTTTTTCATTTTTAGCCATGGTATTGTCAGTTTACTTTCGATTATGAGATTTACTGTCCCTCTGGTATCTTTCGTCCCTCTTTTATTATCTCATGTTGCCGGTTGTAGGCCCTTACATTTCACTAAGTAGAAACACTATAACAGACAATACAGATACTGACCTAAATTTTCATCTGACATCTTGGGATGACCGTGAATGCAGTTACGGTCATCAGCTTTACCTCAGTAAAATTTGGAATAAAGTATATACTTTTCTTTTCTTCTATTGTATTTATTACATTAACCGTTATTATCCAATCAAAATAAAGTAGAGAAAGAAGGTATTGCATCTGTTTCTACTACTTTGCAACCCGAACAGGTGAACATTGAATCGTCGTTGAGGCTTTACAGCACATATTTTGTTTGACGTCAGAGGAAAGAAATACAAACGAAACACGCATTCTCAGTCAGGATTCTACTTCGTCAAAATTATCTCCACATTACGCCAGTTCATTTTCACAATCGTAGAAATGGAAGCCATTGTAGGGATGACGCGCCGCCAATTTTGCTCTTTAAAACCGATAAATTTATCCACATTGCACCATTACGATCATTATATATCAGTTGTATTTTAAAAGACAAATGTATGGACTATCTAATGAGCATCAGTTAATGATCTTGTCTGCATTGATTCAACTTAAAAATATTGTCTGATCGGTTGTCAGGTATTTCGAAAATTCTTAAACATTTAAAAAAATTCTAATTAAATATGACCTTTTTTTTTGCTATTTGGATTCCTTTATTAATTCCTTATCAATATAAACTAGTGTTTTGAAAAGTTAATTACTTTGAAACTGAGAAGCGAACTCCCTTAAGGCCCTTTGGACAAAGTTTTTAAACATTTAGTAAACAAGATGAGAAAAAAGAGTCGACCTCATCAAGGCGTTAACCTGCAGAAGAAAAGTATCGGATCCCCCGATGATTGCCGGTTGGGAATGATCGGAGATCCAATCAACGTAAAAAGTTGAACAAACAAATAAAGGAGTTAGGTGAAGTTGAAATGGTAAAGAAAAAATGCAGTAAAATCAGAATCATATAAAATAAAACTGCATTGTTTTCAAGGAGGGTTCGTCCGAACCCCCCTGGCTACGGGTATGCAACATGTAAATAGACTTTCGTATATCTTCTAACCATTTTAATGGTGATCTTGATTTAAACCTACATGTAGGTAGAATTATAATTGATTGCAAATAGCATATAATTTTAAACTCTTGTTTTTATAATTCACAGTCTTAGGCCGTGTTCACACCAAACGCCATGTTCAAGTTTCATGTAATGTACACTGGTTTCACATTACATTTGTTCACATCTATACACCTTGTTTAATTACCTGTACACAAGATTTTTTCCCACTTTTAAACAATATTTCATCTAAATATTCATTAGGTAAAACTGAATGCAAATTTTCGGACAACTTTTCTAGCAGTTACATGTAAGGAACGACCATTTGACTTTAAAAAAAAAGAAGTGGGGATGGATTTCTCCTTGATCATACATATGAAAAAAAAATATATTCTGAATCTAGAGTTTCCTCATTCATTATAGTGTGAAATAGTGAAAAAAAAAATATATTTGTTTGCTAGATTCGAAAAAACTGAATAAAAAATTTCGCGCGAAAAAAATCTGACTCAGAAAAAAAATACATCCCGCTTTTTTAACTTCAGTGGTTGCTCCTTTATGAAAGCAATTTTGATGATTTGCAGAAGTTTAAAGATACTAAAGATGTCTCGATTACGCATTAGAAAACTGCAGCCGCGTGCTTACAGACGAAGAACAAAGATTGAGATGCTAAGGATCACTACATTTCTGTCTTTTCTGTTTGGTTCGAATGGTATTTCTTCTCTAAGGAGTATTTAGCAAAGGGAGGGGGTAATGTTTCATTGATTTCTAAGTGTGTTTTACTGGATCTCATATACTAGACAAAGAACACAATTTACCTCAAACTTTTTTAGTAATGCATTCACGAGTGAATCGTTGTTTGAGTGAAGACCAGTGGCAAATATTTCCGAGTACGTCCAGTTAATTCGGGAAGACCTTTTCAAATGAATTATGTGTTCGGCAATGATGAAGCTTTGAGTCTTGGTAAAAGGGGTTATTAAAGCTACCTTATGTTTTTTTTTAAACATATTAATATATAAAGTATGGACAAATATTTCTGTAAAGAACTTTATTAATAATTGTTATATCAATTTTATTCAAAAAAATGATTTCTTCCTTAAATAAACGTGGTAAAATTAATGTTCTGTGAACACTTAACCTAGGCAAGGCCTACATTGACTATCGACTGCATGTAGACAAAACACGATTTAAACTACATGTAAACATTGAGTTTTATCAATGGTAATTGTGTCTAGTTTAAGTGTAAGTTACACTAACACAACATAGAGTTTAGGTCAATGTTAACACGGCCTTATACCTGTGTATAAAGTTTTTAAACTTGAGCATCACCACACTGTAAAATGATCTTTGTAAATATTCAAGTCGATAAAGTTTAGTTTAAGTGTAAGTTACACTAACACAACACAGAGTTTAGGTCAATGTTAACACGGCCTTATACCTGTATATAACGTTTTTAAACTTAAGCATCACCACACTGTAAAAATATCTTAATTTTCAAGTTGATAAAATATTAAACCCTCATATCCCAAGTGAGAGTGCTCCGATATATAACGGATGAAAATACCTGTACAGAAAAGACTTTGATCTTCTTGGTCATCGTCGATTCCACCAAATAAAGACATTTGGTAAGTACATTTATCCCACTGGCAAGCATCTCCACCGTCGACTTGACCTTTTGCCTCTTTTATTTCCCCTAGAATGTGAAACACGCAATTTTCATTATTGACGGGTCATGGCTTTTGTCAATGATGTTACTTGTTTTAGTGATTGTGCCTCTTATGTTTGACAATAGAAAGCATAGCTTTTATGAGAGCTAATAAACTTGAATTAACTCTTATGAAAAAAAGATATGAATATATTTCTAGACAATTTATAACGTACGTGCATGGTTCTACTGCACGATATTACACGTCAAATTATATCTCTATGTATACAGTGATTCTACTCTGATGAATCTTTAAAAACGTTACTTTATTGTATAACTAGCAGAAACCAATTCTGGTTAAAGACATGGTCAAAACAATTAGTATTAGTTAAAGAACAATATAAGCTAAACAAATATTGCTATGCTATGGAGCTCCTTTTCATGAAATTTGTTTTGTTAATACAGAAAAAGGTCGACTTTTGACTTTTACTTTGTATAAATTTGCATTGCTATTTTTTGGGCTCGCAAATTGAAAGAGAATAAATCTAGAATCTACTTAGATATGGGTAAATTACCGTTTATGAGCTATTGGAGTTTTGTCGGTTAGACTGCAAAGAAAATTTGTGTTGTAGGGCTTAATATTTCACCTTGTATCGAGGGGAAAACCAAGAAGTCCGAACATCTAACATATATTTTCAAACCTCACCTAAGAATATATCTTAAAAGATACATGAACATGCTAAAAAAAACAGTGATTGGTTTCCTTTTCTCGTTTATTTAGTGACTCTTTAATTATAAAAAAAAACCTAAATATTATTGAATAATAACCGAAATTTACTGATATGATTATTAATCAATTGAATGGTAGCTAATATATTAATGTTCTGATAAGAACGATCACTCTATCGGAAAACTTGCATATGTATGACACATATATTAATAAAATTAATGTTTAATATAAGACGACGTGTACAGATTCTTATATTCATAAATACACCAAAATCAAGTAAGTAGATAATTAAATATTAGTAACATTGTTCTAACGTTTTCATCCTTCACGGGATTTATCAAGATATGTAACTAAGTAACGTTACCACGGGTAGTGTGACGTTACGTTATTGTTGTGCATAAATTACGTTCTTCCTTTACGCATTTAACTTTATTCATCCTTAGAATACATGACATATATAATCTTTATTGCAAAATTACACCCATAAGGGTTAAGCAATACAAACAAACAAGGCAGCACACATATGGAACTCACTTCCTAAAGAGGCTAGACTCATGACTTTTTTTGACCAGTTTAGGAATTATATAAATTCCTGGTGTGGGGGTCAAAAATGTTATTGCAGTTCATGTCGTTTCCATCCAGTGCTGTCTCAAAGCTGAAATTTCTTTCTTTCTTTTTATAATGACCTTTTGCTCTGCTTTTTATGCATTTTTTTTAATATATCTGCCATTAAATGCTAGTGCTTATATTTATTTATTTATTGTTTTTATGCTTTTAGTCTGTTATATTTTATGATCTGCTGATTACCCCGTTTCAATGCACATAGAGGCACTTGCCACATGAACTTTGACTCCGGAGGCTCACAAATCAAATAGAGCTGCTTTCATTATATTGCATGTTTTTTTAGTTTTATTTGGTAGTATTTGCATGATGCTGCATGTTTTTTATGTGATAGTCGGTTAAAGAGCTCACTAGAGCTCATGTTTTCTCTGTTATTTTGTATATATATGCCGACTCTAACTAAAATTTACTTACTTACTTACTTAAATAAAACAAAATACTTACTAAGGATACATTTTAAATACAATGTAATACAATACAATAAAATAGAATACAATATAATATATCATATTTTAAGAGTTCACATTATAAATTGATGTATAAAACACAATCATGAGCTTGTCTGACATGGGTCTGACCTCCTCAGTTCTAAAGACTGCTTAATGAAGACTCCAATATGACAAACATGTTCTGGGATGGGGTTTAGAATGTGTTTTAGTTTATTAAATGCATCAAGATATGTTGAAATAATGGTACATAGACTTTTAGATAAGCAAAAAAATTAGAACGCAATGATATGTTAATGTCACAATACATATAAGAAATAAAATTCGTCATCTAGGACCCCACATTTTTTACATAATCTTTGTGCTCTCCGAATGTTTCTGTACGGTACCTTCCCAATTCAATGCCTAGGGAATGATCACTAAGTCTAAATTTTGAAAGTAACTGCCTAATACAGTATGTATAAAATTATTGCACTTTAAATATTCCTCAGACTGACAATTAGTTTTTAATTTCCCATAAAGACAAAGTTTGGATGAGGAATCCAATTTTGAAAGTTTATTAGTAGTAGTTTTTTTCATATTCCTCTGAAACACACTTTTTAATATTACATTTTAACACATTAGTGCTTTTGATGTCCTTGTTTACTTAAATAACCAACAAATTTGCAGAAATGAAACTTTTGGCGAAAGAGAAATATATCTAGATCATTTTGAGCCAAAATTTACTTGTCTATGAGTTTGCATTAAAAAATGAAGATTAATGCGCTCCATAGTATACTAATTTTAGATTTCCAGAAAACCAGGTTTTTGTTTTGGAGTACCTCTGTTTAAAGGTGAGTTATTTTGTTAGAAGGCTTTAAAGGTATGGTGAAAATTGGCATGTAGAAAGCTGATACATGTACAATTAAGGATATACCTGGTTTCTATGAAGTTAAACTTAAAGTAAAATATTTAGAAAGCTGTGAAAATTGCAAAATTCGGTTGAACAGATAGGGATTTTTAATTGATGGTCTGACACCTTCACAATTTAAACACTTTTAATAGTCGTCAACTTTTAACAAAATTCCGTGTAACTGACCATAATTTGGAAATTGAAATAGGACGCTATAAAAAAATCAAAGAGAACACAGACTGTGCAAATTGTAGATGATGAGGAACACTTTTTCCTTTATTGCCAAATTAACAGTTACGTAAGAAATCCCCTTACAATGTAGAACCCATTATCCCATTAATTTTAACCAGCATGACTCAAATTCTAAACTTAAAACTATTCTAGCGATACTTTGCTTTTGCGCCAATTGGCATTTCATTTGCGCCAAAATAATCTTTCATTTGCGCCACAATCCATATTTCGTTTTGCGCCAAAATAAGACATTTATCTATTGTAGATCCCAATAAACATATGTTGTCTAGTGTTGTAAACTATATATCAAAGTATTGAAATACTTAACATCGGATGACCACAGGTTCTTGTAGATGGTCAAAAGCAATGTCACAGAAACAGATCACATCTCTATACTTAAAACTGAGGTTAATTTACAGAGATATATTTTTTTCTGATACAATTAAGTTCCTGCGTGGATGATGAATAAATGACAGGAAATTCAACCACACCGTAATAACTATTATATTGTAGTGATACAAATCAGTATACCTGGGACTATTATACTAATATAATAATAGTCCTATACACTGTTTTGTTGTTATATATTATATTAATATTACAGTTGAATGTAAATATATTTTTCATCTATTTGTATAACATTCTATTCTTCTATTCTAATTATAGTGCAGTGCAAGTGCATGGTGGACACTCTTCTTAAAAAAATCGATTTTCATTAAAGATTGAAAATGGGAAGCCATTCATATTTTCCCGCAAAACAATTGCAGAGTTACAGGTTCTCGCCGGGAGTGTCGCAAAACGTTCTTGAGATATTCTTCCGTAAGGTTTAACACAATTCTTCGGTACGTGTGCACTGATTTTTACCTTTATTTATATAACTAACGACGACACATTTTCATATTAATAATTTGTGTTTTAATAAAAATAGTTTAATAGATATAGGAAGATGTGGTGTGAGTGCCAATAATGTTCTCTTACCTTCACAAAATAAATTGCTTTCCAAAGATCTTCTCTCGGATTTTCTTGCTTGGTTCCGCCGTCCGCTCCTTCTTCCCATTCTGTTGAGATTTTCTTTGAAAGAAAATGATTAGTTAGGCAATAAAAAGGAATATATGTGTGTTTTGCCTGAACATTACCTTGGTAGAAAATAGCTGCCTACTCAAAATCTTTTATTGTCCTCTTGTAATTTTTTATTTTAATCAGAGAGGCATGAAGATTAAACAGTATTTGACATATCTACTTACAGAAAACCAAAACAAACCTAGCCTACCCACCGTGCCTAACTTTGGGTGTAGAGTTTGGGCAAACCACAACATTTTTAAGTGCACATGTGGCGTAGACATGGGATGGTCAGGATGGCCAACGGATTATTTATCTCTGCACATTTTATTTTGTATGCCATTATTCTTTACTATCAACATTTTTGTAATCAAGCCAGTGTTTCACCAAAATTAAAATATATAGCCTTAGTGATAGCCTTAAATTTATCTTAGACATACTGAATTAGTTTAAACATTTTTTATAGTGGATTGGGAAACAAGTTATCACAACTTATATAAATCCCTTTCCACTTTGCGGGTGCGAGTGCTGCCTTGTAGAGGCATTAGCCTGCTCTTTTTTTCGAAACTTACAAGGGTGTCTTTTACGTGCAAGAGATATGGCTCTCTTTTAACAAGGATCAGCCATTTATCGTCCCTATCCGACGGAATATAATCGTTTCCTCAAGACCAAACTCGCAAATGGTGTCAAGGGAGAGCCGAAAATTCAGTCCCGTAAATTTTCATCCTGGAACGAAAATCGAACCAGGAACCTTTTTGTTATTAAATTAATCCGATGCATTAACCATTACGCCACGGCTCTATAAATTGTGAATTGTTCATGATTTTCAATAAATTTTACTCATAAGATTCCTTTTGCAATGAGAGCCGGTATTTTCTTAACACTTTAATTCTATATATTTCAGCATCATATTTTCCCTTATTCTTCATATTTCGCCATTTTAATTCTATATATATTTGTTGTTATCCAATACAATATTCTGTAAACCCAACCAGACCCTTATATAAATAGAAATTCTGTATGTGCCTGTCCCAAGTCAGAAGCCTGTAGTTCAATGGATGTTTGTTTCTCATTCGTTGTTGTGTATATAAATTAGGCGGTTAGTTTTCTCGTTCAAATTTTTTTTTTTTTTTTTTTGACATTTGTCATTTCTGGGCTTTTTACTTCTATGCATTATGGGTTGTGGTCATTATAGGAGGCAGTACAGTAAAATATACGTAACGAAATAATTTGGCGGTTATGATTTTGGCGGATTTAAAATTTTAATTAATACCTTTGATTGTTCACTTTTAAAATGGCGATTTTTGTTTTGGCGATTTTGTTTTATCCGTGAGAATTTACACAATTCGAAATTAGTCCGCGATACGGTGGTTGCTTTAAAACTTCTATATCATTTGGCCTCTGGTGGAAAGTTAATCATATTCATCTTTTTAATTCATAAAATAATTAATTTACAGCATGCTGAATATGCCATCACCACTATTAAAAATATATATATATATAATCATCTGCTCGCGTATTCGAAATCCTACTCGCGATATCTTTGTTTCTTTTTCTCAAAATGCCATACACATGTCGTTTACTTTGTAGACACGTTACAGAAGATATATTAATCTCCCTTTAGATTCCAAATACGTATTAAATTTTGTTTACCAACATATATTTTCTTTTTTCTGTTCACCAATGTAATATTACCGAAAAAAATCTTTTAAGTTATAGATATTTAATATCTTTTGGATAGTTTTGCGATTTTTTCCTAAATCTAACCATAGCGTATGTTGAAACCCTCGGCAATGGATCGACACGTACTATTGCGAAAGTTGTCACAGCGTGCGGAATCAATGATGGACAAAGAGATCGAAATAAAATTTAAGCATTGAAAAAATTACCCCAATCCCGCCAACAGAAACGTGAAAGATAAGGCTTCTATCAAGTCACGTGAACTGAATATGGAATACAATCTATAATAACTGTGTGGTATAGTATTAAATACTGTAAACCAGCGTATTTTCGCGAGCGATTTATTTCGCGACTTTCGCCTGTAGAAAAATATAAATCCTCGCGAATATGTATTTCCTTATTAAACAACTAAATTAGAATATCGCGAACAAAAATAGCCGCAAAGTGAACAAGAATGAGTAAAACGCGAAATAAAGTATTACAGAAAAATGTAACTTATACAAACTCAATAAACAAAAGTATATATTTGCCAAAATCCTCACGAGAACATCTTAGAAAGTCAAATGTTAACTGGAAAGTAAATTAACAAACTTACTAAACTCCTAAAGAAATCAATTCGGAAGTCCCGTATCAAATGACAATATCGATACAAACACTGAGGAACTTTTGATAAATTTATCCCAATACGCGTTCGGACACAGCTAAAATAAAATCATACAGTAGTAAATTCATCAGCTATTTTTTTTTAACATATAGACCTACAACAAATTACAGTAAATTAGGCTAACCCAAAAACTGAATTGTTTTCTTCTTTTAATAAGTAAATATTTTAAAAGTAACTTAACAATACTCACATTGCTTGGGGTAACTGATAAATAAACTTTTTATTTATCAATTTGCGTTTCCTGTATGATTCTTTGGAATATTCAATTTTGCAGAATATTTAAAGAAGTAGTTACAAAAACGATGGTGATTTTGTAACGACGTTGCTACCACGTGACTAGGAACAATCGATTATTTATTGGCACGTGATGTAACAATCGCTCAGTTGCTACCGAGACGTGGTAACACTGGTTCCATTCTGTCTGTAACTTTGGAGTTTGTTAAACAGGGATCCAGATTTCGTTACCGTAATCTGAAATTTGGAATAGCATTGAAATTCGGACGTTTTCAATGTCCGTGTATACATGTATCAGCCTCCGAAAATAGCTTCTTGAAGAAGTCCAAGATTCTAATATGAAGTTACAAATTGAGTTGACACGATAAAGAATGATTGGCAAATTATAGCGGAAAAATATGAGAAAAATATAAATTTATTGTAAACGTATCGGCACAAAATGGTTAAATCAATCTCGTTGATGAGATGACCAACGATAATCTATACATATCGAAAAGAGAACATTTTGGGTCTAAATTATATAGAATAGAGAATAATGGGTAAAATATATATAGAGATATAATGGAGAAAATGGTATTAAGTATCTTGGATTAAAGAAATGATCGACCCCATCCTGGCTATCTAATTAATATTAATAAATACATTTTATAATAAGTTTTCTCTAATATTGGTGTATATACAAAAGAAGATGTGGTATGATAGCCAATGAGGCAACTCTCCACAAAAGACCAAAATGACACAGAAATCAACAACTATAGGTCACCGTACGGCCTTCAACAATGAGCAATGCCCATACCGCATAGTCAGCTATAAAAGGCCCCGAAATAACAATGTAAAATAATTCAAACGAGAAAACTAACAACCTTATCTATGTGACCTTTTAGCCATTTCTTGCATGAAGAGATATTTCTCGTTTCACCATACATGGAATGTGTTCCGAAAATTATGATTATTTGATTGGCTTGTCCAGCATCATGAGACGATAGTAAGACATTTCCATTGGCTATTCATTAAGTCATTGGTGTATTTCAAATGTTACGGTCGAAAAGCTGACCCTGGTTCAACCCTATTAAGGGACTATAAAAGAGAAAATGTGATATGATTGCTAGTGAGACAACTCTTCACAAGAGATCAATTAAATGACGCCGAAATTAACAACGATATAGGTCACGTCCTTCGACAATGAGCAAAATCAATACCGCATAGTCAGCTACAAAAAGGCTTCGAAATCACAAATGTAAAACGATTCAAACGATAAAACTAACGGCCTAGTTAATGTACCAAAACAGAACGAAAAACACAAATGTAACACAGCAACAAAAGACAACCACTGAAACTTTCTGTTTTGATTTTCCTCGGAGTTTAAGATTTTTGAGATTTTTGACAGCAAGTTTGAAAAATCCGATCTCACCCAAGATAAGAATTTAGAGATCAATAATTTTGTTGTTCTTTCCTGTTAAAACCCTTTTGTGTACCTTCTGAGAATATCTGATTGTCAGCATTTGAACAGTAAATGTGTTTTTATAGTATCTTATAGAATTGATATGTAGATGGTAGTAAACTTCCATACAATTTAAATAAAAGAACAAAAAAAAGTACTCTATAATTCTTTTCTGTTACGTTCTGTTATGTTACATGATAAAAAGTAACAGCATAGCCATAAAGGGCGGGGGGGGGGGACTTGTTTTGGATCGGTTATTTACTTTTGTAGTTAATCTAAAAGGACAGATTATTTATTTTCTGCTCTGTTATGTTACATGATAAAAAGTAACAGCATAGCCATAAAAAAAGGGGGGAAAGGGGGAGACTTGTTTTGGATCGTTTATTTACTTTTGTAGTTAATCTAAAAGGACAGATTATTTATTTTTTGCTCTGTTGAAGCAAGATTTTTCAATAAAACAAGGGACCAATTCTTTATTTTCATATCTAAATTTATAATATTTGGAAAATTTCATTTTTTTTATTCTTAAATAAAATAAGATTAAGCATATGGAAAATGAAACTACAATTCAAAACAAAAGTCCGAAGGCACATGGAAGAAAAAGAAAGATTTTGTTTCAAAGAGTGCATGGGACAGCCTTCCAGCGATAAAAGAATATGTTTGAAAGAACTATGCACTCGGCTATCTTTTTTTCTTCAATTCGTTTTTAAAACTTTTTGGTTTCTTCAATTTGAATAATAGAAAACAAAACTATATATCAAACGAAAACTGGATAAAGTGAGAAACAAGTTTTGTTCAATAGTAATTAATTATCAATAATTACTGCTTCACTGCTTATTCAAGAGTTTAAATCCTACACGTGGTAGCTTGGTTCGACTCGAATCTTAATTGACATATTCCTTACCGAAGGTCAGTGATTCTCTCCGGGCGTCCCAGCTTTCTACACTTAAAAAAAGCTGGGCGCCATGAAATAGCAAATAATGATAAAAATGCCATTAAAGACCAACAATTAATAAATCAATTATTGTACATGAGATAGTTTTGTTTAACATGAATCTACTTTTGAATTTGACAATAGCAATTTTTCCCGCATCGTATAACGATGAACCCGGATAACACTGTAACATGTGCCGCTGGACATGAAAAAGCTTAACCTTTAATAATTTTGACGAATTAGAAGATCAGATGAATTTTAAAGCAGAACTATTTAAAAAATTGTGTCAGATTTTGCAATAGGGAAAAGCATTAAATTATAAAAAGATGTTTAAGATTTGCAGTGATAAGGCAATATAGAAGGAATCAATAATGGTGTGTCCATCATATTACATATGTGGCAACGTTAACCTTTTATTTATGTCTTATATATCAAATACAACTTTTCAAAAGTTATTCAAGTTTCATTACTAACATAAAGTCGACACGTTATATTGTAGTCTAGAATATCTATTTTAAAAAGAAAAGGGTGAACTATGTTAAAAGATTGCAAAATTTCTGAGAATGGATAGAACTGTTCCTAATCGAATTCAGCATTAGTTAACTTAGTAAACATGTCTTTGACAAGCAATACTTTAACCACTGACAGGGTCTGAAACGATTTTATGCGCAAAAATGACAAAATCAAAAACAGAGTATTGCCCCTGCTAACCTGAAGAGTGTAGGTTTCAGCTCGAGAGTTCCCAGTGAAGAATTTTTTTTCTATTAAAAAATCAGATCATTTCTATTTTTTCTATTTAGTTCTTTGAGTCACTCTTTTTTTCTTTTCTTTACTTTAGTATGCATGACATGAGCCTTTATGTTCTAAAACAACATTTTTAAAAATATGCATTATATTACAATATGAAAATATGGGATACACGTCAATGATACAGCCACCCAGTGATACAAACAACCAGAAGACATGTGCTCGGTTTGACGGTAAACCAGATATAGGTGAGATTCCCTCACAGGAGACAGGAAAAAAGACCATTCACAATTTGCCTTACATTTGTTTTCCCCTCTTTTAATTGAATAAAAAAAAAAAAACTTTTGAATGTAGAGTTCATAAGATAAAAATATTCACTGTGGAAGAACCCGCCTCCTTTTTGTTCGTGATTTTTGCCAGGTGGAGCTTACATTAGAATGAATACCGAATATGGAAAGTGAAACAACAATTCAAAACATAAAGCCCGAAGGCACATAGAAGAAAAAGAAATATTTTTTTGGCAAAGGGTGCCGGGGTAATCTTCTCTGTGTTCATAATATACATGAAATATTTGCCACTGTACCTTATCTGTTCTGTGAATTCTGAACCTGAGTTTTGTATCTGTAACATGTGAATTCCTCGCTAAAACTTCCAGTTTACCTCCTACGGCACCCATCAATAGATAAAAAAATTAATTCATTCAACGAATTCATTTATGACCTGCATGTACGTGTCGCTTAGAACACGGCCATATACCAAACGGTCAATATTAATCATCCATGTAATTTACTCTACTATAATAGAATGTTTGCAAAATTTCAACGGAGTCAATTTCTTGGCATGTATGTCCCTGTGGTATCTTTCTCCTCTCTTTTAATGTGTATCTTGGGGAGGTCGAATTTGGATCACAGTATATCTGCGTTAACCTTTAAGATTTATTTATAAAATGTAGCTATAAGTCTTTAAAAACAATTATTTGAGCAAGAAAGTCACAAGTTCTCTTTAAGCTTGCACCATCCCATTGGTTTTTAAATTCTTTTTACTTTAGAATTCTATTCTTAAACGAAAGAGAATTCAGTCCGACCATATACACTAGGAAAACGTTCAAAATGTATAGACAGTCTTAACAGCTCTTCTATTTCAGATATTTCGACAGAAAGCGTGACCGAAAACGCTTCATATCGGACAACTATGCAAAAGTGAATGAATTCTAGTAACTGACACTTTGTTTCTAAAATGTAGCATTTTTTGTGAGCACTAAATGTCGTACTTGACGTAGTTTACGTATCTGAGATTTGAATATTTACAGAAAGTTAAAAATATCTATTCCGATATAGATAATATAGATTATTTTGATAAATTGGTTTTATGTCTTTCTTGTCCGTCAATAATGCAGTATGCTGCTCCATTTGTTAAAAAGTCATGGTCACTGAGCAGGATGGACTTAACAACTGCATGATAGATACATATATGTATATAATGTTTTGTTCTTTTATTGTTTTTTTATGATGTATTGTAAAATTATTTTGCTGATGTATGTATGCTTTCAACCCTCTTGGGGTATAACTGTGCATTTATTCAATAAACCGTATCCTAAAATTTCCGCATTCATTAAAAAATTGCATCGAACATTTTGACGTCATTGAGTATTATTAAAAGATTGTATTAGTTTTAAAAACACAATATCTAGACTGTCACATTTTCTCATATTTGTTTGTTTTTATAGTGATTTATGTTAAAACACAATGATGTCTTCTGCACTTTTATTTTACCTATTATGTCTGTTTATTTGTTCACACATTGTTATAATTTTAATGGGTTTTTGCGTCTGTACTGTCATACAATTGAGAGGTTTATAAAACCAGGTTATGTACACCATCTTCAACATAAGAAAATGCCTGTACTTAGTCATAAATATTCGTTTGATGTGTTTTAGCGTTTGATTTTGACCATTTGATTAGTAGGACTTTCCATTTTGAATTTTGTTGGAGTTCGGTTATTGTACTTATTATGAAATATATAAAAAAAGTACGAGGCTCCTATAAAATACACCAACTATAAATTTTGGCCTATGTAGCATATTTACTGCCAGCCACGATGATGCAACCCGAACCCACAAACATGGTTCCACATGGTAATAAAACAAGATTATTCTGTAAAATAAGTAAAAAAAAATGACAAATCCCGGCTATCAATCCTTTGCTCAGCCAGTGATGTCGGCCTACAAAGTTTGAGTAGAGCTGTAAGCTCTTGAATATCGTATGAGTTGAAAATGTCTACTCCATACGCGGGTGAAGTTGGTTATTGCTAATCAGGTTGAGAAAATTTATCATACCAAAACTGAAATCGTCTCGTTGTTTGTCATATATTCTGATACTGAGAAGAAATCTTAAGTCAAAATTATGGAAAGCCACAGTGAACCCCCCGATTATTTTATTTTTCCCCATTAGAAATGCATTAAAAATAATTATTCGGCGGCCTTCAAATTCCCGCCCGCAAATTATCATTATTCCCGCCCGAAGATTTTTTATTATTCCCGCCCGAAGATTTTTTATTTATCCCGCCCGCAAATTATTATCATTCCCGACCGCAAATTATTATTATTCCAGCCCGCATATTCATATTTCCCTATTCTTTTTTGCGGCGGCCGCAGTTTTATTTAAACAAAGCCGACAGATTATTATTACACAAACCCCGCCTAAGCTTATTACACAAGGCCGAAAGATTATTTCAACACAAAACCCGCTTTTTTACACAAGGCCGACAGATTATTTCAACACAAAACCCGCATTTCTAACACAAGGCCGAAAGATTATTTCTAGCCAATCAAAAAAAAAAAATCGGGTGGGAATCCTCTAAACCAAAAGCAAGGCCGAAAGATTATTACTATAGCCAATCAGAAATAATCGGGCGGGAATCCTCTAAACCAAAAGCTTGATGCGGGCCGACAATTTAGAAGATTTTATCAATTCTCAACCAAAATTCTTCGGGCGGGAAGCCTCTTACCAAAAGAATAAACACCTGCAATAAAGCGGCTTTTGATGCTGTACATTATTTAATACTAAGGTCAAACTAAAAGTGCAGTATGATTAATATCAAATCAACTTAGAATGCAGAGGCGGAACGAAGCTCTTCAATTTAGGATTGGCACATTGGATTTACTTCAGACCATGGCTATCAATCCTCGTATCAATCATGGCAGACATTGCTGATCGACCCTACTACCTCTTCAGCCACTGGTCACTCTCAGGTATATATTATTGTAATGTATCTTTCAGTATTAAGTGAAAGATGTTAAAATATATAGTAAAGTATAATTTGCGAAGGTTTCGATGCTTAATATATGAATAAAATAAAAGGGGGAAAAGGGGAGGGGGTGAGTGTCCGACGTCCCATTGTCCCAGCTTGTCTGGCAAAACAGTAGTCCAAATAATTATGATGTCTTGAAAGGCTATTATAAATCTCGGACTAGAGTTGAGGCGGATACAAGGAGCGGATTGGGTGGGTGGGGTGGGGGGGGGGGGGGGGGTGGAGGGAACGCCCACTTTTTGTGGTAGAAAATTGGTTGATTATATAGGGAATCAGTGAAGCATGGCTGGAGCCCACTTTTTTAAGTCAGTACGAGGACCCCCTTATGAAGAGGTCTGGACACCCACTGTGAGGAATAACCTAGTCATAGGAATGTACAGGAAATAATGTCCTATCCTATTGAAGCAGTAACTTTCTATACTGATCTATTCTAATAGAAGGTCCCTGTTTGACATTAACAATTTATCTCCAAGGTCAGTTTCTGTGGTATATAATTCATGTATATAATGTGACTTATGTATCTTATATTTGTTGGGATTGGATAGACAGGGGTCCCTTATCATGCTTATTCCCACTTAAAAACTCCAAACTACTCCCACTTCCCTCCCCATTTATTTACAAAAGTGGAGGGCACTTTAGATTTGCAATCTTTCTCACTTTCTTTGGTATTTAATGCATTAACATAATTTACACTGATATGTATCATTTATTTGATGGGATGGATAGGGGTCACTAATTCCCACTTTGCACCACCTAAGTACTCCCACTTCCTTCTGTCTGTCTGTCTGTCTGTCTGTCTGTCTGTCTGTCTGTCTGTCGTGCATAATATGTGTCTGATATTCGATGGGATGTACAGGGGTCCCTAATAGCCACTCCAGACATGTATTGACAGGTGTCTTATATAAGGTTAAACTAAATGCATGCAGTATGTGGATTCCCAGTTACATCTTTAATAAAAAAAAGAATTGGTATGTAGGGATTTTTAAAATTCTATGTTTGTTTTTTTTATATTATGTCTATGGGAGCAACATTCTGACTTTAACAGTGAAAAATGACAAACAAAGTTTCTAGGGAAGGCTATTATTAAGACTAAAAATATAGGGAAGGTAAAATGTAGTGTAACTGGAACCACACATATATTTTTATTTGGCCTTATCATGGTAACAAAATTCCAAACTCTAAATTGTCTGCAGTGTGCACATCAGACCTGTGTGACAGTTGTGAATTCGAATTAACATGTAATAAAAATAATATAAAATTCATCCTTTAATGCACAATTTTCCATAATAAAGAAACAACTTTTATAAAGATATGGTTCCTGTTATCATGGTTATATTGTATGCACATAAAACTGACAATAACCCATCAAACTAATTAGTTTTTTTATCTCAATTCTTCCCAATTATTCTCAGTCTGTAAAATCCATACAATATGTGTCATGCTTTACAATCAAACTCAGTAACCTTCATATATCATTTATCTCTCTACTCAACAAAATTGGACTTTTGCATGCTTTTATAGCTCACAAGTATAAAGTGCCCCATTTGAGCTTATGCCATCACTGGGCGTCTGTTGTCGTCTTAAACTATTTAAAATAAATCTTCTCCTCTGAAACTACTGGTCGAAATACCTTCAAACCTTATAACTAAATGTTACTTCGGGTATCTAGTTCATGAATTGCATTCGAAGTTTTGATCCATCGACAAACATGGCCACCAAGTCTAAAAAAAAAAAAAGACCATAGTGATCAAGATCTATCAGCCCTGAAATTTTCAGACAAACAGAATAACCCATTGTTGGGTTGCTGCCACTGAATTGGTTATTTTATGGAATTTTTGCAGTTTTTGGTTATTATCATGAATATTATTGAAGATAAAGATAAACTGTAAACTGCAAAAAAGTTATAATGATCAAAATTTTCAATTGAACAATGATACACACTTTGATTATATTTTCTGGTTTGTGAGTCAAGATGTCTGTTCGTTCGTCTGTTTTTGGTTCAGGTAGTTTTTGATGAAGTTGAAGTCCAATCAACTTGAAACTTAGTACACATATGTTTCCTATGATGTGATCTTTTTAATTTTAATGCCATTTTGAGTTTTTATTCCAATTTCACAGTCCACTGAACATAGAAAATGATATTACGAGTGGGGCATCCGTGTACTATGTACACATTCTTGCTTAACTTTAAAAATCATCTCAAATGAATATGGTATAAATTTTGTATTTATTTCCTTGTACGTCAACATGGTCAAGAAACAGTCACTACACTACGACTGAAATGGAACATATGTGCTCCCCTAACAAAAAGTTACCACTTTGCCAATGTTCAATTTTTGATTAAGTGATAATTCAGTTTAAGATGAACCAAAACTGGTAATTTTACCATTACATTTATATAAATGAGAATTAGTACCGGTATGCAGTTATATTGGCATTTGCATGTCTCATTTCCCATGCATGCTTCCATGGAGCTTATATCATCATGGTTCATTGACTTTGAATCTTTTACATAGTTTACATGTTAAAGTTTTGTGTTAATGTTAGTTTAAAAGGAAATACTAAATATGATATAAAAAAATATAGTCAATTGGTTTTGTAATCTTTTTCTTTTAGTATTGGCATTTCTCATTTCCATTGAATTCATTTGGCTCTGTCTCCTCAGTCATGGCTTATTGACTGAATTATATGTATATTACTTCTATACATCCAAAGTTTATTTTACATATATCTAAACAAAGAATACAAGGCCCTGTTGATAAGGAAAAGTGTGTCACCGTGAAAAAAAACAAATTTGATACAAAGATTTCATTATTTAGATTATGTTTTACAGATACAATGTATGGTCCGAGACCACAATTGTCGTTCCTTGATTTTCATAATATAGTCCCTAGTGTTGACAGTAGGTTACTTGTCATTTATTTTTATACCCCTTCCAAATTTATTTCTTCATGTTTAATGCCTCAAATTGCAAGTAGGGGGTGAAATTACACTGTAAAAAAAATTGGTTCCAGAATTTTAAAGGAAAGTAGCGATTTGGTCCAGCTGAAAAAGGTTTAAAATTAGCACTTCGGAAGCTGTCAAAAGATATTTTGAGTTAGAGCCGATGAAGTTTTCTATAATTTTGATATAATTTGTCCCAAATGTAGTTCAACACACTGTAAAAATTTCTTTGAGAAAGCGCAGGTGGGATTTTTTTTATTTTCATTTATGTTCTAAAAGAAATGCACTACGAAATAATTGTAGTCTCGGACCGTATGAGGAGTGAAAACGTTTTTTCTGTAATATATATATTTTCAATGTTTTTCAGATGCAGTTAAAAGAAGAGAAATGTCATCTGTTACAAGTGGTATATATATGGTGGAGAATTTGACATCAGATCCATGAATTCCACAACCTCAATCTGTTTCAATTTTCCAAAAAATAAAGGTTAAATCCAATTTTTTTTAAGGAATGAATAACTATGCCTAACATTTCATTATTTGAAATTAAATGAATTAAAAAATACCATATTGAACATCTACTACTTAATTTGTTAAATTTCTTAGTCAGAACATGAACTATAGCTTTCAAAATCATCTCACCTTAGGTTCAAGAACAAATTATTTGGAGTCATATACAAAACATATAGTATGAGATATAAATAATGCTGTTTTATCATGATAATCAAATGGAGATGCAATCTTTTTTAATGTAAGCAGATCAAGGTCACCACAGCTATTGATGGATTGAAATTAGAAGCAATTTTTTATTTTGGAGGAAGAGATGGGTGCCAGAGGATCTTGACTTGGGACAGGCGCAATATGCAGGGTTAAACGTGTTTCTGTTTTGTTGTTAGTCTGAACTTTGATTAATTTATCAAAACTCTGTAATTAAAGGCCTGCCCTGTGAAGCCTGATTAGGCAGATGCGGATTAAGAGGGGACCCAATGTTCCCGGATCCCCTTTTCTCAGTAAAATTGTGGTTGATTATTTTAGGGAATCACTGAAGCATGACCGGAGAAGGTTCCCTCTTATGCAGTCAATGGTCCCCCACTTTGGATCAGCCACTGTTTGGTATTGGCCTTTTGAGATGACCAACATTCCATTTGATTTTGAAGGTGGTGGATCAAAGTCAAGGTTTAATAGAGCAGTAGTTGAGAATCTCAGATTGATACGTCGTGTCACTTTGTTACGTATACTCTGTATCAATCTGATGATCATAGGTTAAGCCCTATTTAACAGTTGAGTGTGTTATCATGTTGAGCTGTGTCTTCACTGTCCAATTAAGGTTAAGAGGGTTGAGTAATTAAACACGGTCACATTCTGTATAATTATGCTTGTATAAAGACGGGAGCCTGTCATTTGATGTATTTGGTTCCTGTTCATCATGTGAGTGTTGTCGCCTACGAATAAAATTGCTGTATGCAATAAAAGCCAAGATGTAAAGATCACTACATATGTGGTGTCCGCAGTGTAGTACGCTTTTAGTATTATAACGGTTTTTGTCGAACCTGCAACTTTTGTCGCAGAAAGCTCGACATAGGGATAGTGTTTCGGCGGCGGTGTTAGCTAACTTCTTAAAAGCTTTATATTTTAGAAGGTTGAAGACCTAGATGCCTCATACTTTGTATATATATGCCTCATGCAAAGGAGTTTCCGTCAGTCAAATGTCCAATGTCCTTGACCTCATTTTAATGGTTCAGTGACTACTTGAAAAAAAGTAATTTTTTGTAATGTTATATTCTCATTTATTATAAGTAATAGGATAACTATATTTGGTATGTGCGTACCTTGCAAGGTCCTCATACCCATCAGAAAGTTTTCACTTGAACGCGACTTCATTTCATGGATCAGTGAACAAGGTTAAGTTTTGGTGGTCAAGTCCATATCTCAGATACTATAAGCAATAGGTCAAGTATATTCGATGTATGAAAGGACTGTAAGGTGTACATGTCCAACTGGCAGGTATCATCTGACCTTGACCTCATTTTCATGGTTCAGTGGTCAAAGTTAAGTCTTTTAGTTTTGGTCTTTTTTCTAAAACTAAATGCAATAGATTAACTATAATTGGTGTATGGAAATATTTTATGACCTACATGTATATGTCAGTCGCGCAGGTTTTATATGACCAAGACCTCATTTTTAAGGTACATTGCCCAGTGTTAAGTTCAAAATGTGTGTTGGTCTGTTTTTCTTAAACTATAATTAAAAAATAGGTTAACTTTATTTGTTGTATGGAAGAATTGTTAGTTGTACATGTCTGCCTTGCATGATTCATCTGACCTTGACCTCATTTTCATGGTTCATTGGTCAATGTTTAGTTTTTGTCCAGCCTGCAACTTTTGTTGCAGAAAGCTCGACATAAGGATAGTGATCCTACGGCGGCGGTGGCGGTGATATATCACTTTTTAAATGGTTTACACTACACGAAATCCCGGATTTGAAGAGGTATGCAAATGTTATGTAAATGTATTCAGAGACCGACATTTACATATATTTACAAACCACTGCATTTAGTTTATCTTGTCTTTACATGTAGTAAATATCAACATTTCTTGTGCTATACCCTCCTATAGGCGGTTATGAGAGACCGCGGTTTATAAAATATATTAACACCTAATCAAACCATTTTAAAGTTTAGAATTTGCATATATTTATAACCATCTCAAAACTTTCGCAAACTTATGTATTTGTATACCTCTGCAAATGGAAATCTTTGTCATGTATTTTTCTATGATGTAAATTTATCCGCAAATGTGTTTCTTTGTCTAGGTAGCAAAGCATCATCATTCAAATAATTTTATAGGGGTTATAAAGTGTAAGGTGCATCTACATTTGCCTGGTATGTAAACCAATTGAAAACGAGAACTTTATAGAGGGGTGTAAAGCATCATTTCCTTTAATCTGCAGAGACCTGTCAAATGTATTGTAAAGGAATATTTTTGTTAGTCTTTATAGTCGGCTGAAATGTATGTCAAATCAGAACATATCAAAAGCCTTTGAGCATATTCCTAAATGTATGGTAAATACATAAATTTGCAGACAATTTGTTTAATTAAGAAATGTGGCCAAATGATAATATCAATGACATGTGTAAATATATTGGGCATATGTAACTTTGAACACATATGCAAAGAAATGATAAAGAAAGAAATTTCAGACAGCTAGAAATGTATGTGTAAATATATTGGGCATATGAAACTTTGAATATGTATGCAAAGATATTATAAAGAAAGATATTTAAGACAGCTAGAAATGTATGGTAAATAGTTATATTTGCTTTTAGTTTGCTGATATATTTGAAAGGTGTAGATTATATGGACAAATATTGCCATAGCTTTACTGGTAAAGCTATGATATGACACATATAGCTACTTTGGGATTGGTTTTGGCATATTGGTAATATCATTTATTATACGTGTATTTCAATAATTTCGTTTTAATAAAAAAATAAATCGGGTCTACATAAACGGTTCTTGATCTCTTGATGTACTGCGTGAATTTCTTTATCCATAAAAATCTTCTACTCTCGGGAAGTTATGATGGTTCATTCGCGTAGCATAACACGATCGTTTCCTTTGAGTATCTCTTTGAAACTTCTGGAATTGCACGAGTCATAATTCACTCTGTTTATAAAACATAGAATTTACTTTTTTTAAAGAGACATATACTACAATATGTATTATATGTTACTGCAGAGACATTTATACTATTTATATATGTCTCTTGTTACTGGTAGAAATAATACACATATACAAATTAAGCCAAAACAATACTAGATAATAACAAATTTAAAATCGGTAGCGTTCGGAAGGTTATCGAGCGATTTATCAAGTTTTTATAAAAAGTCCAAGTTTCTGAAATGGTCTAGAAATATTCCTTCATCTGTAGTAAAGTTGCCACATAATATTTGACACAAAACACATCTTGAGAGAATGCACACATAATTATATAAACGTTAAATCTATTGAAGAATATTTTCCTTATCCGTTAAGTCCTTTCACGAGATGTTGAACTCCGTGTGCTTCATGAAGCGTCCTCTGCAAAAACTTTCTTGTTAAAGTTAAAAATTACAAACAAAGAACCAGTGAGTCACGTGTCATAATTGACACACAATTTACCAATGAAATCAAACAAAATCGATAGATAATATCATTCCATGGACGAGATGTATCCCTTTCTCCGATCAACGGGGTTTATCAGGAGTTAAGTGTGACAATTATCACCTTTTACAGAAAGATCTGGTCCGAAAAGATCAATAGAAGACAACCGCTAGTATCAATATCCATCAATATAATAAGGCACAAATAATTATCATTTCTTTATGATTTATAAATTGTCTTAAAACAAGCTCCCGTTGTCATTTGATTGTGTTGTTTTAAATACGCAAAACTTAAAACAAGTTATCGAACCATCAGTCATTCGAAATCTCATTTACCGCCTATTTTATACTAAAATTTTACAACGTTCAATTGTACTTTGACAGGAATCTTTTTTTATACGCCCGTTTATGGGACGTATTATGGTATACCGTTGTCCGTCTGTCCGTCCGTCCGTCGTCAGCATGTCGGACAATAACTCAAAAACGCTTGACCCAATTCGCATGAAAATTTAATATCTATTGACGTTAGCTCCTTTCGTTTTTTATAAATTTTAGATTTTAGGTTTCTAAAGTTTAAATATATTTAATTTTTATACTTGAACATTTATGTAAAATTTGTATTAAAAAGGAAACTTAATTATTTTTATAAATTAGTTGTTGTTCTGTTAATGTAAAGTTTACCGAGAGCTGTCTCATTGACACTCATACCAAATCTTCTAGCATTTATATCGTACATGTATTTGCAGAATTTTTATTTTTTTATTTATCGACTGAATGAGATAATTTGAATCGTTAAAATTTAGAATTATACATGAAAACAGATGCCTGCGACCCCTCTTGTTTCGATTAGCATGTTTTCTAAAGATATCCGCGTGGAGTTCACAAATTTCATCGTGTATTTGATCACCTGTTGTGAATTTCAGATAACACTGTCAAGTTCAGTCAAACTCGTGGTTAAAACTTTCCTTTACATATCAGTAATATTATTTTCCGGGCAGGGTACTCCCCCCTTTTTTATATCATACTCGGAACATTATTGTATACACTTTTTCTGTGGTACTTTCTTTATATTTTTAGGCGGCATGCAATGAAATTTTAGAAAATTTGCTGATTAGTTTGAGAATATCAGGGACATAAATTCATTAGTATGTGCTTCGATTGGCTTATATCTATAACAAAAACAAGTACTCTGAGAATATATCATTATTGTTAGGGAGAGACCTATCCTTCCATCGACGAACATGTAAAGCGTGTATAAAAATTGTTGAAACTGAGGAACATGTATTGATAGAGGATCCATTGTAAGATGACCTGCAAACTGATCTTTTTTTTGAAAAACTTTGTCAGAACATCCTAACTTTAAAAAAACAATCTAATTTGAAAAATGGTCTATAATTGTTCTATAGGTAGCCAGTGAATGTGATAAAAGTGCCAAAATCTGCAAATTTATTTTACATATAGAAGACGCTGCTTTTCACGCCGTTAAACTGTTTGTCTTAACTGAAGACACTTTTTAATAAATTTGAAAATTAAGCTGTACATTTATACTTATTCATTATTAATACGACATTTCTGTTTTTTTCACATAGCAAAATTAAACCTATTTAAAGGACAATATGTGTATGTACTGTAGCGTGTTTTCCATTGTAATTTTTAAACAAACATAGAAGCATTTAGTGTTGAAGGCCAATTTTGAAATGTCTCTCAGACATCATGGCTGAAAAGTTAGAGAAAATATAAATAAACATACAATTCTGGGAGGTAAAACAAGAGTTAAAGCGGAGACTGAATTTATTCTTTTAATAAAAAATCAAAATGTTGCAATGCGTTTGTGTTTGTGTATGTGTATTCAAATTCTACGTTGTCTCATATTCGGGTTTAGTCGAAATATATATATATATACATATATATATATAAAGTGCCTAGAAAATCAACCTACCGATGTTAGAGTAGATTTGATTCGTAACTTCCTCCCCGGCGCCGGGGCTGGAACCTGTACTTTTTTTCTAACTTCTACGACAACACCGCCTATATATGTTTGTTAACAGTCATAGGATAAAAGAGGGTCTGGAAAAGGAGAGAGGTGGGTGTTCTTCAATTCTTAATATTATTTACGCCATTTTTCTCTATTCTATATAAATTTTGCCCATTATTCTCTTTTTTTTTTAATATTCAAGAAGCCCACTATTCTCTATTCTTAAATTTTTGGCCTATCCTTTTCTTTTCTATTCTTTATTTTTTTAGCCCATTATTCTCTATTCTGTAAAACTCCATCCACACCCTCATAAAAGATGCCGTTCTAGTTATCTACGTTTTTTTTTTATTTCACTTAATTATTATGATTGTATCTCTTAATGTTATTTTTTTTTCTTTTTTAAAAGTAGTGTCTTTTTCTAATACCCCAGTCCCACTAGGCCGCGATCGCACTACGATCTATGAAAAAAAAATGCAAATTTTGATGATCGTAGTACGATCGTGTAGATCGCAGTAAGGTCGTATCACGGTCGTGGTGAGGTCAATAAGATCGTGATGAGCGTGGCTAACTTTGTACATGTTCAAAACAATCGTGGTGCGGTCGTGGCGAAATCAGATCGTAGTAGAAACGTAGTGAGAGCGCACTAAGATCGTAGTAAGATCGCAAAGGTCGCTGTACCATCGTAGCGAGAGCGTGATTTCATTCGGAGAAATAGAACTGCGCTACGATCTCATTGCGACGTTATTACGACCTCACTACGACCATCACGTTCTCATCGCGGCCCAATTACTCTCCACTACGACTATACCACGCTATTCACGACCATAGTACGATTCTAGCACGCCCTTGCCGTCGTCATCACGCTCTTCTTACGACCTGAATATGTTCATACTACGATCATCATTCTCATTGTCATTTTCACATTAAATATATTAAATATCTTAAGTTTTTGTTTGTCTGTATGTAATTGGGACGTCTTGTTCATTTTGTCCTACGGCTCAGCCATGCTTCTCGTTTTCATATAGATTAAACCGTTGATTTTCCCGTTTTTATGGTTGTACACTGGTAATTTTTGAGACCCTTTATAGCTTGCTGTTCGGTGTGAGCCAAGGCTCTATGTTGAAGGCCGTTCCTTGGCCTATAATATGGTTTACTTTTAAAAATAGATACTTGGCGATGGAGAGTTGTCTCATTGACTCATACCACATCTTCCTATATCTATTGACACATCTGTGTCATCCCTGCTATCGTTCACTAAAATATCGTAAATTCAGCTTTATAGACCAGCAATAGGTTTTAATTTACGTCACATCTCCTTATGTCATAATGGTTTGAGTTTTTTCAAGACTAACAAATACGTACTTGGAGAATAAACTATGTTGCTGTTATAGCTTAAATCTTACTATTGTTGTGAACATGTGATGTTATAATTTGATAGATTTAATACTTGCTATACTAAATATACTTATTTTGGGGCCTTTTATAGATGACTGGGCTTTGCTCATTGTTGAAGGCCGTACGGTGACCTATAGTTGTTAATTTCTGTGTCATTTTGGTCTCTTGTGGAGAGTTGTCTCATTGGCAATCATACCACATTTTCTTTTTTTTTTATAATTATTAACTTTCATATTCAAGAAACCAACAAATCTTTACTAAAACTACCGTAACAGATTAGCAGTAGAAAAATACTTGTCCATTCTGCATTAGTCACGTGTTATCTACATTTGTATATGTCTTTGGTTTTGATTGTCGTTAATTGGCCGGTTGCTGTGTATATCCCACATTTCCATTTTTTCAAATAAAGAAGTAGCAACCCTTTTAATTTACATAAACACTTGTATACTTCTTAGAAAAACTCCTTATAAGACTGTGAATACTCTCGGGCTTTTCCCGACGCCCATGTGACCAATATGCCCCCCCCCCCCCCCCCCAATCGCATGTGAGTCGTTTTGTCTCCCCACTTTGTGAAAAGGTGCGTTTTTTACCAGCTGTACCAGGCCTGTGTATCATATCTAACTCAAAACACAAAAAACACACCCATCTCCGAAGACCAAAGTGCAAATTAATATGAATCTAAATTCAAAATGATTTTAAGATTTGTCCCCCGCGCGACGCGCTGATGGGAACATTAAAATATCGGGCGTCCGTCCTTCCGTCCGGTCTTGTTAGGTCTCTAACGGGTAAAATTCTTGCCAGATTTTTATAAAATTTATATATCAGGTATATATCAGCATTGTTGCTGACAAGTTTCAAAAATCACTGCCGACAAACTGCTTATTGCATTGAATAAAAACAAAAAGCGACTCAAAGACAAACACCAGTTTACAAGTATACGACATAAACATGAGGATGTCAGAATGAGACAGTAAACCGGATTTATTTTACATTTATTAATGACTAAAAAAAGACTTGCTATTTTTATTACCGGATTTCCAGTCCCGTTATTGATTTATTGTTGTACTGCGGACGAGCAGGCGGACTGCTCCAGTCGTTTCCGTGCGATGACTTATGAACCTTTCATCTAAAGGTTTTCAAATTTTAATTTTGATATATTGTAACTGGTGGGAAAATGAAGGTAGAGTTCGATATTGACGATTAACTTTACATCATTCAGCAACAACATTATTTTGATTTGAAATGATATGCTATTGCTAAGAAATGTTTTAAAAAATTTGAGCCTTCGATTAGAACAAACACATGTACTGGGATTTTTTTTCATATCATTATACCTTTAAGGGAGCTACCATTTGATTTTTATGGGGGGGCTAGGATGAAATTTGAAAAAAATAGGCAGGACAGGAGTTTGGAGTAAAAAAAAAAGGCAGGATGAGACACTTTTCAAAAAAAAAAGGCAGGATGACAATTTAGGTAAAAAAAGTCAGGATAAACTAATAAAAAAAAAGGCAGGACAGAATAGAGTGAAAAATAAAAAGGCAGGACAGAGATTACAACTAAAAAAAAATGCAGGACAAAATTTTTCATCCTAGCCCCCCCATAAAAATCAAATGGTAGCTCCCTAAATAGGATAAAGTCAAGATCGGGAAACCAAAGGGCACCAAGATATTTTATTAAAATTTTGAATTGATTGAATACTACCATGTATATCTTTAGAATAAAACTGATACAGGAGCAGGAAGGTTATTGAAATTGATGTAGTTTTTTTTTCCATTAATGTTGTTCATTTTTATTCTTGTTAAAACACGAAATACAGAGATATACCCGATTCAAAAATTAAATTACTTGCTTTGCATCGAATCTATTATATCTGCTACATGTATGAGAAGCGGGGAAACTAGAATGTTTTTTTTATATACAAAAGATAATTGTTTAAAAACAGTTTTACTGTATATAATTTCAACATATTTTTAGATACAATGTTACAGTAACTGTCCTTATTTCTCTTTTAATTTTCTAGCATATAAACTTTTAAATTATCTGCGTTTTTCAAAGTATTAACACGTTTTCACGAATACAAACTGCATGTTTAATGATGTCTTTATCTGGCAACTCTTGGCCTGCGTAATTGGTATAATCTGTTTACAACATCTGGATGTTATCATACACAATTAGCGTTACATTGTATTTGATCAATTTTAGTAATTAACACATACGGTTTTCCTTTTAAAGTACCATATAGTGTTAAAAGATGAACCATTTCACAGTCAGGAAAATCCCTTCATTTACATACAAGTGACACATTTACCACCTTTTAAGGGATCGTTAATTCTTAGTCTTTCTTCGCAGTATAGCCAGTCGAGGTTGTTAAAAACTTCCATCATCATCATCTCTTTCTTCATTGTATTATTAGACATTTTCAATTGTAAACATAAACATTCTGACAATATTCTGATAAAATACATGTATGTGCATACTCGTGTATTTTCAAATCATAGGATCATGCAAAACCCACGCCTTGGCTCTTGTTTAAAATGAAAAAAAAGATCACTAATAAGCAGAAGCGAAACTAACTTTTTTCCAAGTCCACATCAAGGTTGGTAGACTTAAGCTTGATGTGGACAAAACATACCGTGTTTATCGATTTGATCTTATTTATTCTAGTTTAGAGTTCATTCTAAATGACATCGTTGTTTTCATATTTTGAAGTACAAAATGAAAAGCTGCTTACAATTTAGTACAGTGTTATTATAATAGTGCATTTCTCCTTACACCTGAGATTCATGTAGTATTTGCAACTGGACGTTTACACAAATCCATCCATCTACCCATTTATTATGTGGCTATATAAGATGTAAAAAAAAAAATATCAGCTTACTGTTACAATTCATCGTCTTAGTTAAAGTTTCCGTTATGAATCAAGCATATCGAATTGTAAAATTTGCTGTAAGGAAAGTGATGAACATTTTGAAGCCGTGTTTTGTTATGCAAGCAAGATCTTAAATTTTTTTTCCATGGTTCTGGAGTAAAGCTGTGGATATTTCCTTATTTATTCAAATAGAAAAAAAATATCATCGGTCCGACATATAAAAAGCACCTTGCCATTTTTTAATATCATTAATTATATCTTCAAGCAGTTCTGTTTTGAATCGAGAAGAACAATATCTACTTCAATTCAAATGTTCGCTCAGTGTGACTCTCTGAAACAATCAATACGTGAACTCTGCTGCAAAACGTACTATACAATATATCGATTTATTTTTTCCGTTAATGTGAAATAATCGACACATCTTACAGCATTTACTAGGGTCTGAATGGGGTCTTTCATATCTGTATTCTATGATAATTTAGATCATATTCCTTTATTTCTTTTATATTCTATGCCCACTGTCATGATTATTTTCTATTCTGTATATATTAGACCCTTTTTATCTATTTTTTTGGGAGTAAAATATTTTCTTTTTTTCTTCTTTTAGCTCTAATCACGACCCTCATTTACGTTTGTTGTGCATGCGATATATAAACTGCAGTCTCGCAAAGCTATACCTGTGTGAAGACAACTTCACAGTATCAATGTTTCATATACTAACTATGAAGTAAATAAAATGCATTTCTTTACGTACATAAATACATCCGACAAATGTTTGCAAAAATAAGCAAATATTTGTCAGCATTTACTTTGGTTGTAAATGTTTTATAAACCGCGGTCTCTCAAAACTTTGCATACGTCTATAAAGCTATGTTGCAAATATTAATATTTATCAAATTACAATGTAACTATGATAGTGGAAAGTATTAGTAAATAAAATACATGTCTTTACATACAGAAACTATATCGACAAATGTTTGCAAATGTAACACAAACATTTGACAGCATTTACTTTGGCTGTAAATGTTTTATAAACCGCGGTCTCTCAAAACTTTGCATACGTCTGTAAAGATATGTTGCAAATGTCGATATTTATCAAAATATTTATGATAATGGAAAGTATAAGTAAATAAAATGCACTCCTGTACATACATAAACGATATCGACAAACGTTTTCAAATATAACACAAACAGTTGACAACATTTACATTGGTTGTAAATGTTTTATAAACCGCGGTCTCTCAAAACTTTGCATACGTCTGTAAAGATATGTTGCAAATATCGATATTTATCAAAATAACTATAATACTGGAAAGTATTAGTAAATAAAATACATTTCTTTACATGCATGAACGATATCGAAAAACCTTTGCAAATATAACATCAACATTTGACAGCATTTACATTGGTTGTAAATGTTTTATAAACCGCGGTCTCTCAAAACTTTGCATACGTCTGTAAAGATATGTTGCAAATATCGATATTTATCAAAATAACTATAATACTGGAAAGTATTAGTAAATACAATACATTTCTTTACATGCATGAACGATATCAAAAAACGTTTGCAAATATAACATAAACATTTGACAGCATTTACATTGGTTGTAAATGTTTTATAAACCGCGGTCTCTCAAAACTGCCCACACCTCTGTAAAACATTTATGTAAATTTTAAAATTTGCATACATCTCCTATCCTGGAAAGTGCATGCAAACATAAGGCCTATTTTTACATATCTTTAGAATATGAATAAAGATATGGAAATAAAATAATTATCTTTAGCATATCTTTGAGAATGTCCAAAATAATGCCAAAGGAATAATGCATTTACATATACATTAGTAGGTCCGCAAATATATCTGGCAGAATAGTAGTTACATTTGTCAAACATTTACATGATTGCCCAAATTGTTGTAAATCTGCCTTTTCGTGTAGTGTTATATTTTAGAAAATAAACTCATCATAGATTCCAGGATTAATTTTTTTATTAACGCCAGACCCGCGTTTCGTCGACAAAAGACTCATTAGTGACGCTCGAATAAAAAAAGTTAGGAAGACCAAATAAAGTACAAAGTTGAAGAGCATTGAAGACCAAAAATTTTCCAATACAGCTAAGGTAATCTATTCCTTCAGGACAAAAAGCCTCAGTATTTCAAAAATTCAAAGGTTATGACAATATAATGATTCATGTCAGCACAGAAATGCTGACTACTTAACGATCTATGAATCTAATATGTTAACGATTAAAGAACAATTTAAGATTTAAAATGTTTTTAAACAAAAATATGTTAATGAAACCTATTGAAATCTGTCAACGTTTTTTTGTTTTTTGAATAATTTTGCTAAATCCAGATGTGGGGTAACAATTTTTAGGCTCTAAACTTCCAGAGTTGAAAACCAGCGCTGTGAAGCGAGATATTTTTTTCAATTGTTTAGAAATGGTTACAAATGAAAATCATGTTATATTACACTGTCCTGTTTATAATGATCTCTGATACAAATTCTTTTCAGAATCCATTTGTAAAATTTACAAGCTCCTTCACGAGTTGGTTGTCCGTTATGGAATATCTGTTGCACTTATGAGAACGGATATGTTCCAATGGTCTTAACTACAATCTCGTCCCCTTCCTCTAAATGTGACCTACCAAAACTTAAAAAGACATATAACTGTTTTAACTTGACCATGAGCAACACTATACATTTGTAGGTGCCGCATGTTGACCAAGATCTGCTTACACTTTCGAAGCAACTTAGAGCTCAGTTTATGTGGGGTTAATGTTGCTCAGTTTTTGGTTTTTTGAGTTGTTTTGTTTACTGTTCTTTGTTTATGTTTTTTTATTTGTAGCCTTGGATTTGCCCGTTCATTTTTATAACTTAGTAATTTAAATGTCCCTTTGGTAATCTTTGCTTTTCTTTTGATGAGGTATGTTAGCTTGACATTTGTTCATTACATTACTTTCAGTTGATGAACATTGTTTTTTGTTTTGTTTTTGTGTGACTGTTTATTACCCAACATCGTCTTTCATTTACATTAAAAGTTTATTAACCTAAATCTAAATCTAATCATTCTAACCACACAACTTTTATATCTAACTGAAAAGTCCCAGATTGCTTTGACGTATGCTTGAGGGGCTGGTTTATTCCTTCCGAACTGAATTATATAAAAAAAAGAGTACATATTAAGTAAAAAAGTAGAAATATTAATTAAAACGTATTCACCAAATACAAATATTAATGAAAATAGGATTTTTATAGAGGAAATTTAATCATAGTCAAAGTAAAAAAAGTATTGAAGACGCTATAGATATCTCCATATGTGTTACATGTAAATATTTCACATTCGGTTAGACATATTAATAGATCTGAATTACATCATTATTATTCTAATGTGAAAGTATGGAACGCCGTAACTGCCTTATGGTACTTCATTCTTTATCATGATGAGGTTTTTCTTTATTATGATGAGGGTTTTCTCTATTATGATGAGCTTTTTCTTTATTATGATGAGCTTTTTCTTTATTATGATGAGCTTTTTCTTTATTATGATGAGCTTTTTCTTTATCATGATGAGCTTTTTCTTTAGAGAAAAAAACTCATAATAAAGAAAAAACTCATTATAATAGAGAAAAAAACTCATAATAAAGAAAAACCTCATCATAATAGAGAAAAAAACTCATCATAATAAAGAAAAAGCTCATCATAATAGAGAAAAAAACTCATCATAATAAAGAAAAAGCTCATCACAATAGAGAAAAAAACTCATCATAATAAAGAAAAAGCTCATCACAATAGAGAAAAAGCTCATCATAATAAAGAAAAACCTCATCATGATAAAGAATGTAGTACCATAAGGCAGTTACGGCGTTCCATATGAAAGTGTCCAAAGTCAAAATATTATTGTGACATCTGCACTTATTTATGTCAAAACTGACTTTATTTAAATTGTACAGATAAAGATCAAGTTGAGATGATATAATCGCGTCCATATACCACAACTAAATATTTGTTAGGTAATTTTATACTCGAAATTTTCAAATGTTACCATGAAATCCACGAAAATTTTTATCCCACGAATATTAATGAATCCACAAGTATATAGTCTCAGCAGTCATAGGTGTGCCATTGGTGGACACGTTTAAACATTTCAACGACTTGATGATAGCTTGCTGTTTGCTTGTGTCTGCACTAGCAACATTCCTTACACCTTATTCGACATTCTTCATAATTTTATGGATTTTGTTTTACGTTCGTGGTATGTGTGCAGGTTCACAAAACTTAGGTGAGTATGTGATCATTGGTAAAGCTTGAAAACAAATTATACCGCCACTCTATTTTCTATGGTGGTGTAATGATCCTGTATGGGGGTGCGAGAGGCAAAATATCAACAGCTAATAAAATTACGTCCTTTAATGGCACTTGCAAAACGAAAAAGAGACAGTACATGTGATTACGATTACATACATGTATATAACAAAATCATATACGGACTGAACAGTATTTCCGGAAACGCGGATTCAACCCCCTATATATATTACATCCCCCCGACAAAAGAAAAATGTAAATTTTTCTCAGGGTTGAATTCGCTTTACAATATATATGCACCAACTCATATACCATCTCAAAACACAGCATGAAAAAGTACAATTATCTGACGTTGCGAAATCTCAACTTTTGAAAGTTAGTAGTTACTGAAATATATTTTTACAGATCCGAAATTGTTTCGTGATACATGTATCATTGAGTAATAAATTCAACAGAGCCCCTAACTCTTACAATATTGTGAAAATGTCCTATAATGATCACATGTCATAAGTTGCAAGTTTCAAAAAATATATCAACTATCTCTCACAGAATCATGGCCAAACCCATTTACGCACACACACTCTCATAAAAAATATAAAATTGCTGACAGATAAAACATATCAGAAAGATACAATTCACGGGGTTTATTTATGAAATTATCTCGATATCACTAACATAGATCCTAGATAATACACTCCTCATAAAAGTTCCAAAAGGACGTTAACTACAGATTTCCGTCTTTATACCATGCAAAAAAAAACAAAAAAAACCCATTCTCTCTACATTTTCCTTAATTTGCTCGCTCGCTAATGAAACTGTATATCACTATCATGTTTCCTTAAAAATCCACTAAATACAAAATGAACCATATTCATACGATCTCATCAACATATTTCAAAAATAGTAAAGATCGATGTTCAATATAAACATACAAAATTCGGCATTCTTCATAGAAAATAATTATTGAATTACAAATCTGAAAACGCAGTACCAACTTTCTGCTATTATGTTACAAAATTAAATAAATCAAATATTAATGACTAGATAATTCAAACTTGATACTTATGTAAATGAAATTGAAATAAAAAATCTACATGTATAAAAATGCACAAGTGTTTAGCATAATGTCATGTATACGCAATATCAACAATCATTCATTATCTGCATCAGAATAATAGAAAAAATCAAGCAAACATACATAATACGAATTGTTCAAGTATTTTAAAAAGATAAGTAATATCAACATATGCAAAATAAAACAAATCTTTAGCAGTTAATAAGCAGTTCCCATGTACATGTATATTATATATGCAAACAAACTAATGTCCGTATATTTAAAAAAAAAAGTTCTCATTGAATAACATCGGAATTGGGCTCCGCTCTGTACTGAATTTCATCTGATATCATAGTAACGGATTGTCATGAGATAAATCCCACGGACAAAAACATGAAAAGTTCGCCAGAAAAAGTCGTTGTACCATCATCAAAGGGCATTATCATGAGATAAATCTCACGGACAATAAGTTCAAGAAAAACATCGCTGTACACAGATTAATAAATTGTCATGAGATAAATCTCACGGACAAAAAGGTTCAAAATAAACATCCTCGTCAAGCATTGGCAATTGTCTTGAATTTTACAACAAATATGTACAATATGAGCGTGTCATAAAATTAAACGCTCACGTCTGAATAAAACATTAAAAAAACGGTGTATCATGAGGTAAACCTCACGGACACAAAACGACTTAAAGAATTTGTGGAGGTGGTCGGTGGTTTATCAAATCACGGGTTTTCTTGTCAAAATCGGACTCCTTTAGCCAACGGGCATTTTGAGCCGGTTCTCCAATGAAATGAACTAAATAACTCATTGTTCCGTCCACAATTTTCCTAGCAAGTATACGTTTAACTTTGTAAAAACGATTTTCATCACTCGAAACAGTTTTGTCTCCTGGATCGGTGAAACTTTCATCTTCAAACCGAGCTAGTTTCTTTTTTAATCGGGTTGATTTCCGGATTGGGGACTGAATACTTTTCCCTTTGCACTTTTTTGTTTGTTCGTCTGTCGCATTGTTTGAATTGTTATTCATCACAATTTTTCCTGTGTCGTTCTCTGTATCATTTGAATCATTGTCATTTATTTCAGAATGTGACACTGTCGTATTCGATAATTCACTTGTTTCAGAGAAGTCCGATGCAGTATTTTGGTCCGTGGTTGTATTTACATGCATTTTTGTTTCAACTTGATCCATGAAGTATTGTGCAGGATTTGGTTGACGCACGTACGCCGGTTTTATCCGATTAATGTGAATAGGATTCGGAAGGCATTTTTGTGAATCTGGGTCCTTCAAAACTACCATATGAGGACTGTGAATTTTATGAATGATATATGGCCCAGCATAACGGTATTTCAGTTTTTGTCCCTGTCCTGTAGGATTTTTGCTGAGATAAACATAATCATGTTCTGCGTACTGTAGAGGGTTCAAACTGTCATTTACACGTTCCACCATTTTTATTTGAGAAGTTAATGCATGTTCTTTCACTTCTGATCGAATTATTTCTAATCTTGCGCACAAATTTTGAACATATTCATGACAATCGTTTGGAAGCGTGTTTATATCCTGTCTAAAATGTCCGGTTAATGGAAAATTAGGCCTCCTGCCGTAAACTATCTCAAATGGAGAATATCCTAGACTGGCGTTAACGGTATTGTTCATTGAGAAAAGAATACAAGGTAATAAATCTTGCCAGTTCTTACCATCTGCAATGTATGGAGTCATGCGTTCGGCTAAAGTTCTATGCGAACGTTCGCACGCACCCAGACAGTGATGTGCAAAACTCGGGGTGTATTCATGATTTATGTCTAGTAACCGGCAAACTTCTTTGAAACATTTACTGATAAATTCGGAGCCTTGATCGCTGATTATAGTATCAAATACACCAAACTGCGAAACCATCCTGAATAAAACTTCAGACACTGTAATAGTATCGGCGGTAGGAATAGCCTCGGCAAATACAAACTTACTAAAAAGGTCAATCGCCGTGCAAACATATTGATTTCCTGTTGGAGATATTGGATTTATTGGTCCAAAAATGTCGATTTGCCACACTTGAAACGGCGAATCTGGCGTACGGTATGCGACAATTCCGGCCTTAGTGTTGATTTTTGTCAATTTCCTTCTTTGACATGCCGGACAACTTTTTATATAGTCAGAAATTTTCTGCGCCAATTTTGAAAAGAAATATTTTTCCTTTATTAAGTCAATTGTATGTTGTATTCCGCCATGTCCGCCAAGAGATGAGTCATGATACATAGAAATAACGGTTTTCACTACAACTGCTGGTAAAACTAGTTGATAATTTTTTAGATTTTTAGCGCGCTTTGATTTTGCAATTCGAGAATGAAAAAGTAATCCGTTTATCAACATAAAATCAGGCGATTGCAAAAGTAGTTTTCGGGCCTCTTTTTGTGATTTCGGCAGTTCTCCCTTATCCAAGTACGAAACAAATTTTCCGTATTCTGAATCTTTCCGTTGTAGATTGCTTAAACTTTCTACACTAAAGTCAGATCTCTCGAACAGATCTATCATTTCAACTTGACGTCTCATTTGGTTATCCTGATCCGTATTCACATCCGTTGTAAGATTGAAAATATCCGAATCATGTTCATTTAAAACAGTTGATTGATCATCACTACTACGATCTGTTGATGGTACGCTTATATCGGTATCTACGGTATTTGTCGGATTTTGTATTTCAATATTTTGTTTCATATCATTGTCGGAAACGATCTCTATATCTGTGGTGTTTACTGAAACTGGGTTATTTTCGGACGGATTTATTCTAATATTTGGAATGGAAAGTAATTTTTTCTTTGAAACAATTTTGCGTTTTAGTTTGTTTTGTTTGCAAGGAACATCATCTTCCGTATCGGCATCATATTCTGTTGTCGTTTGTAAGTCGGGTTTGTGTTGATGATCCGGATTTAATAAATTGAAATTTGATGTTAAATTTTGATCAACTCGAATATTGTTTATCTGGTCGTTTTCACTAGAATCCGAATGTCTAAATGATGGAAATTTGTATCCACCTTCAATGTTTATATCACCTACGATTTCCTCCTTATACGGGAAATATGGGTCTTCAATATCAGGACTAATAAATCCATCGGAAATCTCCTGCCGCGGAATACGCGATAGGGCATCGGCAACCTGCATATCCCTTGCTGGTTTATAGCGAAGATCAAAATTATATTGTTGGAGTATGGCGATCCAGCGCTCATAAATTGCTCCCTTCAGCTGTTTTTGAAACAAAGGCTTTAAAGCCTGGTGATCGCATTCAACGATAAATCTACGCCCACGCAAGTATACAGAACAATCAAGAATTGCAGTCACCATTCCAAGTAATTCAAGTTTGGTGGGGCCATAAGATCTTTGCCAACGACTTAATGATTTTGAACCAAAACGGACCACTCTGATCATGTCCTCTTCATGCTCATCAGTATGAATCTGGTAAAGAACGTATCCTATGCCCTTACTGGATGTATCAACAGCCAAATGAAATGGCATGTTGTAATTTGGAAATGCAAGAACTGGTGAATTTAAAAGAATTTTTTTCAGTTTTTGAAAGGCATTTTCTTGCTCCGCAGACCACCGAAATTTCATATTTTTCCTAAGTAATTTTGTCATTGGTTCTATTTCTGAGCTGAAATTTGGAATGTATTTTCTAAACCAATTTAGTAGACCGACGACACGGCGTAGTTCTTTAACAGATTTTGGAGAAGGATAATCCTTGATCGCCTGCAACCTTTCCGGTGGGGGCTGAATGCCTTTGCTGGAAATTAAATGCCCCAGAAAAACGCATGACTGCTGTGCAAAGCTACATTTCTTGGGTCCTAGTTTAAGACCGGCTTCTTTCAAGCGGCCGAAAACAGTGTTCAAGTCATCGATATGTTGGTCAAAAGTTTCTGATGCTATAAGAATATCATCCAAGTAACCTAAGCACACTTTAAATGTCAATCCCTGTAGAATTTTATCCATCAATAACTGAAATGATGAAGGCGCAGAACTTAACCCCATTGGAAGTCGACGAAATTTGAAAGTTCCAAAACATGTATTGAACGCAGTGTACTTTTGGCTGTCTTTATCTACAGGCATTTGGAAAAATCCTGAGCTTAAGTCGATTGAAGCCAGATAATTTGGAGTTTTCCCAGAAAATGATTCAGTTAGTTCGGTCAGATCAGGAATAAAATACGAAAAATCTTGAACTTGGGAGTTTAAATAGCGAAAGTCGCAACAAAATCTGTACTTAGCACTGCTCTTTTGTGAATTTTCTTGTTGTTTCTTGTTTCGATCTTGTTTTGAAACCAAAACAATAGGACTGATTATTGGAACATCCTCAGTTTCACTGACTGGCGCTATTATATTTTGACGAAGGAGTTCATCAAGGTGTTCACGTAAGGGCTCTTTTTTTATCAGGTGGAAGTCTATAAGGTCTTTGGTTTTTAGGTTTAAAGTCGGATTTCATGCATATTTTATGATGAACAATGTCTGTGTATCCTAAATCTGGATTTTCATCCGTTACAAACAAACATTTATTTGACTGCAAACACTGACTAAGTTTTGATTTTTCAGTATCGGACAAGTGACTAGGTATATCAAAGTAAGATAAAAATTTGCTATCATCACTTTCATTCTCCGTTCTATGACTTAACTGAACATTTTGCACACTTTGCATTTTACCATTGTCCGGTTCTAATGACGTGATTGAATAATCAGTATCTAATACTTTAAAAATTGCTAAAACTTTCCCTCTTTGAATTGTGATAGGTTCATTAGTAACGTTCATTAGTTTTACCGGCACTGAGTTTTTCTGATCAACTGACACTACAGCCTTAGCTGTTAATAAACCTATTTTGTTCATATAGTCACTACTAGTACATATGCCCTGCGTACCGTATAATACATTCTTTCCAAGTTTACTCCACATAAAAAATTCTGAATTTGCAGGGACAGAAATTCGTTTTTGACACTTAACCTTCACAGTCTTAGTATTTATATACAATTTACCAAAATCAAGCACTATCTTGTTAGTAAATAAATAATTGGTACCTAAAATCAACGGATTCGAGGTTTGAGATAGTATGTACACATGTAACCAATGTTTGCCAGTCGGAACTTTGATCTTTATACGTGCTGTACCAACAATATTTATTGACGCATTATTTGCCAAAAGTATCTTTTCGTTTGCACTTTTAAAAGAATTACGGTAATGTTCTGGCAACGAATTAAAAAGTAGTTGTGATATTACCAATCTAATTAAAAACCGATCTCTCATCGCTCCTGTTTCTGATATGTCGCGTGGGAGATCTAACGAAACCCGCTTTGAGGTCACATGTACAGTGAGTGACCTCGTAGGTGTGTCTTTTTCGACCAATGAAATTGAGTCTTCCACGATCTTGGAAGTTTAACGTAAGGCAAAGGGATGTAACTCATTTTATTTACGACGAAATCGTCAGTCATAATAATTCATAAACTTTTTTGATTGGCTTATTAATAGGTTGTCAACTCATTTGCATATCTTTATAAATTCATGACTTTTAGTTCACTCACATGTGACCTCAAAGCCGGTTTCGTTAGATCTCCCACGCGACATATCAGAAACAGGAGCGATGAGAGATCGGTTTTTAATTAGATTGTGATATTACATTTATGGAACTGCCACTATCTATAAGTGCGGCTATCTCTATATTGTCTATAGTAACTGGCATATATAAAAATTTGGGGCGAGATGACTCCTCTCCTTCTATTTCAGAACAAGTACTATCATATGAGTCAGATTCATTATTGTCACAAGTATAATTACAAGATTGTACATGTACGTTGTGTTGTCTACTAGGAGAGCGACTACGCCTTCTGGCACTTAAGGGTGGTCGCCCGAGGGAGCGTGCCCAGTGTCCCCCGGGTTCTGACGGTTTCCCTGTTGTCTTGAAAAACGTAAGCAGTGTGATGCTGAATGCCCATACTGACTACAGAGCTGACATTGTGAACTTGGGTTAGCCTGACCTTCACCATCCCACATACAATCGCGCCTAAAATGTTGTGGCCCTTTACAAGCGTGACAATAAAAGGGTGGACGATTTTCGGGCCGCCTGTTCAAATTGTAATCCCGCTGTTCTTTAGGGTAATCAGACTGACGGAAATTTTGATAATTTTGCCTGCGATTTTGAGGTTGCTGTCTGGGCTGTTCTGATTGAGCTGAAAGTTTTTGTATTGCACTTGTCAAATCTTGAATTTGTGATTTCAGTTC